>NC_053491.1:9943861-10243861 GCF_905171775.1 Rana temporaria
AGGAATTTACCCCACGGGGCTTTGGACAGCAAAGGTATAAAAGTGTAACAAATGTAATATAATAAACATGGTTTATTTATGGTTGTCAATAACATACATTTTAAATGCAATAACAATTAAAAGAAAACCCTTTACGGATCTGGTGATACAATACATATTCCACAATATTGGACAAATGTATACAACATTCTTATGCTGTGTGATGTGCGTTCCCCGACGTTTCGACCTCTAAGTGGTCTCTTCAGGGGGATGGTTGATTCTACAAAAATATACATAACATAAATTTGCGATCAAAAAGTATAATATAAATCACATAAATTGACCCAAGAATAAGGTTTACCGTTAACGAATGAAGTGGGTTTTGTAATGACCAGAGTGCAGAGCCGTTAGAAAATCCGAAGGGAGCGCCACCCACAACCCCATGGGGAGAGAGAAACCAAAACAGACCCCAGGGGGTTGCAAGGAGCCGCACAGTGGACGCCCTCCGAGGATCAGGGGAGCCGGTGCTGCAGAGTGCCCCCAATGGGTTAGCCCTGTGTAATTAAGAGAATTAGAAATATTAAATCATGCATATTGTGCTAAATGTAGGATTATCTGTGGGTAAGGCATGTATATAAAAAAGAGGGACTGGCAGCAGGTTTGTAATCTTATCTGAGAAAAAAAAAAAAAAAACATTTTTTCTTTTTTTCCTTTATTGAATTAGATCTACTCATTGATGACCGAAGGGGTAACTATCAATGAATAATGGTCAGGAATTGATGTGTATATTAAGGTACTTAATATAAAAATAGTATAAGAGTGCTCCATTGGCAGACAAAAGTGATTAAGAGACTTTATTAGTCTGGTAAAGAGTGCGTGTCCATGGGTGGGGATGTGTGAGACACATTACAATGTGTATGTTATGTGGACCATCAAGAATATGATACATATGGTGATAGTAAAAATGTGGAAATATGAAAAAATAAATAAAAATAAACAAGAAAACAAAAAGAAGGGGGAGTGAAAGTTGAAAAATCAACATAGGAGTGTACTAATAAAAGGGTGCTGTTACCTGATAAGGGATTAAATGGATATGAGTAGGTAAATTGTGGGCTTGTAGAGCTTGTTGTTGAGTATTCAGATCTAGGCTGCAGACAGTGCAGGGAAGACCCAGGCTTCCAATGTTGGAGGAGATAAAAGGAATGAACTGCTGTCCTGCTCACTGCCTGGAATCACTTGACTCACAGGCAGACTATCTTTTTTATGCCAGTGGGCGTGGCCATGAGTGGGGGCTAAACACATGCTGGCTCCAGGCTTCCCATAGATCACGGAGATGACGTAAGGGCCGCTACACGAGCGGCCCTGGTGCGGCTCCCTCGGCGCTCCGGAAGGTCGGGGGACCCCGACCACTGTCGTCACCCCGTCGCAAGCTGCATGACGTCGTGGCGAGCCGCGCACGCCGGCGCCTCATGCGCGCGCAGCCCGCCACGGCCATACGGGGATGATCGCAGAGCGCCGCCGGCAAGGCAAAGCTCAGTGGGCGGTCGAGAACCCCCGGCCGCACCTGAGCAGAAAAAGGGGGGGTTTGGAATGTGGAACACTCCACCGCCCCCCACCACCTTGCCGGGAACCCCCATGGGACCGCGGAAACCCCCCCCCCACCCGGGGGCACAGAGGGGCCTCCCCGGATGGACCGGCTACAATAAAAACTGGTTGCAAACATGGCAATAATGCACATGATGGTGTAGAACGGTGTCATAAAATGCATGTGAACTATACATCAAAATAATTTACATGAGCTGTGTGCCAATTCCATATCATGAAAACCCATGCGTGTGTGATCCCAGCAGATACCCTGTGGGTGTCTGAGCAGAAATGCAATTCAGAAGTACGTGGTAGATGCTTACTGATGCGTGGGGAGAAGAGAGAAGAAAGGAATCATTCACTCTAGTCCCACAAATAATGGGTGTCTTATCTATGGTGAGAAACACCCATAAGTAATCCTTGAATAAATGTCAAGGTGCAAGTGGGGATGCATGGGTTTAATGACAGGGCGGAAAAAACGCACAGCTCAAGTCAAGTCTCAATGTGTCAAGGGGAACGGGTGTTTATCCACCCAAAAAAATGTTTTTTTTGCTGAGAAAGACACATAAGCGAAGAGACAAGAATGCTGCGAACCCCAAGATTGAATCGTGTAGAAAAAGGAATTTACCCCACGGGGCTTTGGACAGCAAAGGTATAAAAGTGTAACAAATGTAATATAATAAAGCATGGTTTATTTAATGGTTGTCAATAACATACATTTTTAAAACATTTTTTTGGGTGGATAAACACCCGTTCCCCTTGACACATTGAGACTTGACTTGAGCTGTGCGTTTTTTCCGCCCTGTCATTAAACCCATGCATCCCCACTTGCACCTTGACATTTATTCAAGGATTACTTATGGTGTTTTCCACCATAGATAAGACACCCATTATTTGTGGGACTAGAGTGAATGATTCCTTTCTTCTCTCTTCTCCCCACGCATCAGTAAGCATCTACCACGTACTTCTGAATTGCATTTCTGCTCAGACACCCACAGGGGTATCTGCTGGGGATCACACACGCATGGGTTTTCATGATATGGAATTGGCACACAGCTCATGTAAATTATTTTGATGTATAGTTCACATGCATTTTATGACACCGTTCTACACCATCATGTGCATTATTGCCATGTTTGCAACCAGTTTTTATTGTAGCCGGTCATCCGGGGAGGCCCCTCTGTGCCCCCGGGTGGGGGGGGGGTTTCCGCGGTCCCATGGGGGTTCCCGGCAAGGTGGTGGGGGGCGGTGGAGTGTTCCACATTCCAAACCCCCCCCCTTTTTCTGCTCAGGTGCGGCCGGGGGTTCTCGACCGCCCACTGAGCTTTGCCTTGCCGGCGGCGTTCTGCGATCATCCCCGTATGGCCGTGGCGGGCTGCGCGCGCATGAGGCGCCGGCGTGCGCGGCTCGCCACGACGTCATGCAGCTTGCGACGGGGGTGACGACAGTGGTCGGGGTCCCCCGACCTTCCGGAGCGCCGAGGGAGCCGCACCAGGGCCGCTCGTGTAGCGGCCCTTACGTCATCTCCGTGATCTATGGGGAAGCCTGGAGCCAGCATGTGTTTAGCCCCCACTCATGGCCACGCCCACTGGCATAAAAAAGATAGTCTGCCTGTGAGTCAAGTCTTGATTCCAGGCAGCTGAGCATGGACAGCAGTTCATTCCTTTTATCTCCTCCAACATTGGAAGCCTGGGTCTTCCCTGCACTGTCTGCAGCCTAGATCTGAATACTCAACAACAAGCTCTACAAGCCCACAATTTACCTACTCATATCCATTTAATCCCTTATCAGGTAACAGCACCCTTTTATTAGTACACTCCTATGTTGATTTTTCAACTTTCACTCCCCCCTTCTTTTTGTTTTCTTGTTTATTTATTTATTTATTTTTTCATATATTTCCAACATTTTTACTATCACCATATGTATCCACATATTCCTTGATGGTCCACATAACATACACATTGTAATGTGTCTCACACATCCCCACCCATGGACACGCACTCTTTACCAGACTAATAAAGTCTCTTAATCACTTTTGTCTGCCAATGGAGCACTCTTATACTATTTTTATATTAAGTACCTTAATATACACATCAATTCCTGACCATTATTCATTGACTAGTTACCCCTTCGGGTCATCAATGAGTAGATCTAATTCAATAAAGATGAAAAAAAAGAAAAAATGTTTTTTTTTTTTTTTCTCAGATAAGATTACAAACCTGCTGCCAGTCCCTCTTTTTTATATACATGCCTTACCCACAGATAATCCTACATTTTAGCACAATATGCTATGATTTAATATTTCTAATTCTCTTAAATTACACAGGGCTAACCCATTGGGGGCACTCTGCAGGCACCGGCTCCCCTGATCTTCGGAGGGCGTCCACTGTGCGGCTCCTTGCAACCCCCCTGGGGTCTGTTTTGGTTTCCCTCTCTCCCCCATGGGGTTGTAGGTGGCGCTCCCTTCGGATTTTCTAACGGCTCTGCACATCTCTGGGCCATTACAAAACCCACTTCATTCGTTAACGGTAAACCTTATTCTTGAGTCAATCAACGTGATTTATATTTATACTCTTTTGATCGCAAATTTATGTTATGTATATTTTTGTAGAATCAACCATCCCCCTGAAGAGACCACTTAGAGGTCGAAACGCGTCGGGGAACGCACATCACACAGCATAAAGCAATGTTGTATACATTTGTCCAATATTGTGGAATATGTACTTGTATCCACCAGATCCGTAAAGGGTTTTTCTTTTAATTGTTCTTGCATTTAAAATGTATGTTATTGACAACCATTAAATAAACCAAGTCTTTTTTATATTACATTTGTTACACTTTTATACCTTTGCTGTCCAAAGCCCGTGGGGTAAATTCCTTTTTTCTACACGATTCAATCTTGGGGTTCGCAGCATTCTTGTCTCTTCGCTTATGTGTCTTTCCTCAGCCATGCAGAATGAGGGGAAGCAAGGAATGCATACCCCCCCCCCCATTACACACTTCCATTAAAGTGATACTAAAGGTTCGGCAGCGCTGCCCATTGATTTCAATGGGCAGGGGCTCTTTAGAAGCGTTGTATTCCCCGTCACCGCTCCTAAAGCGCTGCAAAGAATTTGCTTGCAGGACTTTTTTTGACGCCCTGCCAGCACAGCGCCCCCGTGTGGGAGCACTCGGGCTTTCACATTGGGATTGCAGTCTTGGGAGTCTTTTTCAGGCGCTATTTTTGGCACCACATTGCCTCCGTGTGAAAGGGGTCTATTGCCTGCGTACACACGATCAGAATTTCGATGGAAAATGTCAGGCGGAATTTTTTCATTGGATATTCCGACCGTGGCCCCATCGGACTTTTTCCATCGGGAATTCCGATGGGGTTAGAAAGAAACGTTGCTCTCTTTTTATTCTGACTGAAAAAATTCCGGAATCGGAAATTATGTTCGTCTGTATGAATCCAACGGAGAAAAAACCCACGCATGCTCAGAATCAAGTCGACGCATGCTCGGAAGCATTGAACTTAATTTTTCTTGGCTCGTCGTACGTTGTTGTACGTCACCCGCGTTTTTTGACGGTCGAATTGGTGTGTGTGCAAGACAGCTTGAATGACAATCCGCGGAAAAACCCATCAGAGTTTATTCGACGGAAACTCCGATCGTGTGTACAGGGCATAAGACTTTCATTGGGGTGTATTCATTTTTGCAACATGGTCTTGAATGAATTTGTTAGGAAAAATACATTTTTTGTGTGTGCAAATGAACAAATCTTGGTTGCAGGGGCGGACTGACAACTCATGGGGCCCCGGGGAATTATGGGGCCCCCCAAGGCAATAGGAGATTATGGGGCCCCCAGGCAATAGGAGATTAATGGGGCCCCCCGGGTAATAGGAGATTATGGGGCCCCAGGCAATAGGAGATTATGGGGGCCCCATGCAATAGGAGAATATGGGGCCCCCAGGCAATAGGAGATTATGGGGCCCCCAGGCAATAGGAGAATATGGGGCCCCCCCGGGCAATAGGAGATTATTGGGCCCCAGGCAATAGGAGCTTATGGGGCCCCCCGGGCAATATGAGATTATGGGGCCCTCTGTGCAATAGGAGATTATGGGGCCCCCTAAGCAAATAGGAGATTAATGGGGGGCCCCAGGCAATAGAGATATATGGGGCCCCCCCGGGCAAATAGGAGATTATGGGGCCCCCAGGCAATAGGAGATTATGCGGCCGCCCTGGGCAATAGGAGATTATGGGGCCCCCAAGCAATAGGAGATTATGGGGCCCCCCGGGCAATAGGAGATTATGGGGCCCCCGGGCAATAGGAGATTATGGGGTCCCCAGGCAATAGGAGAATATGGGGCCCCCAGGCAATAGGAGATTATTGGGGCCCCCTGGCATAGGAGATTATGGGGCCCCCTGGGCAATAGGAGATTATGGGGCCCCCTGGGCAATAGGAGATTATGGGCCCCCCCGGGCAATAGGAGATATGGGGCCTCCAGGCAATAGGAGATTATGGGGTCCCCAGGCAATTAGGAGAATATGGGGCCCCCCAGGCAATAGGAGATTATGGGGCCCCCTGGGCAATAGTTTATGGGGCCACACAGTATACACACACATACAATATACATACACAGTATACACACACACATACAGTATACATACACAGTATACACACACAGTATACATACAGTATGCATACACAGTATACACACACATATACATACACAGTATACACACACACACACACACACACATACAGTATATATACACACACATACAGTATACACACACAGTATACACACACACATACAGTATACATACACAGTATACACACACACACACACACACACATATACAGTATACATACACAGTATATACACACAGTATACACACACATACAGTATACATACACAAGTATATAACACCACACACACACACACACACACCTACAGTATATATACACACACATACAGTATACATACACAGTATACACACACACACACACATACAGTATACATACACAGTATACACACACCTACAGTATACATACACAGTATACACACACACCTACAGTATACATACACAGTATACACACACACATACACAGTATACACACACACCTACAATATACATACACACACATACACATACAGTATACATACACAGTATATACACACACACATACAGTATACATACACAGTATACACACATGCATGCACACACAATATACACACACAGAATACACACACACACACACTGAAAAGGTACTGGAGAGGCGGGCAGCTATAATCTTGGGATCTTTAAAAAAAAATATTTGTACATACTGTCCCTGGTTTTACTGAGGCTGGCAACCCTGATGGGGCCCCCTCGTGGTATGGGGCCCTGAATGGTCAGTCTGCCCCTGCTTTGTTGCAATCAATGGGCCCCGCATTTGTGGGAGGATTTTGTAGTATAGTGTCACATAGAAAATGTTGATTCTGAAAGGAAAGGAAGGTTTTCTGACAAATCTGTTGGGGTGTACTTATTTATGCTGAGCACTGTATATAGTTATCAATTCATCCCGCCTTCAATATATTTTTCCCTGACAGGTCTCACTGACGCCTTCAATATCGACGACAAGAAACCGCGGATAATCCCCGGCTCCAAGGACGCCTTTTTCGGATACACAATACGGCAGCATCAGGTCGCTGGCAAAAAAATGGTAAGTCTCACCATTTCAGAGAATTCGTGGAATGTCTTAAAAAATCTCTCCATACTGCAATATTGGGCTAAAAACATTGGGATCAGTCCGATTTTTTTTTTAGTTCACAGAGAGACCTAAAAAGAAAAAAGAAGTAATAAAAAAAATAAGGAAGAACGAGGCAAAAAGCCGACCTCTACCCTCAGCCATCCGATAATGTAAGCAAGCGGCTTTCCGAAATGTTATAAGCAACAATGTGTCATCCGGGGAAACCAAACCTTCAATAACTTCCTGTGAGTGTCAGTCAACCACTTTCCGACCAGCGCACAACGACATACGTTGGCAGAATGGCACGGCTGGGCATATGCACATGGGTACAGCCCCTTTAAGACGCGGCATTGTGGGCGCACGCGCCCGCCGCGATCTCCGTCACTCGATTGGTGCCGGGAGTCCCGCCATCGTCTCACAGAGAGGAAGAACGGGGAGATGCTGATGTATACAAGGCACTTCCTCGTTCTGCCTAGTGACAGGACACTGATCGCTGCTCCCTGAGTCAGGATTTAACCACTAGTCACCCGGCGGCCAACTATATATGGCCGCAAGGTGGCTCTAATCTGTCCATATACGGCCTCCGGCCGAGCGCCCACCGCGTCACACAAGTGCAGATGCGCGTGCCTGGCGATGTCCGCCGGGCACCCGCGATCTGCAGTCACAGAGCCAGGGACGTGGATCTCTGTGTGTAAACACAGAGATCCACGTCCTGTTAGGGAGAGGAAACCGATGCTGTGTCCCTTGTACATAGGGACACAGCATCGGTCACCTCCCCCAGTCAGTCCCCTCCCCCCACAGTAATAATCACTCCCAGGGTACACATTTTACCCCTTCCTCGCCCCCTAGTGTTAACCCCTTCCTGCCAGTCACATTTATACATATATATTATACGTATAAGGGACTCTCATGGGAACTCTGATGTAAGGGGGGGGAATTCTGATGGGAACTCTGATGTAAGGGGGGAGACTCTGATGGGAACTCAGATGTAAGGGTGTGAACTCTGATGGGAACTCTGATGTAAGGGGGGACTCTGATGGGAACTCTGATGTAAGGGGAGACTCTGATGTAAGGGGGGACTCTGATGGGAACTCTGATGTAAGGGGAGACTCTGATGGGAACTCTGATGTAAGGGGAGACTCTGATGGGAACTCTGATGTAAGGGGAGACTCTGATGTAAGGGGGGACTCTGATGGGAACTCTGATGTAAGGGGAGACTCTGATGGGAACTCTGATGTAAGGGGAGACTCTGATGGGAACTCTGATGTAAGGGGAGACTCTGATGGCAACTCGGATGTAAGACTCAGATGGGGATTTTTTTATGTGGCCCTCATACTGAAAAGTTTGGAGACCCCCCGGCTGGAGTAGCACAGGGTTTTATGTTGCAGGTGACAATACAATGATGATTTCAGGTCGTTGGACTTGTGGAAAGGTTTTTGGTTTAATGATAATGTTGCAAAATGTAATCTGTAAACAGTATCCAGTATAGGAGGACGACTCTATAAAGAAACATTGTATTGTATTCAGTGATGTGGCCGTAGGATTTGATCACAGATAACACACAAAGCAATATCTCTCTGTATATAATAGACGCCAGCGGTTGCTTATACGAGACGCGGCGGGAATGCTTCCAATCGGCCTCCATTTCTTCCAGGAGGGAAGATGTCAGATGTGGTCACATCTCCTCTACCCGTCACAGAGACTTAAATGTGGATTATGATTGTTTGAAAGGAAAGGCCACGAGTCAGTATAATGATGTCATCACACACACAGCACATGTTGTAATATTACATCATTAACTCTGCGCTGTCTGGATAACGCCCCCCGCCGCCCCCTTCTCCACTACGCCGGCAGGGCTCAAGTCCTGTGGGAACGTGTGGGAACGGAGTTCCTGCACTTTTTTCACAGCAGGAACTCAGTTCCCTTTGCAGGACTAGAGCAGCCGAGCCGCCCGAGCCAAACCTTCTCTAAGCGGCGATGCCCAGCTCGAGCCACTGTCAGGCGAACCTTATCCCGAGTTATCGCGGGATTTGGAAACAACTTGCTTCTTTCTAAATCGCGCGATAACTCGCGGCAGACCTCCGCAATGTCTCCTGGGAACAATGACAAAAGCTCCCAGGAGACATTGCGGCATCGAGGAAGTGACGGGACACTACCCGATGAATCCATATACAGGAAGCGGCCAGTAACATAAAGGATTACTAAGGTACAGAGGATCGGAAAAAAAAAAACATGCGTATTAGTAATTATGCATATGAGCGTATAATTTTTTTTTTGTGGGGGAGTGGATCTTAGGTGGGAGTTCCCACACTTTTTTCCCCAGGACTTGACTCCTGTACGCCGGCCAATGTGATTTGGGATGTAGTCTGCTCCCGTATATGGTCACACCTTCCTTGAGATGGGAATGAGGAACACCCACCGCGTTTCTCCGAAAATAAGACCGGGGTCTTACATTAATTTTGTCTGGAAAGAACACACTAGGGCTTATTTTCAGGGGATGTCTTATTTATTCACGGTACAGTGGGGATCAGAAGTTTTTTGCACCCCAGGTAAAAATTTGTATTAATGTGCATAACGAAGCCAGGGAAAGATGGAAAAATCTCCAAAAGGCATCAAATTACAGATTAGACATTCTTATAATATGTCAAAAAAAGTTAGATTTTATTTCCATCATTTACACTTTCAAAATGACAGAAAACAAAAAAATGCGGTCTGCAAAAGTTTGGGCACCCTGCAGAATTTCTAGCATGCACTGCCCCCTTTGCAAAGCTGAGAGCTGCCAGTGTCATGGATTGTTCTCAATCATCGTCTGGGAAGACCAGGTGATGTCAATCTCAAAGGTTTTAAATGCCCAGACTCATCTGACCCTCCCCTAACAATCAGCACCATGGCTTCTTCTAAGCAGTTGTCTAGAAAACTGAAAGTGAAAATAGTTGTCGCTCACAAAGCTGGAGAAGCTATAAGAAGATAGCAAAGCGTTTTCAGATGTCAATATCCTCTGTTCCTCGGAATGTAATTAAGAAATGGCAGTCATCAGGAACAGTGGAAGTTAAAGCAAGATCTGGAAGACCAAGAAAAATATCAGACAGAACAGCTCGCAGGATTGTGAGAAAGGCAATTCAAAACCCACGTTTGACGGCACCATCCCTCCAGAAAGATCTGGCAGACACTGGAGTTGTGGTACACTATTCCACTATAAAGAGATACTTGTACAAATATGGGGCCAGATTCAGGAACGTTTTACGCCGACGTATCTAGTTGGGTATGGGATTGTACTGTGTTTTTTATTTTGTTTGTTTATTTTTTGTGGTTGAACTGGATGGACTTGTGTCTTTTTTCAACCTGACTAACTATGTAACTATTGATACTCCGCGTAAGTTAAAAGATGTGCCATCGTATCTATGCACGGTATTCTTAAAACAAGTTCCGCCTGAATTTTGGCTTAATACGACCGACGTAAGTCTCTACGCCGTCGTATCTTAGGTGCATATTTACGCTGGCCGCTTCCGTTGATTTACGCATCAAATATGCAAATGAGCAAGATACGCTGATTCGCAAACGTACTTTTGCCCGGCACATTACTATACGCTGTTTACGTAAGGTGTACGACCGGCGTAACTTTACCCCTCATAAAGCAGGGGTAAGTCATGTTAACGTATGGACGTCGGAACGACCGTCGAAATTTACATGGTGTTTACGTAAGTCGTACGTGAATAGGGCTGTGCGTAAGTTACGTTTACGTCGTAGGCAGTGTTCGACGTATCTTAGGCATTCTAGCCAACGTGATTTTGAGCATGCGCACTGGGATACGTCCACGGACGACGCATGCGCCGTTTGTTCGGCCCCTAATTTGCATGGGGTCGCGGCTCATTGTAATACAACACGCCCACTGCCTTGATAATTTGAATTAGGCAGGCTTACGCCGGCCTATTTACGCTACGCCGCCGTAACTTAGGGCGCAAGTTCTTTCTGAATGCAGTACTCGCCTCTCTAAGTTACGGCGGCGTAGCGTATATGAGATGCGCTACGCCCGCCTAAAAATACGCCAGTCTTTCTGAATCTGGCCCCTGGTCTTCATGGAAGAGTCATCAGAAGAAAACCTCTTCTACGTCCTCACCACAAAAATCAGCGCTTGAACTTTGCAAATGAACATATAGACAAGCCTGATGCATTTTGGAAACAAGTTCTGTGGACCGATGAGGTTAAAATAGAACTTTTTGGCCGGAATGAGAAAAGGTACGTTTGGAGAAGAAAGGGCACAGAATTTAATGAAAAGAACCTCTGTCCAACTGTGAAGCATGGGGGTGGATCAATCATGCTTTGGGGTTGTAATGCAGCCAGTGGCACAGGGAACATTTCACGAGTAGAAGGAAAAATGGATTCAATCAAATTTCAGCAAATTTTGGATGGTAATTTGATGCCATCTGTGAAAAAGCTGAAGTTAAAGAGAGGATGGCTTCTACAAATGGATAATGATCCTAAACACACCTCGCGCGCAGGGCTGTCTTAATGAGAGGGCACTACCCAGGGGCCCCAGCTGCATGGGGGGGGAGGCCCTGCACTTTGCCCAAAGCAGCTGGTCCTTGAGCCCACACTGCCCCGAAAATGGGGGCCCCATGATGGCACTGAGAGCGATGGATACACGGGGAGGCAGTCTGCCTCCTACCTACTTGATGTCTGTTTACCTGCACTGTTATCATTGTAGGGGCCCCAGAGCATTACTTTGCCCAGGGGCCCATGATGCTATTAAGACGACCCTGCGGGCACGCATCGGTGAAAAAAAACTGTGCCTGCCGCGTCACGTGGGTGCCGATGCGCGTGCCTGGTGGCCGCAATGTCCGGCAGGTACCCACGATCGGCAGTTACAGAGCCAGGGACGTGGAGCTCTGTGTATAAAAAAACAGAGATCCACATCCTGGCAGGGAGAGGAGACCGATGGTGTGTCCCTTGTACATAGGGACACCGATCGGTCACCTCCCCCAGTCAGTCCCCTCTTCTCACAGTAAGAATCACTCCCTAGGTAACACATTTAACCCCTTGATCGTCCCCTAGTGTTAACCCCCTTCCCTACCAGTGACATTTATACAGTAATCAGTGCATTTTTATAGCACTGGTCGTTGTATAAATGACAACGGTCCCAAAATATGTGTCCGCCGCAATTTCACAGTCACGATAAAAATTGCAGATCGCCGCCATTACTAGTAAAAAAAATTATAATAAAAATGTCATAAAACTATCCCCTATTTTGTAGACGCTGTAACTTTTGCGCAAACCAATCAATATTGGCGTCTACACTTATTGCGATTTTTGTGATACCAAAAATACATATTGGCCTCAACTGAGGATTTTTTTTTTAAATAGCAAAAAGTAAAAAATATTGTGTTTTTTTTTTTTTTTAAAACTTGTCACTGTTCTTTTGTTTATAGCGCAGGAAATAAAAACCGCAGAAGTGATCAAATACCACCAAAAGAAAGCTCTATTTGTGGGGAAAAAAAATTATAAATTGCATTTGGTACAGCGTTGCATGACCGTGCAATTGAAATTGTAACAGCGCAAAAAAAAAAATGATTAGTTAAACACACAAGTGTTTTTTTTTTTAACCACCACTATTCCTATACTGGCTTTTGAAATTTCTCAACCAGTGTTCCTCCAGTTGTTCCCTGTGCTGTGACTGAATGACCCCCCCCCCCCCATCTAATGGTGCCTGGAGAGTTCTTAGGCCAGCACCACTTGGCAGACCTAGCAGCAGGACACCTGTCATCTTTTTAGTTGGCTGTAAGGAGGGCATTCTTCCCACTGGCCACCCATGTAGGGGGAGGGGGTGGGCATTTTCCACCTAACAAATGAGTTTCTGCAGGGGCTCCCTGAGATCTGCAAATTATTTCAAGGGTTCCCCTTTGTAAAAAGACTGTTCTAAGGTAGAGCTAGAACGTGCATTTTCATCACAGCATAGAGAAAAAGTAGTGGTGACCCATAAATGTTTGCTGGCTAAAGTATAAACCGCATTAGATGCTATGGAGCCATGAACCTTAGCTCCAGTGGCGGCTGGTGCTCCAATTTTTTTTTGGGGGGGCGCAAGGAAACGCTGCCACTGTGCCCATCAAACGCAGCCACTGTTCCATTAAACACAGCCACTTTGCCCATCAAACGCAGCCGCTGTGCCCATCAAATGCAGTCGCTGTGCCCATCAAACGCAGCCACTGTGCCCATCAAACGCAGCCACTGTGCCCACCAAACGCAGCCACTTTACCCATTAAACATTGCCACTTTGCCCATTAAACGTTACCACTGTGCCCATCAAATGCAGCCACTGTGCCCATCAAATGCAGCCACTGTGCCCATCAAACGCAGCCACTGTGCCCATTAAACATTGCCACTGTGCCCATCAAATGCAGCCACTGTGCCCATCAAACGCAGCCACTGTGCCCATCAAACGCAGCCACTGTGCCCATCAAACGCAGCCACTGTGCCCATCAAACGCAGCCACTGTGCCCATCAAACGCAGTCACTTTGCCCATCAAACGCAGCCACTTTGCCCATTAAACGTTGCCACTGTGCCCATCAAATGCAGCCACTGTGCCCATCAAACGCAGTCACTTTTCCCATCAAAAGCAGTCACTTTGCCCATCAAACGCAGCAACTTTGCCCATTAAAAGTTGCCACTGTGCCTCAAATGCTGCCACTTTGCCCATCAAATGCAACCACTTTGCCCATCAAACGCAGCTACTTTGCCCATTAAACGTTGCCACTGTGCCCATCAAATGCTGCCACTGTGCCACAAATGCTGCCACTGTGCCCGAAAGGTTGCCACTGTGCCCCAAGTGTTGCCACTTTGCCCATCAAACGCTGCCACTGTACCCCAAATGTTGCCACTGTGCCTGAAATGTTACCACTGTGCCTCAAGGGTTGCCACTGTGCCCCCAGTCTGCCTGGCACTTACCTTGTCTCTAGTGGGCAGTGGGTGACGGCGGCAGGCGGCGAGCAGTGTCCGTGTCCTCCATTTCTTCCCCCACCCCGATGTCTTCTCCCGCCCACTCCTCCTCTCGTCCTCTGCTATGATTGAACGCCTGATAGGCGTCCAATCATAGCGCCTGTCGTTTCAGCCAATCAGGTGACAGGTAACACAGACCCGGCACATGATTGGCTGAAAGGGGGGTTCAATGTTAGCAAAGCGAATTCCTTAGTTTTGCTAACATACAGCTGAGTGAGAAGCGAACGCACAGAGTTGCGCCCGCTTCTCACATTTTTGGGCGCCTATTGGAGCCGACGGCTCTAATCAGGTGCTTCCAAAAAAACACCCCAAGCGCTGTAATTCAGGTGCCCGGTGCCTGAAAAGGGGCCGGACACCCGAATAGGGGGTGTCAGCAGCCACCATAGATAGTCATGCAATGCATGAGTCTATGGGGATTAAAATGATGCAGGAGAGAAGGGGGGGTGGCGCTTCTGCGCCCTTTATGGACGCACCGCCGCTGCTTAGCTCCACCTTTCCTTTCCTACAGCTTCTACCCATGGCAATTCCTACAATACGGTGACACTAGTGCTGTAGAATAGGAATGTAGTAGGGGGGTCGGAGTCATGTAGAAGGGTTAAATCCATTAGGACAAGAGAAACAAAGAAAGAGTTCTCCATATGTTTGCATTTTTGTGGTGTGTTTGTATCTCATTTGGGATCTGTAGGAATCTCCAGAGCTGGCCGGGATTTATCTGGAGGAATTGGGTGGAGGAGGAGCCATGATTGCCAAGACAGAGAACAAGAGAACGTGGCCCACATTAGTTTTAGGAAAAGCCACTGCGGAATGTGATGAGTTATCCGGAGTCCAAAACTGCACAGTGGCTTCCCAGGATATGAACTGTCTGGATTTCATTCAGCTTATCCCATTGTGGATTTACACTTCCAAGAATGTTACCAGCCCTGCATGTTGTGATTTATTGTTCCATAAGCCTAGGCAGTACAGATCAGCAATTCCCAACCCTTATATCGTGAAGGAACCCTTGAAACAACTTTCCAGTCTCAGAATTCTCCTTACATTGGTGATCAGTGAGAAGAATGTTCCTTACATTGGTGATCAGTGAGAAGAATGTTCCTTACATTGGTGATCAGTGGGAAGAATGTTCCTTACATTGGTGATCAGTGAGAAGAATGTCCCTTACATTGGTGATCAGTGGGAAGAATGTCCCTTACATTGGTGATCAGTGAGAAGAATGTCCCTTACATTGGTGATCAGTGAGAAGAATGTCCCTTACATTGGTGATCAGTGAGAAGAATGTCCCTTACATTGGTGATCAGTGAGAAGAATGTTCCTTACATTGGTGATCAGTGAGAAGAATGTTCCTTACATTGGTGATCAGTGGGAAGAATGTCCCTTACATTGGTGATCAGTGAGAAGAATGTTCCTTACATTGGTGATCAGTGAGAAGAATGTTTCTTACATTGGTGATCAGTGAGAAGAATGTCCCTTACATTGGTGATCAGTGAGAAGAATGTTCCTTACATTGGTGATCAGTGAGAAGAATGTTCCTTACATTGGTGATCAGTGAGAAGAATGTCCCTTACATTGGTGATCAGTGGGAAGAATGTTCCTTACATTGGTGATCAGTGAGAAGAATGTCCCTTACATTGGTGATCAGTGGGAAGAATGCCCCTTACATTGGTGATCAGTGGGAAGAATGTCCCTTACATTGGTGATCAGTGAGAAGAATGTCCCTTACATTGGTGATCAGTGAGAAGAATGTTCCTTACATTGGTGATCAGTGGGAAGAATGTCCCTTACATTGGTGATCAGTGAGAAGAATGTTCCTTACATTGGTGATCAGTGAGAAGAATGTCCCTTACATTGGTGATCAGTGGGCAGAATGTCCCTTACATTTGTAGTCAATGGGAAAAATATCAATTGAAATCTAATAGCTCAACGCATTTCGCGACTCCTGCCACTCTTCTATCTCACCAATTACCCACCCATCTCCCTGGCTGCATGCTTCATATAAAGTCCCAAACCTTCCCCATATTTTTCAGCTATTCCATTTGAGTTCATGCAGTGAAAGAGCAGGGCCACAGAGGGCCACACTCCCCTGGAGGCAGAAAAACTATGCAATTAAGGGGAACCCCGCCCATGTCCATTCCCTAGAAGTCATGAAATGTGAGAGGAACTTCATTCTTTCCCTGCCCACCACACTACTCTACTGCCCATTATCTGCCAGGGTGGCCACATTTCCAAAGTGCCATTCAGGGACAACCCCCCTCTCTCACCTTCCCCCAAAAAAAGATGAGGGGGGGGGGGGGGGGGGGGGGAAATGTAGTCTCGGGGTTGATGGGGAATTTGGCGGTGGGTTATTTGTCAGGGGAATGTGCCACTTGCCACCAGATGCAGTGCCGCTTGCCACCCATAGCCTGCCACCAGATGCAGTGCCGCTTGCCACCCATAGCCTGCCACCAGATGCAGTGCCGCTGTCACTCCCTCTGCATGAGCCGCGTGAGTAGAAGGAAAGGAGTGGAGTCACTATCTGGAGAGTGAAGATCACACCAGTCCCTGCTGCTTAATGCTGGATGCCGGAGAAGGAGGAGGCGCCGAGGTGGGTGGGGACAGCAGTGCTGCACTAGGCGCAGGCCTTGCTCCCGGCCTCACTGTCTGAGAGTTAATTGTCACTGGTTGCAAGATGCAAGGCAGAGCCGGCCCTAGCAGGGGGTGGCTGTGTCCTCTATTTCATTCCGGGCCACTGTATTGTCCAAGAATGAATGTGCCCAGGACCCGGGACAGACATGTAACTTGCGGGACAGTCCCGGGCAATCCAGGACATGTGGGCACCCTATTATATGCTATGCTGGGTACTTACATTGCCCAGTGAATCCAGCATTGTCCTGCAGCAATCTGCTCTTCAGATGTCAGAGCCTCAGCCCCCCTATTTTAGTCGTCTTCAGCCAGCTGCCCCCCCTGGGTTCAGGTAGTATGGGCTCCAATAACACATGCAGCTCTGCTCCCCCTGCCGCTCTAAACAAGGGCTTCAGTGACCTCCTGAGATATGTTATCAAAGGGGCTGCTGGAGCATGACGCTTCATTCTTGCCTAGGCCAGGCTAAGCCACCTGTGTCCCATGCCTCATTGTGTCCCATGCCTCATTGTGTCCCATGCCTCATTGTGTCCCATGCCTCACTGTGTCCCATGCCTCACTGTGTCCCATGCCTCACTGTGTCCCATGCTTCACTGTGTCCCATGCCTCACTGTTACCCATGCCTCACTGTGCCCATTCCTCACTGTGTCCATGACTAGACTGACGTTTAAAGCGGTGGTTCACCCTAAAAAGTTTCTACCATCAAATCCAGCATAGTAGCGTGAGCTACAGTATGCCTTTATTTTTATTTTTTGCGCCGTACTCACAGTTTACTCCCGTAGTGAAGTTTCAGACTCCCCACGGGGAATGGGTGTTCCTATGCAGAGGGAAGATGATTGACGGCCGGCTATGGTGCGTCACGCTTCCCGAAAATAGCGGAAATAGGACTTGGCTCTTCACGGCGCCTGCGCAGTCAGCTCCGATGTCTGTGCGCAGGCACCGTATAGCGCCGAGTCCTACTCTGGCTATTTTCGGGAAGCGTGACGCGCCATAGCCGGCCGTCAATCATCTTCCCTCTGCATAGGAACACCCATAGGAACGCGGGGAGTCTGAAACTTCACTACGGCAGTAAACTGTGAGTACGGCGCCAAAAAATAAAATAAAGGCGTACTGTAGATCGCGCTAGTATGCTTGATGGCATGCTAGAAAAAAAATGTCCGGCTTTGAAAAATCGGTGCTCCCCAGCCGTAGGTTCCCCAGACAACAAACTTTGTGCACTAGTAGAGGAAAAGTGGGGCTACATGTGTGCCAAGTCCCGGGTCCAGGGGACCTACAACCGGCCGGGACCAGGTCCCCAAATCACCGGAGAAATTACGATTTAAAATGGGAGTCTATGGAAGGGGTGCCCGGCTTTGAAAAATTGGTGCTCCCCAGCCATAGGTCCCCTAGACTTTGCACACTTATAGAGGAAAAATGGGGCTACATGTGTGCCAAGTTCCGGGTCCCGGGGACCTACAACCGGCCGGGACCAGGTCTGCAAATACACCAGATAAATTACCATTTAACATGGGAGTCTATGGAAGGGGTGCCTGGCTTTGGAAAATCGGTGCTCCCCAGACAACAAACTTTGTACACATGTAGAGAAAGAGTGGGTCTACATGTATGCCAAGGTTTGGGGACCCGGCCGGTACCGGGTCCCCAAAATCCGGGAGAATAGGCGCAAAAAAGTGACTCAGGTATAAGCCAAGGGGGGCATTTTCAGCACCAAAAAAATGTGCTGAAGAACTCGGCTAATACTCGAGTATATACGGTAATGCTGTTCCAAGATTCCGCGGTGAATGGTCACATGATCAAACACATATGCAGCTGGTCATGTGACAACAGGATCTTGGAACGGTGATTTTTTTGCACCCAGGGGGCTTTTATTACTTTCAGAATAGATTTTGCATTGGGGACAAATGTTATTTTTGATTACTGCGCTCTTCTTGTACAGGTGCTACAGAACTATATTCAGATTTTATTGGCTACGACTGGAAGATCTTCCATATTAAATAGTAGAACCGATGCAGCGAGTAAGACTTCCATCAGCCAATAGTAAATCTATGGAGGGTTGAAAACATTTTTTAAGCAGGAAGCCGAATGCTCCAGAAAATTACTAAGAAGTGATAAATTGGGCGGGTCGCCTCTCCGGGGATAGAATGCTATCAGGAATGCTGATGTAATAAGACCAGAGTCCGATCTCTGAAGACTTAGCCCAAGGACTGGAATCTCTGACCCCTGGCTCCCCTCTGGTTGGGTCTAAAGCTGATTTCATGGGAAGACATTCTGTCTGAAATTGCTAGTTGCCTGGCTGTTCTGCTGACCCACTGAGTCAGTGACTTTGAATACATAGGCAGATTCAGAAAGTCAAATAATTTAGTGGGAACGTGGGGGAACGCAGTTCCGGCACTTCCAGAACTGAAACTATGTAATGGCAAGGTGTTCTGGGGTGTGCCGGAGGCAGTGGCGTAGCGTGGGGGGCAGGGGGGACGTGGCCCCGGGCGCGACATTTAGGGGGGCGCGAAATTTCATGCCAGTAGTGTCACTACTGACTGCCTTCTCCTAATTTTCATTTCCGTGTCCCTCAATCTCCGGCCGCCATGTTTAGTGTCTGGCACCCTGCGATTGGGCGTATGGGGGTCATGTGCGGCATGGGGCTCGCCTGTCTGTTATCATGGTTGCTCTTGAAGTCCCGCCTCCACACATGACCCCTATACGCCCAATCACAGTGTGCCGGGAAACACTGAACATGGCGGCGGGACTCGGGAGACAAGCATTGCAAAGTGTGAGCTGCCGGGGCTTCTCCTCTGCCTGTCCCTCTGGTGCGGCGCTGTGTGTACAGCGGGCAGAGGGGTGGGGCTCGGTGGAGATGGGAATCATGGGAGCATGGAGGTGCAGCGGCTGTTAGCTGACCTCTGGCTCTCGCCCGGCAGGGATGCCATGGAGCGGGTGGATGGCGCTGGCCTGGCCCCAGTGGGGACACCGACCATGGAGCGAGCCTGGCAAGGAAGCTGCGTGGAGGGGGGTCTGTGTGAGTAGTGCAGGTGGGTCAGTGTATGTGTCAGGAAGGGGGGTCAGTGCAGGTGTCAGTAAGGGGGGGTCAGTGTAGGTGTCAGTAAGGGGGGTCAGTGTAGGTGTCAGTCAGGTCAGTGTAGGTGTCAGGAAGGTCAGTGTAGGTGTCAGGTCAGTGTAAGTGTCAGGTCAGTGTAATAGTCAATGTAGGTGTCAGGTCAGTGTAGGTGTCAGTTAGGTCAGTGTAGGTGTCAGTTAGGTCAGTGTAGGTGTCAGGTCAGTGTAATAGACAATGTAGGTGTCAGGTCAGTGTAGGTGTCAGTTAGGTCAGTGTAGGTGTCAGTTAGGTCAGTGTAGGTGTCAGGTCAGTGTAGGTGTCAGGTCAGTGTAGGTGTCAGGTCAGTGTAGGTGTCAGTTAGGTCAGTGTAGGTGTCAGGTCAGTGTAGGTGTCAGGTCAGTGTAGGTGTCAGGTCAGTGTAGGTGTCAGGTCAGTGTAGGTGTCAGGTCAGTGTAGGTGTTAGTTAGGTCAGTGTAGGTGTCAGTTAGGTCAGTGTAGGTGTCAGTTAGGTCAG
The DNA here is from genome assembly GCF_905171775.1 of Rana temporaria. Taxonomy (NCBI): domain Eukaryota; kingdom Metazoa; phylum Chordata; class Amphibia; order Anura; family Ranidae; genus Rana; species Rana temporaria. Next base: position 9,964,304 of record NC_053491.1, read on the forward strand.
TGTAGGTGTCAGTTAGGTCAGTGTAGGTGTCAGTTAGGTCAGTGTAGGTGTCAGTTAGGTCAGTGTAGGTGTCAGTTAGGTCAGTGTAGGTGTCAATTAGGTCAGTGTAGGTGTCAATTAGGTCAGTGTAGGTGTCAGTTAGGTCAGTGTAGGTGTCAGTTAGGTCAGTGTAGGTGTCAGTTAGGTCAGTGTAGGTGTCAGTTAGGTCAGTGTAGGTGTCAGTTAGGTCAGTGTAGGTGTCAGTTAGGTCAGTGTAGGTGTCAGTTAGGTCAGTGTAGGTGTCAGTTAGGTCAGTGTAGGTGTCAGTTAGGTCAGTGTAGGTGTCAGTTCGGTCAGTGTAGGTGTCAGTTTGGTAATGTGTGCTGTAACCTCCAGCAACCAGTCAGTAAGTGGCAATGACATGCTGTAACCTCTGGCAACCAATCGCAATCACTGCCTGATCTGATACAGTAAACTGATTTTGAGTCTAGCGGATATTTGTTGTATGTCTCAGAGCGGGGGGAGGGGGGGTGGACAGTGGCAAGAAAGTGTTTGCCCACCCAGGTTCCAATCAATATCAACCATTTAAGGGCTGCTACAGGGCAGCACCTCTGTTCCGGATCACGTGTATATATATATATACCTGATCCAGCTCTTCCGTGTAGGGGGCACGCATGTGCAACCCCGGTGGCTTTCTCCCACTGTGACGGGGCATATTTCTCTTATCGTCCATGGACGGACACAGCTCCTTAAATCTTGACAAGTGGGTTATGTTCCCTGTTTACAGGAGAGGACTAGGCAGAAACATGTTAAATAGTTAAATACATGTTACATTAACAGAGTTGAACAGCCCCTCCCAGGGGGCGGTCCCTCCAGACATAACCCTCCTCACTGCAGCTTGCAGCCTCAGTTTCGTTCTGCCTAGCAAAGGAGAAGGACGTATGGCTCCCTTTGGGCCCAGCGCCCTGAGGAGAAATTTTATTTTATTTTACTTTACTTTTTCTTGAAGAATCTTCTTTCAACTGTCGGCTGAGAGACAGGCTGGATAATATAGATCCTTGTAGTCTACTCAGTCCGACCAGCAAGCGTGGGCACACCTTTGCAAAGAGGCTTGGTCTGCCACGCCATACCTCATGACTCCTGAGGTGGCCGGTGAGCTTTGCTCCGAGGTCCACATATGACTGAGCTGTGGTGTTGTCTCACTCACAGTGGACCGGGCCGACAGCTACCTCCATTGCGGTTGTAGGTCTGTCAGGAATGCGTCAGCGAGTCCTCGCTTGGACGGGTAAGTACAGTCCCTCCTGCTTCGGTGGGTTGGTACAGCTGGGCATTCCTGGGGTTCGGGGGTCCCTTCCCCTTACTTCCCTGCTCCTTTCCCTTGCTGCATTGCTAACATTGCCGCTGTCAGGGGGGAGGGGGGGGCCTTCCTGAGGGGACTGTTATCTGGCCTGTGTTTTTCTTTTTTGTATTGGGCTTTCCTGTGAGGTAAAAAGCCCTGTGATGAGCACAGATGTTTATGATTATACTTCAGCAGACGCTGACTGATTGGTGACACCTGTAATGGTTTTGCTTTTTATGCTGTATCTGTGTCTTATCCTTAAATAAAACAGCCCTATGAGGCTTTTCCTGTTTAAACACAGGTCCCTGCAAAAGTTACCTCACGGTTCTTTTCCTCACAGGCAGCGCTGTGCAGTCTCCTCCTGAGGGAGTCCCCTGGTTACACCTGGTCAGCGCAGCAAGTGGGTGAGAGGCCCTGAATAGGGCTCTAGGAGCTTTTGTCTATTTGTATGGACAGGTGTGCATATTATAATACACACTATATGTAAATATTGGAGTCAGTATCTGGGTCCTTCCCCACATGCTGGTGGTGGCAGCAGGTGTTGGCACCTGTGATTCCCACAGAGTTTTTATTGTTAGTCCTGGACACAGTTTGTGCCAGGGTGGGGGTGGACTGCGGGCGGGCGGTAAAAGAGTGCCCCCTTCCCCCGTTATCCCCTGGGGAATGCTCTGTTATGGAGCCATGGACTAGGTACCTAGTTAAAAAAAAAAAAAAAAAAAAAAAAAAAAAGGCAGAATAAGGCATTTATGGGTGCGCTTTTTACTGCTGCAAGGGACTCTCCTAAGCTGCATAGTGCAGCTGGGTTTCCGCTGAGGGCTCGGTCTTTTTTGGATCACACAAATCAGACCGCTGTGTAGGTTTTTTCCTTCTGTGCCCTTCTTTGATAATTTCTGAGATGCGGAATGAGAAAAGCCACTGAGGGCTTTTGTAGTCCCTCACCGCCGGGCGGGAACCCCTACTTGTATGGATCTGACTGATAGAAGATCCGAAGTACTGACCCGTTCCATGTTTACCATGCTGGGGTCTGGCTTGCGGCCTATTGTGGCCACTACACTGGGGTCTCAGTGGTCGCTGGCGCTATTTTTTTGGGAGATTTTTCAATTACATTGAAAACTCCCATTGGCGCCCATTTTGTCGTAGCCACGCTATGGCGCAGCTTACATTGTGCTGGCCTTTTTCCTGTGGCCGCGTTCTGAACGCTCGGCGGCCATCTTGGAGTAGTCCTGACCCCTAGTGCTGTATACAACTCACAGAGTGAGCATTTTGCACCAGACAGTGGAGGAGCACCGACTCTCTCCTGAGGTTATTAGCCTAGCGGACCAGCTGGTCCAGGGCCTCATATAGGTCTGTGATGCTTCATTGAATGCTGCGCCCTTGTTATCCAGGGCGTCTGTTTCAGAATGGTTTTATGCACACCGTGGTGTAGTGCTTAACTCCATTACTTGGCAGCAAAAGAGTCATTGGTTCGAATCTGCACACTGACGCCAATCTGCACACTGACGCCAATCTGCCTGGAGCTTGCATTGTCGCTCCCTGTGTCTGTGTGGGTTTCCTCCGGGTACTCCGGTTTCCTCCAAAGACATGTGTGCATACACCTACATAATATACATACACACTATGTGTGTGTATTATTTAGGGGCAACCCTCCCAGGCCGTCAAAGGCCCAGCTGGGGGACTAATCTGTCCCTGGGTGCATAAGCCGATCACGCCGGCACCCAAATCCTGCCAATATATATAGCCTTCCCTCCCTGTCTCTAGGTGGGAGGGGCGGCTTGCAGGTTCACAATTCAGTGAAACCTCCCTGCTCTCCGACTAGTGGGTCTGCGAGGTGGTCTCTTCGGAGTACTAGATAGGGTTTCCTCCTATCCACAGAACAAAGTTCTGTCCTTGTGTCTTCCCCTCCCGGCACGTCGGTCTGCCTTGGGCAGTGTGGGATTTGCTAAGCTGCAAGGTAATTTTACCTTTCCTGCAGGACGAGAGTTTTGGGGTTTTCTATGGGCCTCAGGCCCTAAATACCTTTTGTGAACGTCGGGTAGTTCCGCATGGAATCCATTTGTTCGGTGGTAGCTGCGCTTCATCCGGGGGATGTCCTCGGACATCAGGGACGCATACATGCATGTCCCGTTTTGCACATGTCACAGTGTTTTTTTCTGTGCTTCGTGATGAGAGAAGGGTCTCTGTCAGCCTGTGGCCCTCCCTTTTGATCTGGCGTCAGCACCATGGGTTTTCAGCTAGGAGCTCGCACTTATTTGAATTTTGTTGGGACAGCGAGGCTTTGCCTCATTGGCTACTTTGACGACTTTCTTCTGAGAGCAGCTTCTGTCTCCGACCTAGTGGATGGGTTATTCCCATTCAGACCCTCGGAAGATTCGGGTGGATGTTAAACGTTTAGGCCAGAAAGTGTAGCTCGGTGGCAGCAAGCCTGCCCTACATGTGTGCGACCCAGGGTTCAAATTATGGGCATGCTAGGTTCCGACTCAGCGTTGGAGTATCTAGTGTTGATCCAGACTCCTCAGTGGCAAAGGTCCTTCTTCCCCTGGAGAAATTGCAGACTCTTCAGTCTGCGGAGAAGGTATTGGCATCACGCAATCGGTCTTCTCTCCGGGCGCCTGCTGGTTCAGGGTCTGTGGGTAGCCTCCTTCAAGGTGGTACTGTATGCCCAGTTCCACACCCTGGTTTTCCAGTGGAACTACTGTCCAGGTGGTAAAAATCTCTTGTCTCTGAAATCATTAGATTCCTGTGCGCCACCTAGTCAGAGTCTCTCTGAGTTGGTGACAGAGATTCCCGACTCTTCGGTCCGGGAAGTTGTTCCTTCCTTCCAGTGGTCGGTGTTTACGACGAATGCCAGCTCACGGGTTGTGAACCTGGAGGTTCACAAAACTGGGGGGTCCAGTCGGCCCTGAGTCGCTGGACTTGCGTGGACCTATGACCACACCTCCTTGAATGTGTCTGGTCTCGGTAGCTACCCAGGGTCGGGCCTGGCTAGTGCCTGGTGGAAGACCGCCTGGGAATACCAGGTGCTGTCTATTGTTCATTGTCCTACTATTTTAGGCGATCAGGCTATGCTTCTCCTTGTGGTCGACCAATCTGGTTTCAGCCGGACAACGCCACGGCCGTGGCTTCAGTCTACCATCAGGTATGCCGGCAGGCAGACTACTGGAGTCGCCAGATGCTGGACCAGGGCGACTGGTCTTTGTGCTTGGGGTGTTTCGGCTCCCTTGCAGGAGGTGAGCCTCACATGGCATGGATCTCCTGGCAGCTTGTCTCCACCGCAAGGGTGTCAGTTAGTGGCCAGGTCTAGTGATCTTGTACAGACGCGTCAGTCGCGCTGGTGGCCCTGTGTTGTCTGTATCGGTGATTTTTTGCCATTCCTCCATGGTAGTTGCTTCCTCGGCCGCTCCACAGAGTGGATGCTGAGGAGATCCCGATGATTCTAATCGCTCCAGATTAATCTCGGCGTCCTTGGTACGCTGATATCGGGCGCCTGGTAGCGGAGGCACCCTGGCGATTGCCAGGGCAGGAGGTTCCTGTCTCAAGGTCCCATACTTCCTCCTGTTGTACAGTCACTGACTTGCTTAACATGGTTATTGGAAGCCAGACTTTAGGTGACCAGGGTCTGTCTGACTCGGTCATCTCAACAGGGCACCGTAGTCTTCTTCCGGAGGATCTACCGTCGCACCTCTCTTGGTGCGAAGGGATGGAGTGACGTCCACGGGCGTACTTTCAATGTCCAGGGTCCTGCTGTTTTTAAAGCTTGGATTGGATCTGAAAAAATTGCTTAAAGCACCGTTTGGGGGCAGATTTCAGCCTTGGCTGTGTTCTTTTAGTGGCCTTTTTGCGGCCCGTTCCCTGGTGGGTCCCCTTTTTTTGTGTACAAGGGGTTTGTCATATACTTTCCCCTCTTGGCCCATCTCTTCCCCCATGAGTTTTGACTCTGGTGCTCTCGGTTCTTCAGGAACCTTCCTTTTGGAAACATCAGAGAGATTTTCTCTTGACACTATCTCAGAAGGTGGCCCCTTTAGTGGCCTTTACCTCTGTTAGAGGGGTTTCTGAGTTGGCGGTCTTGTCTTGCAAGCCGCCATGCTTGATCCCCCATAAGGATTAGGTGATGGTGCGCCCGCGACCTTCCCTTCTTCCGAAGGAGGTTTCGGCCTTTCATACTTTAGGCGTGGTACGCGCTTTGCGGGTATACCAGCCTACTACGGCTCCATTTCGGAGCTTCTGACTCTCTTTTGTGTCGGTGTCTGGTCCACAAAAGGGCCTGGCGGTCTCGTCGACCACCATTTCTCGGTGGATCGGGCAGGCCGTCATACAGGCCTATGCTCCTAAGGGCGGGCCCCCCTTTCCGGTCACGGCACTTTCGACCAGGGCAATTGGTGCTTCCTGGGTTTTTTTTTTCCCGACATCATGCGTCGGTCTCACAGGTGTGCGAGGCGGCGATTTGCTCGTCCGTTCACGCTTTTTCCAGAATTTACATGGTTGCTGTGAGTGCATCTTATGATGTTTTTTTCAGCCGCTAGTTTTTGCCGGCGGCTGTTTAAAGTTGCACCTCCTCCGTTGAGGAGCTCTGCTTGTTTTGGGGTGAAGTTAAAATTGTTTTTACTGATATATTTCCCACCCCTCGTTTTTTGACACTGCTTGGGGACGTCCCACTTGTCAAGATTTAAGGAGCTGTGTCCGTCCATGGACGATAAGAGAAAATAGGATTTTTTGTACTCACCGTAAAATCCTTTTCTCTGAAGTCCATGGACGGACACAGCTCCCACCCCTCCTTTTTAGGTTTGTACTGCTTGTTACGAACTGAGGCTGCAAGCTGCAGTGAGGAGGGTTATGTCTGGAGGGACCGCCCCCTGGGAGGGGCTGTTCAACTCTGTTAATGTAACATGTATTTAACTATTTAACATGTTTCTGCCTAGTCCTCTCCTGTAAACAGGGAACATAACCCACTTGTCAAGATTTAAGGAGCTGTGTCCGTCCATGGACTTCAGAGAAAAGGATTTTACGGTGAGTACAAAAAATCCTATTTTTTTAGCATTGAACTCTGTATTGGTGTCACTGGTCCCCAAAAAGTGTCAGTTAGTGTCTGATTGCCCGCCACAATATGGCAGTCCTGCTATAAGTTGCTGCCATAACCCAGGTATCCATCTCTTCAGGCGGTGGTCCGGTTTTTACGATAATGGTGGTCTCTGCGGTGGATTCGCCGCAAGATCACCGTTATCGGCGGCGGGAGAGGGGGCCCCGTGCCCTCCGCCGCTTACCGGAGGCGTCGGTAGCAGCGGAGGCGATCGGGTCCTTCTCCTTCCTGGGTGTGGATACAAGTGAGAGGAAGATGGCCCCACCCCACCCGTTTCCATACCATAGCAGGGCGGAAGCGACGTCAAAACATCACTTCCTCCCATAGATCTTAAAGGGAAATTTTCATTGCATTTTTGTGTAAATATGAGACGTGACGTCTTTTTGACCCCCAGATCTCATATTGAAGAGGACCTGTCATGCTTTTTTCTATTACAAGAGATGTTTATATTCCTTGTAATAGGATGAAAAGAGACCCAACTTTTTTGTATTTTTTTTTAAGACAGTGTAAAAACAAATTAAATAAAGTAAAATAAATAAGAAAATTTTTTTTTTTTAAAAGAGCCTCGTCCCGACGAGCTCACGCGCAGAAGCGAACGCACACGTGAGCGGCGCCCGCATATGAAAACGGTGTTCAAACCACACATGTGAGGTATCGCCGCGATCGTTAGAGCGAGAGAAATAATTCTAGAACTAGACCTCGGGGTAGATTCACGTAGCTGCGCTTTAAGTTACGGCGGCGCAGCGTATTGTATTTACGCTACGCCGACGCAACTTACAGGAGCAAGTGCAGTATTCACAAAGCACTTGCTCCGTAAGTTGCGGCGGCGTAGCGTAAATGGGGGCCGGCGTAAGCGCGCGGAATTCAAATGTGGAAGGGGGGAGCGTGTTTTATGTAAATCGATGATGACCTGACGTGATAGACATTTTGCGCTGTCCGTGTACATATCCCAGTGTGCATTGCTCCCGCGTACGCCGCAACGACGTATTGGTTTCGACGTGAACGTAAATTATGTCCAGCCCTATTCGCGAACGACTTACGCGAACGATGCAAACAATTCAAATTTTGAAGCGGGAACGACGTCCATACTTAACATTGGCTGCGCCTCCTAATAGCAGGAGCAAAGTTACGACGAAAACGACTTACACAAACGACGTAAAAATACTACCGCCGGGCGCACGTACGTTTGTGAATCGGCGTAACTAGGTAATTTGCATACTCTACGCTGAAAACGACGGGAGCGCCACCTAGCAGGCCAGCGTGAGAATGCACCCTAAGATACGACGGCGTAAGAGACTTATGCCAGTCGTATCTTAGGCTAATGTCGGCGTATCTTGCTTTGTTAATACAGAAAGAAGATACGCCGGCGCAGATTTGAATTTACGCGGCGTATCTATGGATACGCCGGCGTAAATTCTCTATGAATCCGGGCCCTCTGTAACTCAAAACATGCAACCTGTAGAATTTTTTATGGGTAAAAGTTTGACGCCATTCCTTGTAGGCCGCAAAGCCGCGGCCTCAATTACCAGCCGTCGCGGGCGCCAGGTCACAACTTCTTGTCGCATTTGCGACCTGGCGCCCTGATTTTGTCGAGCCCTGGACCGCCATTTTTATTCTCTAGGGTATTAGAAAAAAAAAGTATAATGTTTGGGGGGTTCTAAGTAATTTTCTAGCAAAAAAAAATATTTTTTTAACTTGTAAACACCACATCCAAAAAAGAGGCTCCCTGGAGGAGGTTTTATGAGGAGGTCATGGGTTTGGGGCGTCCCCTTCCATCCAATGTGGGAATTCTCTATATCTCTGGCTTTTCAATTCCAAGACAAACATTAAAAAAAAAATTGTACATTTCCACATTCACATAATAATGGGGTCTTCTGACCCAAATCTGTTGTTGAAAAACATTTTATCAGGTTTTAGAAATCAATATTGAAACAAAATTAGAAGAACGCAATAAAGCCAACGCAATGAACAAAGGAACCCTGCAAGTAGGATCTGGAACAGGGGTCTCCAGACTGCGGCCCGGGGGCCGGATGTGGACCTTTGCTTGCTAGTATCCGGCCCTTGGGGCAATCTTTTATTCACTGACGCCAATAAAGGCCACAATTCCTTCCAGTCAGTGGCGTCACTAGGGTTGGTGTCACCCGGTGCTGTAAAACATGGTGTCACCCCCCCCCCCTCTGTGTAGCCTGCCCAGCACCAAGCAGGCAGCGCACGGGCACGGGGCGCACCCCAAACCAGCCCCTGTAAATGATAGTATAGGGCAGTATAGTGGCAGCTTAGGGTAGTATAGAGTGGTATAGTGGCAGGTTGGTGTAGTGGGATGGTATAGGGCAGGTTAAGGTGGTATAGGGCATGTTGGGGTGATATAGGGTAGTTTGGGGTGGTATAGGGCAAGTTAGGGTTGCATAGGGCAGGTTGGGTGGTTTAGGGCAAGTTAGGGTGGTACAGGGCAGGTTGGGGTGGTATAGTGCAAGTTAGGGTGGCATAGGGCAAATTGGGATGGCATGGGAAAGGTTGGGGTGGTACAGGGCAAATTAGGGTGGCATTGGGCATGTTGGGGTGGTATAGGGCAAGTTATGGTGGCATAGGGCAGATTGGGGTGGCACAGGGCAAGTTGGGGTGGCATGGGAAAGTTTGGGGTGGTACAGGGCAGGTTGGGGTGGTACAGGGCAGGCTGTGGTGGCACAGGGCAGGCTGGGTGGTACAGGGCAGGCTGGGGTGGTACAGGGCTGTTTGGGGGGGGTACAGGGCAGGCTGGGGTGGTATAGGGCTGTTTGGGGTTGTACAGGGCAGGCTGGGTGGTACAGGGCAGGCTGGGTGATACAGGGCAGGCTGGGGTGGTACAGGGCAAGTTATGGTGGCATAGGGCAGATTGGGGTGGTACAGGGCAAATTAGGGTGGCACAGGGCAAGTTGGGGTGGCATGGGAAAGTTTGGGGTGGTACAGGGCAGGCTGGGCATGTCAGCTAAAAAAAAACAAAAAAAAAAACGGGATGGTGTCACCCCTCTAGCGGGTGTCATCCAGTGCGGACCGCACCCCCCGCACCCCCCTAGCAACGCCTCTGCTTCCAGTGACACCAACAATGGGGCACAGTTCCTGCCAATGCCATCAACGATGGGGCACGATGGGGCACTATTCCTTCCATTGACACACAGAGCTCGGCTCGGCTCCAACTCCCCTCTCTTTCATCGCTGGTTGTGATTGACCAATGGCTCCTGCTGCTGCCTCTCTGTCCAATGAGGAGAGAGAGAGAGCTGGGGGAGCCATTGCTCTCCTGCACATGGCTGGATCGAGATCGGGCTCAGGTAAATATAAGGTTGGGGGGGGGGAGGGGGGACTGCTGAATGGAGAAGGTTTTTTTTTTTACCTTAATGCATTAGGGTAAAAAACCTTCAGCCTTTGGAACCACTTTAAGACGTCCAGCAAAGATGTAAAAATGCTGCGCTGTTAAGACCATTAAGTCTACAGCTGGATAATAATTCCCCCCATACTTCTATAAATCACACATTTCTGTCCCAAAATACAAGTTCTTTTTTCCATCGCCAAATTGTAAAGATCACACAGGCTCCCAGTGATTCCATGCGTGATCCGTCCGCTCCATTCCTCGAAGACTACGAATGCCTCCGAGGGCTCTCGTGAATTTATTTCCTTTTTTTCCAAAGCATTGGGGGGGGTTTCAGGGGATCGCCAATTATGTATGATTTAAATGAAGTGCCAATAGCTGCCTTTATTTGTTCTAAATGTAACCAGATACAGTATCCTAGACACTAATTTCCCACATTAACCCCCCCCCCCCCACCCCCCCACCCCCCCGCTGCTAATAGAGTGTAGGTGAGTATAAGTGGTGGAGGTCGATCATTATAGAGTCTGTTACCAGAGGCATAACTAGAACCTTCAGGGACCCGGTGCAAGAAATCATGAAGGGTATCCCCTGACCACTGGGACCCTTTCCATCAGTCCTGAGGCCCTTTCTATTGGTCCTGAGCCGCATACCTCCCAACCGTCCCGGATTTTGCGGGACTGTCCTGTGATTTGCGCTAAATCCCGCGATCAGTGCCAGAGTCCCGCGAGTCCCACCCCCGCGATTACCGTGATTCGCGCTAAGTCCCCAGGTCCAGCGATTTGCGATAAATCCTGCTGTCCCGCGATTGGCGATAAACCCCCCCTCGCTTAACAACTCGGATCCACGGAATCCCCCCCCCCCCCGCACAACAACTCCGATCCACCTTATCCCCCAAACAACTTTGATTCGCGGAATTCCCCCCCTCGCTCAACAACTTTGATCCGCGGAACCCCCCCGCTCAACAACTCTGATCCGCGGATCCCCCGCGCTCAACAACTCCGATCCACGGAATTCCCCCCCCTGCTCAACAACTTCGTTGGGAGGTATGCTCATTTGTCCCTCATTCTGAAGTTGAAAAGTTGGGAGGTATGCTGAGGCCCTTTCTATTGGTCCTGAGGCCCTTTCTATTGGTCCTGAGGCCCTTTCTATTGGTCCTGAGGTCCATTCTATTGGTCCTGAGGCCCTTTCCATTGGTCCTGAGGCCCTTTCCATTGGTCCTGAGGCCCTTTCTATTGGTCCTGAGGCCCTTTCTATTGGTCCTGAGGCCCTTTCCATTGGTCCTGAGGCCCTTTCCATTGGTCCTGAGGCCCTTTCTATTGGTCCTGAGGCCCTTTCTATTGGTCCTGAGGCCCTTTCCTCAGGTCTCGGGGTCCTTCCCTCCGAGCCTGGGGCCCTTCCCTCAGAAACTTGGGGCCCTTCCCACTGATCCCGGGACCCTTTACATCCATTATGGGTGTCACGGAGTCACTTCTCACACTCCGCTTGAGTGCTTCCGTCATATACCGCTTCCTCCCAGTCTGAATAGAGATATCAGATATTACAACCGCTTGCAACCAAGAACTAGGCAGCACTCGTTTTGGCTGCTGAACATGAACTGTTTATTTGAACGCAGGCACACAGAGATATTCAAACTTCTCACCAGTAGACTGTCCTATCAGAAGGGACAGCTGGTGGAGGAATTCCCCCTCCCTCCCCTCTCACAGTTAAAGGGGTTGTAAAGGTACAATTTTGTTTTGCTAAATAGCTTCCTTTACCTTAGTGCCGTCCTCCTTCACTTACCTCATCCTTCCATTTTGCTTTTAAATGTCCTTATTTCTTCTGAGAAATCCTCACTTCCTGTTCTTCTGTCTGTAACTCCACACAGTAATGCGAGGCTTTCTCCCTGGTGTGGAGTGTCGTGCTCGCCCCCTCCCTTGGACTAAAGAAGAGTCAGGACGCCCACTAACACACAGCTCCTTTCTCTATCTGCAACATAGAGGGTGTCCTGACTCTCCTGTAGTCCAAGGGAGGGGGCGAGCACGACACTCCACACCAGGGAGAAAGCCTCGCATTACTGTGTGGAGTTACAGACAGAAGAACAGGAAGTGAGGATTTCTCAGAAGAAATAAGAACATTTAAAAGCAAAATGGAAGGATGAGGTAAGTGAAGGAGGACTGCACTAAGGTAAAGGAAGCTATTTAGGGGGGAAAAATTGTACTTTTACAACCCCTTTAATCCACATAGACATATACAGACACAATAGAACAATGGGATACAGCCACACCTAACCAACACATAGCAACCCCCACCCCACCTCAAACCATCTAGCAATGGTCTCTGATGAACGATGGACTTTACCTTCATATATTCTTGAGGTTAGACTGGGGGTCTCGGTAGGGTTGCCACTTGTCCAGGATTCACCTGGACAGTCCAGGTTTTGAATCATGTGTCCGTGTTTCAGGCAAACGGAAACCTGGACACATTATTCAGAGCAGGCTGTGGCTCCCCAAGTAACCAAGATAGTTACACACAAATCGGTTGCTGTCCGGGAGCTGCGGGTGGCTGTCTGGGGGAAGGTTCGGCATCACTGGTGGGGAGAGGACTGGTCAATGATGTCCACCAAAGCCATTAGGCCAGGGGTTGACAAATTTGCTTGGAATCTAGGAGCCAGCTAAAAAAGTTAGGAGCCAGAAAACGCACCCCGTCCCACCGAGTTCGCTCGCAGAAGCGAACACATACGCGAGCAGCGCCCGCATATGTAAACGGTGTTCAAACCACACATGTGAGGTATCGCTGCGATTGGTAGAGTGAGAGCAATAATTCTAGCCCTAGTCCTCCTCTGTAACTCAAAACATGCAACCTGTAGATTTTTTTAAACGTCGCCTATGAAGATTTTAAAGGGTAAAAGTTTGTCAGCATTCCACGAGCGGATGCAATTTTGAAGCGTGACATGTTGGGTATCAATTTACTCGGCGTAACATTATCTTTCATAATATTAAAAAAAATGGGGATAACTTTACTGTTTTATTTTTTAATTAAAAAAAGTGTAATTTTTTCCCAAAAAAGTGCGCAAATACGGCATGACAGAAAGTATTGCAACAATCGCCATTTTATTCTGTAGGGTGTTAGGATAAAAAATATATATAATGTTTGGGGGTTCTAATTAGAGGGAAGAAGATGGCAGTGAAAATAGTGAAAAATGACATTAGAATTGCTGTTTAACTTGTAATGCTTAACTTGTAATACCAACGGCCACCACCAGATGGCGCCAGCTCACACATCTGGTGGTAATAACTTGTAATACCAACGGCTCACCACCAGATGGCGCCAGGATACCATTTCTAGTCGCCATGGCGACCTGGCGCCCGGGATTTGTCGAGCCCTGCATTAGGCCACACCCACCGTTCCCTGCAGCACGCTATGTGCACCATATTACTACTCTCCTTGGGGCACCAAAGGTGTCCCAGGCCGCTAAAGTGTTCGGTTTGGCTTGAAGAAAAGGTGGCAACCCTAGGTCTTGGTCACCCTGTGCCCCTAATAGACACAGGGTCATTTACACATAGGAGGGGCCAAGGGGGGGGGGGCTGAACAAGGAGCTTCCAGTGCTCTCCAAGGTAACCTGGGTTCCACAAGCCCCCCGCCCAAAGTGACTCCCGTCACAATGGGGCCCTTTATAAGCCCTGGTTCACACTTCTGCCACTTGTCATGCAACTTGCGACACATAAAGTCTCATGACAAATAAAGAAACACTATGGGGTAGATTCAGAAAGGGCGTCCTAACTTTGCGGCGGCGTAGCGTATCGTGTTTACACTACGCCGCCGTAAGTTAGCGAGGTAAGTACATGATTCACAAAGTACTTGCCTGCTAAGTTACGACGGCGTAGCGTAAAGCGGGCGGGCGTAATGGCGCCTAATTCAAATTTAGCTGTGGGGGAGCGTGTTTTATGTTAATGGGGCTTGACCTGACGTGATTGACGTATTTTACGAACGGCGAATGCGCCGTCCGCCTACATTTCCCAGCGTGCATTGCGGCAAAGTACGCCGCACAGTCCTATTGATTTCGACGTGGACGTAAATGACGTAAAACCCTATTCACGGACGACTTACGCAAACGACGTAACATTTTCAAATTTCGACGCGGGAACGGCGGCCAAACTTAACATTACTATTCCAGCTATTTGATGGAATAACTTTAGGCCTGAAAGTGCGTTACGTAAACGGCGTAAATGTACTGCGTCGGCCGGGCGTACGTTCGTGAATAGGCGTATCTAGTGATTTACATATTCTACGCCGACCGCAACGAAAGCGTCACCTAGCGCCCAGCCTAAATATTGCACCCTGAGATAGGACGGCGCAGGCTGTCGTATCTTAGATAGGTTTAAGTGTATCTCAGTTTGAGAATACACTTAAACTTAGGTCGGCGCAGATTCCGAGTTAGGTCGGCGTATCTACTGATAATCTACTGATACGCCGGTCTAACTCTAAGGCTGCATTCACACCTAGGCGTAGGCAATAGCGTCGTTTTCCGGCGTTTTTTTAGGCGTTTTTTTCGCGCGTATTCATGCTAATATGCGCGTTTGCATACAGCGTTGTCCGACGTTTTTGTACTTAGACGTTTTTTTTTTAGCCAATAGGAAAAACTATCATCTTTTCATCACTTGTTGCTATGTTGGTAGATTTTTTTAATCTTCTGCATGGGCGACAAGTTCTATTGACGAAACGCCTGTAGCAAACGCTTGTTGTCGCGCAATACGCGCGTATCTGGCGTTTTACATTGATTTCAATGGAAAACCAAAAACGCTCAAATACGCGCATATCGCGCGTATTGCGCGACAAAAAAGGGTCCGGAACTTCTTTTGACTACAGGCGATGCGCGTCAGGCGCATCAGCGTGCAGATGTGAACCATCCCCATTGACTTTCATTGCTTTTCGTCCCTCTGGCGTTTGTTCGCGTCGCGCTACATGCGACAAAACGCGAAGGTGTGAATGGGGTCTTACTGAATCTAGCCCATTATCATTTCAATGGGTGTCGTCTTAATCAATGCGACTCAAGTCACAGCGACAAAGTCCCTGAGCTACATTTTTGCGACTTTGGTGCGATTTGAGTGCCATAGACTGCAATGTTAAAGTGATACTAAAGCTTGTTTTTTGTTTTTTTTTGTTTTAAATAACAAACATGTTATGCTTAACGGCTCTGCGCAGTGGTCTCACACAGAGCAGCTCCAATCCGCTTCTTTTCGGGTCCCCTGCTGGCGCCCCCCAGAGAAAGCAGCCCGCCCTGGGGGGGGGCACTACTGCGCGCTCGCTGCCGAGCTGCTGCTCTATGCATCCTTAAGACACATAGAGCTGCGTGGGAGGAATAGTGTTTTCAATTGTTGGTGTCAGTGGAAATGATAGCGCCCCATCATTGGTATCAGTGGGAGGAATAGTGTCCCATCATTGGTATCAGTGGGAGGAATTGTGCCCCATCATTGGTATCAGTGGGAGGAATAGTGTCCCATCATTGGTATCAGTGGGAGGAATAGTGTCCCATCATTGGTGTTAGTGGGAGGAATAGTGTCCCATCATTGGTGTCAGTGGGAGGAATAGTGTCCCATCATTGGTGTCAGTGGGAGGAATAGTGACCCATCATTGGTGTCAGTGGGAGGAATAGTGTCCCATCATTGGTATCAGTGGGAGGAATAGTGTCCTATCATTGGTATCAGTGGGAGGAATAGTGTCCTATCATTGGTATCAGTGGGAGGAATAGTGTCCCATCATTGGTATCAGTGGGAGGAATAGTGTCCTATCATTGGTATCAGTGGGAGGAATAGTGTCCCATCATTGGTATCAGTGGGAGGAATAGTGCCCCATCATTGGTATCAGTGGGTGGAATAGTGTCCCATCATTGGTATCAGTGGGAGGAATAGTGTCCCATCATTGGTGTCAGTGGGAGGAATAGTGTCCCATCATTGGTGTCAGTGGGAGGAATAGTGCCCCATCATTGGTGTCAGTGGGAGGAATAGTGCCCCATCATTGGTGTCAGTGGGAGGAATAGTGTCCCATCATTGGTGTCAGTGGGAGGAATAGTGTCCCATCATTGGTGTCAGTGGGAGGAATAGTGCCCCATCATTGGTGTCAGTGGGAGGAATAGTGTCCCATCATTGGTATCAGTGGGAGGAATAGTGTCCCATCATTGGTATCAGTGGGAGGAATAGTGTCCCATCATTGGTATCAGTGGGAGGAATAGTGTCCCATCATTGGTATCAGTGGGAGGAATAGTGTCCTATCATTAGTGTCAGTGGATGTAATATTGCCCAAAGGGCCAGATAAAGGCAAGGAAAGGGTGGCAGTTTTTGGACCGCTGCTCTATAAAATACGCGGTAGAAATAAATGATGAAGAGAAATTGGATAACAGGTGGTTGTGATGATCGGAAGGACTCAGGGGACACTGACACGCAGCGATCCTCCATTCATCTCCTGTAGCAGACATACCTTGCCAGGATCGTGTATGGCGACCCTTAGATCAGGCAGGCTGCCCGCCACATGTTCCAAACCGCAAAGAGACACAAAGCCGCCCGTATCGCGCTCTTTGATCTTCGCGTGGAAATGACTTCCTTCTGGACAGAACCTCATGATGATTCCCGGGATGGATTGTCAGCCCGTCACATCGATCGTCTCGTGTTTTTCTTTCTTCATTCATTTTTCTGCCGCGATCGTTCAGATGTTCGATCGTCATAGGAAAGGAGTCCATTATCTCCATGGCCTTTTATTGTTCGGGGTTAGATGATGAACACTCCATATGGTCGTGATAAAAACACAGCACGCCATGTGCGAGATTTAATACAAATGTTTAATCCTGGGCAGAATTCACCGTTCGATCGTCATGCTGCGTACACACGGACGTTTTTCAGCATGAAAATAAAATGACATTTCTAAAAAGACGTCATTTAAAATCATGGGCCCAGATTCTGAAAGGGCTTACGACGGCGCAACGCCATGTGCGCCGTCGTAAGTCCTAATCCGAGCCGTCGTATCTATGCGACTGATTCTTAGAATCAGTTACGCATAGATATCCATTAGATCAAGTTATGTCGACTGGATGAAGCCTATTTTTAGGCGTATCTTAGTTTGTGGGTCCGGCGCACAGATACGACTGCCTTTATTTGCACTTACGTGGCGTATCTTGAGATATGTCGGCACAAGTGCTTTGTGAATCCGGGCCAATATATATACAATATATACCGCATTATGGCACAGACCATAGTGGGGTTCTCATTCACCCTGTGCCCCTATTAGAGACACAGGGGGCCAGATTCTCAAAGAGATACGCCGGCGTACCGCCAGATACGCCGGCGTACCGCCTGATACACCGTCGTATCTCTGAGTCCGTCCGTCGTATCTATGCGCCTGATTCATAGAATCAGTTACGCATAGATAACCATTAGATCCGACAGGCGTAAGGCTCTTACGCTGTCGGATCTTAAATGCAATTTTTTTTTTCGCCGCTAGGTGTCGCCTCCGTCGTTTTCCCTGTCGAGTATGCAAATTAGCAAAATACGCGAATTCCCGAACGTACGCGCGGTCGACGCAGTGAAGATACGACATTTACGTTAGATTTGCGACGCGTCAAGTTGCCCCTGCTATATGAGGGGCAACCAATGTTAAGTATGGCCGTCGTTCCCGCGTCGAAATTTAAAAATTTACGTCGTTTGCGTAAGTCGTCCGTGAATGGGGCTGGACGCCATTTACGTTCACGTCGAAACCAATGACGTCCTTGCGACGTCATTTAGCGCAATGCACGTCGGGAAATATTAGGGATGGCGCATGCGCAGTACGTTCGGCGCGGGAACGCGCCTAATTTAAATGATCCACCCGGATCATTTGAATTAGGCGGGCTTGTGCCGGGAGATTTACGCTACGCCGCCGCAACTTTACAGGCAAGTTCTTTGTGAATAAAGCACTTGCCCGTAAAACTTGCGGCGGCGTAACGTAAACCAGATACGTTACGCCCGCACAATTTTACGCCCATATACAAGAATCTGGCCCTATATATATATATATTTGCATATCCTGTGAATGAGCAGAAAACTTGATGGGTAGGCTTGTAGGCGGGTGCAGGAAGCCTTCCCACCTGTAGGTGGCCCTGTGCTATTATACCATGGGAAAGGGATCTGTCCTTCAGGGCAGGGATGTCAAACTCAACTATCTCAGCCCTTAAAGGGCTCTTTGTATCCAGGACATGCGTTACCACTAAGCAAACTAGGCAGCCGCCTAGGGCGCTCTGCTGCCTAGGGGCGCCCGGCCACTGGTGTTCCTACTCTCTTCTCTCTGCAGCAAGCAACTAAGTCTCAGCATCAGCCGCCGCTCCGTTCACACATAGTGTTAGAGGAGCAACGGCAACAGAGGACGGTGTCTGCGTCCCAACTCCAGAATGAATGGAAACAAGCAAACATTCATTGATGGGCACTGGTGAGGCTGCATTGATGGGCACTGGTGAGGCTGTATTGATGGGCGCTGGTGAAGCAGCATTGATGGGAGCTGGTGAGGCTGCATTGATGGGCACTGGCAGGCTGCATTGATAGGTGCTGGTAGGCTGCATTGATAGGCCTACTGGTAGGCTGCATTTGATGGGTGCCTACAGCTCCCCCACCCCCATTCCAGTACAGCTCTGCCCCCCTTCATTTTATAAGTAAATTAAAGTTCGTTTTTATATATGTGCCTAGCCACTTTTCAGAAACGGTGTTTACAAGTTAAAAAAAACAATTTGCTAGAAAATTACTTGGAACCCCCAAACATTACACATTTTTTTCTAACACCCTAGAGAATAAAATGGCGGTTGTTGCAATACTTTATGTCACACTGTATTTGCGCAGCGGTCTTAAAAACGCAATTTTTTTAAATTAAAAAATAAGACAACAGTAAAGTTGGCCCAATTATTTTTTTTTTATATTATGAAAGATAATGTTACGCCGAGTAAATTGATACCCGACATGTCACGCTTCAAAATTGCGTCCGCTCGTGGAATGGCGACAAACTTTTAGCCTTACAAACTCACATTTGCAGTGATATAAAAGCGCTCATAAAATCAAAGTAACAGTGACATCAGTAGTCCCTCCCAACGCGTTTCGTTCAAAAGAACATCAGAAGGATGGGAAGGACTACTGATGTCACTGGCCCAGATTCAAGTAGAATCGCGCAATATTTGCGTGGGCAAAGAGCACATTTTTTTCTCTGCGCCCACGCAAATATTGCGTTTTGCCCGCGATTCACGGAGCAGTTGCTCCATAAATTGCGCGGGCAATATGCTAAGCAGCCGGGTGCAAGGCTGCCTAATGTAAATGATCCTGCCGGGGGCGGGAATCATTTAAATTAGGCGCGCTCCCGCGCCGAGCGAACAGCGCATGCTCCGTCGGGAAACTTTCCCGACGTGCATTGCGGCAAATGACGTCGCAAGGACGTCATTTGCTTGTAAGTGAACGTGAATGGCGTCCAGCGCCATTCACGGTTCACTTACGTAAACGACGTTAAATTTGAACGTCGCGAGCGGGAGGCGCAGCTATACTTTAGCATTGGCTGCGCCTGCTATAGCAGGAGCAACCTTATGCTAAAGGCGCCGTACGGAAACTCCGTACCTTGCGTGCGCAGGGCCCGCGCAACTTTTGTGAATCGGTGGTAGTATGCAATTTGCATACTATACGCCGATCACAATGGCCGCGCCCCCTAGCGGCCAACGCAAGAATGCAGCCTGGGATGTGAAGGCATAAGGAGGCTTATGTTTGTCACATCCTAGGCTGCAGTCGGTGTAACGAGGTTCCTGAATCAGGAGCACTCGTTACACCGGAGCAAGTAAGCACTTGCGCCGCGCAACCTATGGTTGCGCGGGCGCAAGTGCTTCTTGAATCTGGGCCACTGTTACTTTGATTTTATGAGCGCTTTTATATCACTGCAAATGTGAGTTTTTTTCTTCTTTTTATAAATGCTGTGAGATATTTTACAGAATTATGCTATGTGCGCCCCTACTTTTCTTCTTTTACATATCCTATTGGTTGGATGCCATACCACATGACACATGATTGGGAGCTTTCCTTTGCTGTGTCCTTGATACTATTGGATTCCGTGTCTGAGTCTCTTGGACTTACAAGCCAGAGGTTCTTTCGAGATCTCCCAGTATTCGAGGCTCCTGTCGTCAACCCCCCCCCCCCCCTCCATGGCGTATTGACTCTAATAAAGTTTGATTGACCTAGTGGGTATATGCTCACCTGGGTTCAATCTTTCCGGTAAGCCTCATGACATACGGTGGTGGATCTCCTATCAAATTTTTCTTTTAAGTAGTCACTGTTAGAATGGGTTCACTCACTCATTAATCGGACTTTTTATTATTGGAATTTCTATCACATTTTCTTTCTTTTTTTTTTCTCCTTTTTTTTTATTTCTTTTTTTTCTCTTTTTCTCTTTTTTCTTCTTTTTCTTTCTAGTGGTCATTACTAGAAAGGGTTTAATCACTCAATAATTGGAATTTATATGGACTTTGGGGCAGATCCACCGAGAGAGTACGCCGGCGTATCTACTGATATGCCGGCGTACTTTCAAATTTCCCGCGTCGAAGATAGGTTTGAATCCTCAAACCAAGATACGACGTCATCCGGGTAAGATCCAACAGGCGTATGGCTGTGTACGCCTTCGGATCTTAGATGCAATACTTCAGCGTCCGCTGGGTGGAGTTCTCGTCGTTTTGCGCGTCGGGTATGCAAATTAGCTATTTCCGACGATCCACGAACGTACGCGCGGCCGTCGCATTCTCTTACGTCGTCTCTAGTCGGCTTTTTCCGGCGTATAGTTAAAGCTGGTGTTTTGCGGCGTATAGTTAGACTTGCCATGTTAAGTATGGCCGTCGTTCCCGCGTTTCATTTGAATTTTTTTTTTTTTGCGTAAGTCTTTCGTGAATCGGGATAGACGTAATTCACGTCTATGTTAAAAAAAAATGACGTCCTTGCGACGTCATTTAGTGCAATGCACTGCGGGAAATTTAGGGACGGCGCATGTGCAGTTCATTCGGCGAGGGGACGCGCTTCATTTAAATGAAACACGCCCCCTAATCGCCGATTTGAATTACGCGCCGTAACGCCGCCAGAGATAGACTACGCCGCTGTAACTTACGGCGCAAAATCTTTAAGGATTCGAACTAAAGCCAGGTAAGGTGCGGCGGCGTAGCGTATCTCTGATACGCTGCGCGGGTGCAGATCTCTGTGGATCTGCCCCTTTGTTTATATATGTAGGCCCAGATTCAGAGAGACTTACGACGGCGTATCTCCAGATACGCCGTCGTAAGTCCCTAAGATCCGACCGGCGTAAGTGTCTTATACCGTCGTATCCTAGGCTGCATATTTACGCTGGCCGCTAGGTGGCGCTTCCGTATATTTACGCAAGGAATATGCAAATTAGGTAGATACGCCGATTCAGAAATGTACGTCCGCCCAGCGCATTTTTTTATGTCGTTTACGTTCGGCTTTTTCCGGCGTAAAGTTACCCCTGCTATATGAGTCGTATCCTATGTTAAGTATGGACGTCGTTCCCGCGTCGAATTTTGAAAATTTTACGTAGTTTGCGTAAGTCGTTCGCCAATAGTGCTGTACGTAAGTTACGTTCACGTCTAAAGCATTGACGATTTGCGGTGTAATTTCGAGCATGCGCACTGGGATTCTTTCACGAACGGCGCATGCGCCGTTCATAAAAAAAGTCAAATACGTGGGGTCACAATTAATTTTAAATAAAACACGCCCACATCATCCACATTTGAATTAGGCGGGCTTACGCCGGACCACATATGTTACGCCGCCGTAATTTAGGGCGCAAGTTCTTTCTGAATACGGAACTTGCGCCCTAATTTACGGCGGCGTAACGTATCTGAGATACGTTACGCCCGCCGAGAAGATACACCATTGTATCTGAATCCGGGCCGTAGTCTTCGAATGAGTTTTCTTCACTATGGTGTACACATACGGTGATGACTATCATTTAATTTTTTGATATCTGTCATTAGATATTTTCTCATACTCTGGCGCTAATCTTTTCCCTATGTGTATAGAGATTAGTCACGTCCCTTCTGGACACACAATGGTGGGCTGTTTGTGATGATGAGATAATATCGTTATGTAACAGGAATTACTGGGCCCGGGATTCGGGGTAATCTGACGTTGACCCAAGGGAAGATCTCACTAATTCCGGAGACTATGGAGCGAGTTCAATGGATGCAGAACTTTCCTAGATCAGAAGGCGTCAAGTATTTGAGGAGCGCCAACTCCGCATGCCTGGAGGAAACCAAAAGTGATGTAAGAGTCGTTCTTTGTAAACAGCAGTTTGGAAACGAGTATAGAGAGGTGGGCCACGGCGAGGGGTTCCAACCAGGAGACCAATCCCTTCATCCAGGGAACCCAACTGGGAATATTGACGTAGGGTGGAGGTTCTTTTCCCATTGGTGGAACCTGGGTTTTGTCTTCTTGCTGGAATACTCCCAGCTTGTCCCCCCCCCCTCTCCCTGACTATGACATCACAAGTCCCAGCCTATCCCTTCCTCTCCATGTGGTGTTTATTCGGAGATCAGAGCCTGGAAACTCGCAATGCTCTTTGTATTTTAGTTTCCAAAGAAATTTCGGTCGCATTCAAAACACTTGCGAAATTCATCATCCAGCATCTGTTATTTCGAAGACGTTTCTTGAAAGGTAATACGCCAAATTCCAGGCCGTTAGAGTAGAGGGTTTCAGTCACGCCAAATCCATCTTCAATATTGTTCAAGGACATTTCCTAATAAATAAAAAATTGAAAAAATAAAATGCAGTGGGGTATAAAAGGGAAAGTGAGCCACAGAGAATAATAAATGCTCTTCCTTCAATATTCTGACTTCTTCCCCAAATGATGAGAATTAAGTAGATACTCTATATTACCAAAAGTATTGGGACGCCTGCCTTTACACACACACACATGAACTTCCAGTCTTATAGCTAGATTCAGAAAGACTTACGCCGGCGTATCTACAGATGCGCAGCGTAAGTGTAAATATGCGCCGGCGCATTTATGTTCAGTAACCACAGAACAAGATACGCCTGGAAATAGGCTTCCTCCGACCGACTTAAAGCGGGAGTTCACCCAATTATATATTTTTTTCTCTTTTCCCCTTAGATTCCTGCTCGTTTTGTCTAGGGGAATCGGCTAGTTGTTTTAAAATATGAGCAGTACTTACCGTTTTCGAGATGCATCCTCTCCGCCGCTTCCGGGTATGGGTCTTCGGGAGCGGGCGTTCCTTCTTGATTGACAGTCTTCCGAGAGGCTTCCGACGGTCGCATCCATCGCGTCACTAGTAGCCGAAAGAAGCCGAACGTCGGTGTGGATCTATACTGCGCCTGCGCAACGACATTCGGCTTCTTTCGGAAAATCGTGACGCGATGGATGCGACCGTCGGAAGCCTCTCGGAAGACTGTCAATCAAAATAGGACCGCCCAGTCCTGCAGCCCATACCCGGAAGCGGCGGAGAAGATGCATCTCGTAAACGGGTAAGTACGGATCATATTTTAATACAAATAGCCGATTCCCCTAGACAAAACGAGCACCCATCTAAGGGGAAAAAGTGTCATGTGCGGGTGAACCTCCGCTTTAACTTTCCTACGCCGGCGTATCGTGGGCGCATATTTACGCTCGACGCATCTTGCGCTCACATTGATTTCCTATTCACATATGCAAATGAGGGAGATACGCCGATTCACGCATGCAAGTGCGCCCGACGCAGGCTACGCCCGGTGCGCGTAAGTCGTACGTCAGGCCTAAAGTTATTCCATCAAAAAGCCTTTGCACCAGACGTGCACAGGTCAGCTGGAGAGCAGCTACAGCGGCAGCGTTACGGCCGAGTGGAGCAAACTGAGCACCCACACTTGCAGGACAACACATCTGTGTGCCAACATGCCAGGGGCAGGCGTGCTCCTTGCACTACTAATGGGTCCACCAACTCGTAGGAGGGCACGGGAGAGGATATACCGAACGCGCATATACGTCTTTGGCATGGGGAATTCGGAGGTGTATCGTATCTTCAGATTCAGCCCTGATGCCATCCAGGAATTAGCCAGAACCCTGCAGGATGACATCACCAGCAAGACATGCCACTCACATGCAGTGCATGGTGAAGGTACTGGCAACACTGCATTTTCTTGCCAGTGGATCTTTTCAGCGTACAAGTGGAGGTGTGGCTGGGATGTCACAATCCATCATGAGCAGATGTGTGCACTAGGTTGTCCCCGCAATCCTCAGACGCATGGCCAACCACATCATCAGACCCACCCAGGAGCATCTGCAGCAGAAGGCAATGGAGGATTTCTACAGAATTGCCAGATTCCCACGCACCGTGGGGGCCATTGATTGCACACATGTGGCACTACGGCCCCCCTGTGACACAAAGCACATATACCGTAATCGTAAGCACTGGCATTCCATCAACGTACAGGTGATAGCCGATGCCCAATGCCTCATATGGCACGTCCGTGCCAAACACCCCGGGTCCAACCACGACAGCTTCATATACTGTCAAAGCAACATCCCAACGGAATTTGAACAGAACGTGTATGGGGACAGCTGGCTGGTTGGTGAGTGACATGGGAGTCAGGCATGACTGTCCGCCCCCCATGATGCAGACATCACGAGGGGCGCATCTTTGTGCCGGCGTAACGCCGGCACAAAGGGTTACTCCGTGGGGGGACTCTGATGGAGTGGGGGGGACCCCTACAATTGATGTGGGGAAAATTGATGTGGGCACAGTGGATACAATTGATGTGGGCACAGTGGGGACAATTGATGTGGGCACAGTGGTGACAATTGATGTGGGCACAGTGGTAACAATTGATGTGGGCACAGTGGTAACAATTGATGTGGGCACAGTAGTAACAATTGATGGCATGGCACAGTGGCTGAGTTTGATGGCACAGTGGCTGCGTTTGGCATTTTACAGGGCACAGTGGGGACAATTGATGTGGGCACAGTGGCTACAATTGATGCAGGGACAATTGATGTGGGCACAGTGGATACAATTGATGTGGGCACAGCGGTGACAATTGATGTGGGCACAGTGGCGACAATTGATGTGGGCACAGTGGCGACAATTGATGTGGGCACAGTGGTAACAATTGATGTGGGCACTGTGGTAACAATTGATGTGTGCACAGTGGTAACAATTGATGGCATGGCACAGTGGCTGCGTTTGATGGCACAGTGGCTGCGTTTGGCATTTTACAGGGCACAGTGGCGACAATTGATGTGGGCACAGTGGGGACAATTGATGTGGGCACAGTGGCTACAATTGATGTGGGGACAATTGATGTGGGCACAGTGGGGACAATTGATGTGGGCACAGTGGGGACAATTGATGTGGGCACAGTGGCTACAATTGATGTGGGGACAATTGATGTGGGCACAGTGGTAACAATTGATGTGGGCACAGTGGGGACAATTGATGTGGGCACAGCGGCGACAATTGATGTGGGCACAGCGGCGACAATTGATGTGGGCACAGTGGCTACAATTGATGTGGTCACTGTGGTAACAATTGATATGGGCACAGTGGCTGCGTTTGGCATGGCACCGTGGTGACATTTGATGGGCACAGTGGCTGCATTTGATGGGCACAGTGGCTGCATTTGATGGGCACAGTGAGGCTGCAATTGTCTTTTTTTTTTTCGTTTGTTTGCGCACCCCCAAAAATTTGGAGCACCAGTCGCCACTGATGTATATGAATAAATGTGTGCTAGGGACTTTAGATTGTAAGCTCCATGAGGGTAGGGACTGATGTGAATGTACAATACAGATGTAAAGCGCTGTGTACATTGACGGCACTTTATAAGCACCTGTAATAAAATAAATAAATACAATAAAATAAAATGACCTCTATAGAGCAGCCACAGCTTCCTCTGACCAGTTCAGCTTTAGTTCTTGTACAAGTATAAAGAATTTAAGGCCATGTTCCTTTTTTTTTCAGCAGTCTCGCTTATTGGCCTTTTTTTTCTGTCAGGTTTTTATGACAACAGCGAAATGGGTTTTGGCTGTCACTTCCTCCATGTAGGAACACTTTAGGCATAGGTTGGGCATGTGTCTCGATGCGGTCAGGGCTGGCAGAGTCCGCGGTGCCCGGCTTTATTATTTCATTTGGAACGGATCTGGTCTCACACGCGAAGGTCCCCGAAGATTGTGATGGTGCCAGGCATTACTGCTGGCAAAGTCTCCAGCAAGCATGGAAGAGGTGTGAGCTCAGCAAATGTACAACCAAGTCTTCCATGTCACTTTCTGAGTGTTTTACTAAATCCTACCAAAAACCTATTACATATTCACCTACTACAGATTACATACACTATATTGCCAAAAGTATTGGGACGCCGGCCTTTACACAGACATCAACTTTAATGGCATCCCAGTCTTAGTCCGTAGGGTTCAATATTGAGTTGGCCCCGCCCTTTGCAGCTATAACACCTTCACCTCTTCTGGGAAGACCGTCCACAAGGTTTAGGAGGGTGTCTATGGGAATGTTTTGATCGTTCTTCCAGAAGAGCCTTTGTGAGGTCAGGTACTGATGTTGGATGAAAAGGCCTGACTCTCAGTCTCCGTTCTAATTCATCCCAAAGCAGGGGCGGCTTGTCCATTGAGAGCCCACGGGCACCGCCCCCCATCTATGTGTCCAGACCCTTTCAGGACACCGGGAGCATGGATTCCAATGTGGGGGGGGGGGGCTGTTGTTTTGAAGCACCGATTAGAACCAGAGGCTCTAATAGGCTTCAATATAGGGTGGGCTTGGGTCACAGGGGCTTGGGTCACAGAGAGTGCGCTTCGATCCCACCCAGGTGTGTTACAACAGCGAATGAATGTTCACTGTTGTAACACTGATCCTCCTCCGGCCCAAGGGGCCGGATGCATGGATGAGGGGGGGGGCGGCGCCCGTGCTCTCTAAATGGACGAGCCGCCCCTGCTTTGGGAGGAATCAGGACATCCTTCCTCCTGTTGCTGACCCCTCTAGTGATATAAAGATCTATATAGAGGAATCAGGACCTTCTTCCTCCTGTTGCTGACCCCTCTAGTGATAACTAAAGATCTATATAGAGGAATCAGGACCTCCTTCCTCCTGTTGCTGACCCCTCTAGTGATAACTAAAGATCTATATAGAGGAATCAGGACCTCCTTCCCCCTGCTGGTGATTCCTCTAGTGATAACTAAAGATCTATATAGAGGAATCAGGACCTTCTTCCTCCTGTTGCTGACCCCTCTAGTGATATAAAGATCTATATAGAGGAATCAGGACCTTCTTCCTCCTGCTGGTGACCCCTCTAGTGATATAAAGATCTATATAGAGGAATCAGGACCTCCTTCCTCCTGTTGCTGACCCCTCTAGTGATATAAAGATCTATATAGAGGAATCAGGACCTCCTTCCTCCTGCTGGTGACCCCTCTAGTGATATAAAGATCTATATAGAGGAATTAGGACCTTCTTCCTCCTGCTGGGGACCCCTCTAGTGATATAAAGATCTATATAGAGGGATCAGGACCTCCTTCCTCCTGCTGGGGACCCCTCTAGTGATATAAAGATCTATATAGAGGAATCAGGACCTCCTTCCTCCTGCTGGTGACCCCTCTAGTGATATAAAGATCTATATAGAGGAATCGGGACCTCCCTTCTCCTGTTGCTGACCCCTCTAGTCATAACTAAAGATCTATATAGAGGAATCAGGACCTCCTTCCTACTGCTGGAACACCAAGACCTACACTTTTGAAGGACATAAGCGCGCACGCCTGTTTGTTTTATGCGAAGGAGAGGTCTTCTGGTGGTTGAACCATCTATAAATATCCAGCTGTGGTTTTATATCTACCTTTGAACTTTTGTCAACCGCTCCTTTTTATGTGACTTTTGGAAACGGCCATTTTAATAAGTGAGACGACACAGAACATCTTCGTTTCTGGACGTCATCTCAGCCAAATCCACATCTTGATCTTGTGCAGCAGTTATTTAACAGTTTCATAAGTCTGCTCGGTTGCCGGGTTACGCTTCTGCAGTTGCTTATATTTTCCTGGCTCCGCTCCCTTCGCCCCAGATGTTAAAAGGTTCCTCCTTTTATGTCTGTCGCTTCACGACGTCCCCGGCCGTGGCGCGGCCACATGTGCGCGGCACGGTTTCGCCCCGGGGGCCTCCATATAGGCGGCTAATTATAGACGAGGGTAAGATGTGTGTACTTTGGGTACGAAAATACACTTGTCGCTCGTTGTGCCACACACTCGTCTTATTCATAGCTCGACGTCTCTCTAGCGGCAGTCGCCCAACGAGACAAAATGCGTTCCCCTTTCCGCCACATCTGCTTCTTGCCGAGTCGTTTTGGCTGCTGGCATTAGTCTCAGACTTGTGGACAGAATCCCAAAAAAAAAACAGATTCGTCTGCCGAGAGAGTCAACCCAAGACCTATAAAATAAAATGACATCTTTCCCACTCCCAACCTGCAACTGCGCGTGCGGATTCATTAACCACTTAAGGACCGGACCAATATGCTGCTAAATGACCCAAGGGGTTTTTACAATTCGGCACTGCGTCGCTTTAACTGACAATTGCGCGGTCGTGCGACGTGGCTCCCAAACAAAATTGACGTCCTTTTTTCCCCACAAATCGAGCTTTCTTTTGGTGGTATTTGATCACCTCTGCGGTTTATATTTTTTGCGCTATAAACAAAAATAGAGCGAAAATTTTGAAAAAATGCAATATTTTTTACTTTTTGCTATAATAAATATCCCCAAAAAATATATATAACATTTTTTTTTTCCTCAGTTTAGGCCGATACGTATTCTTCTACCTATTTTTGGTAAAAAAAAATTGCAATAAGCGTTTATCGATTGATTTGCGCAAAATTTAGAGCGTTTACAAAATAGGGGATAGTTTTATTTATTTTATTTTTTTTTACTACTAATGGCAGCGATCAGCAATTTTTTTCGTGACTGCGACATTATGGCGGACACTTCGGACAATTTTGACACATTTTTGGGACCATTGTCATTTTCACAGCAAAAAATGCATTTAAATTGCATTGTTTATTGTGAAAATGACAGTTGCAGTTTGGGAGTTAACCACAGGGGGCGCTGTAGGAGTTAGGGTTCACCTAGTGTGTGCTTACAACTGTAGGGGGGTGTGGCTGTAGGACTGACGTCATCGATCGAGTCTCCCTATAAAAGGGATCACTCGATCGATGCAGCGCCACAGTGAAGCACGGGGAAGCCGTGATTACATACGGCTCTCCCCGTTCTTTAGCTCCGGGGAGCGATCGCGAGGGGGTGGCTAGAAACGAATAGCCGCGCCGTCGTCCCGGATCGCTCCCCGCGGGTATTCGACCGCCGCATGTACGGGGGGGACCCCAGACCCACATCTAGGCAGGGATGTACAGGTACGCCAATGTGCCTGTATGTGCCATTCGGGAAGTGGTTAAGTTTCAATAGAGTCAGCAAACTTTCTTCTGACTTTTGCTGAAAAAAAAACAAAAACGTAATGCCTGAAGATAAAATTACCGCTAAATCAACAATTACTTCCATCCCAAAATACAAACTGGAACATTGGTTTACAAATTCATGGGTAATTACATTCATAGAGGAACGGATACTCGTGCGTTTGGATCGGCAAACCGCTGGAGGGTTGTTCGTATTCCACTGAACGTATGACTTTATTATCGCAAAAACCTCAACCGGAGGAAAGATTTCATTGCAGTATGCAGCCGTGCCGTGGAAAGTGTAGTAAAGGCCCAATTACACTCACCGGCCACTTTATTAGGTACATCCAGGGCCGGCCCTATGATGGGACAGGGTGGTACCATGGGTACCAGGCAGCACTTTTAGGGGGGCAGAATACTGATGCCCGCCAGCCCGTTCCCCAAATAAAATTGGCGTCCTTTTTTTCCCCACAAATAGAGCTTTCTTTTGGTGATATTTGATCACCTCTGCGGTTTTTATTTTTTGTGCTATAAATATATATATTTTTTAACTTTTTGCTATAATAAATATCCCCAAAATTTAGAAAAATAAACAATTTTCTTCAGTTAAGGCCAATATGTATTCTTCTACATATTTTTGGTACCAAAAAAAAAACCACAATTAGCGTACATTGATTAGTTTGCGCAAAAGACATTGTGGCCGCCGGCAATGCACAGGTCCCTTTATACTCCTGGATACATGTATAGAGCCATGGCAGGTCCTTTAAGGCCTCGTACAGACGAGGGGTTGTCCGATTGAAATGGTCAGCCGGACCGTTTCCATCGGACATTTCTCCTCCGGATTTAGAAACGATGGCTGTACACACCATCGGATCAAAATCCGCGCGGAAAACATCCGCGGTGACGTATCCGCGCCGTCGCCGCGACGATGACGCGGCGATGTGCGCGACGCTGGAAGGTAAATACTTCTACGCATGCGTCGAATCATTCCGACGCATGCGAGGGATGGGGATCGGACGGACTTATCCGGTGAGTCTGTACAGATGACGGGATAAGTCCGACGGACAGGATTCCAGCGGATAGATTTTGTAGCATGCTACAAAATTTTTATCCGCTGGAAATCCATCGGCTGGATTTTTATCCGCCGAAAATTATCCGCTCGGGCCTACACACGACCGGATCTATTCGCTGGAACTGATCCGCGGATAGATCCGGTCGTGTGTACGGGGCCTTATACGCCTATATGCATGTATAGAGCCATGACAGGCCCTCTTTATACATCTATAGAGCCATGACAGGCCCTCGTTATACTCCTTTATACATGTATAGAGCCACGACAGGTCCTCTTTATACTCCCATATACATTTATAGAGCCATGGCAGGTCCTCTTTATATTCCTTTACATGTAAAGAGTCTCGACAGGTCCTCTATATACATGTATAGAGCCATGACAGGTCCTCTTTATACTTCTTTATACATGTATAGAGCCATGACAGGTCCTCTTTATACATGTATAGAGCCATGACAGGTCCTCTTTATAGCCCTTTATACATTTATAGAGCCATGATAGGTCCTCTGGATATTCCTTTACATGTAAAGAGTAATGACAGGTCCTCTATATACATGTATAGAGCCATGACAGGTCCTCTTTATTCTCCTATATACACGTATAGAGCAATGACAGGTCCTCTTTATATTCCTTTACATGTAAAGAGTCTCGACAGGTCCTCTATATACATGTATAGAGCCATGACAGGTCCTCTTTATACTTCTTTATACATGTATAGAGCCATGACAGGTCCTCTTTATACTCCTATACATGTATAGAGCAATGACAGGTCCTCTTTCTACTCCTTTATACATGTATAGAGCCATGACAGGTCCTCTTTATATTCCTTTACATGTAAAGAGTAATGACAGGTCCTCTATATACATGTATAGAGCCATGACAGGTTCTCTTTATACTCCTATACATGTATAGAGCAATGACAGGTTCTCTTTATACTCCTTTATACATGTATAGAGCCATGACGGGTCCCCTTTAGTTATCATGATATAAAATAATGAATGTGGGGGCCTTTTGGTGGGCGTGATTTTTGTTCTGGGGGGGGGCGGGGGGGGGGGCAGCGTTTCATTCTTGGTCCCAGGCAGCACAATGTCTTGGGCCGGCACTGGGTACATCTGTGTAGCGCCTGGCTACTTTTCAGAACCGGTGCTATGTTAAATTTAGGGGAGAAATACCGTATTTATCGGGGTATACCGCGCCGGCGTATAACGCGCACCCCAAGCTTAGAAAGGTAGTTTAAGAAAAAAAAAAAAAAACGTACATTTTTGCCCTGCGTCCATCGGCGGCCTTGTCCGGCGTCCGATGTCGCAGAGAAAAGTAGAATGAAAGTCGTATGACTGTTGTGTCGTATCAGTGTGAACCCAGCATATGTCCACTGAACGATTTGTCGGCCATTACATGGCGGCAATATCGTTTGCGCTCACGGCCGAAACGTTCGTTTCGTCTAGGTGTGGTGAAGATGACTTGTTGAATTTCAAACTGTCAGGGAAATTTGGCTGTACGCAGGGCCGTCTTTAAGGCAGGGCAAAAGGGGCAGCTTCCCTGGGCCAATCATTGTTGTGGGGCCCAAAGAAGCTGCCTCATACTTGCCAACTATCCCAGTTTAAATTCCCTTGTCCCTTGAAGTTTTAGTCCTGTGCTGTGTCTTGATATCTCAGTGTGAAGAGCTGCTAATAATGCTGCCCAGCTCTGCCCTTGTTTTGTGTACAAATGACTCACCTGCAGGCCCTGGGGTAGATTCAGGTAGCTACGCTATAAGTTACGGCAGCGCAGCATAGTGTATTTACGCTACGCCTCCACAACTTACAGGAGCAAGTGCAGTATTCACAAAGCACTTGCTCCGTAAGTCGCGGCGGCGTAGCGTAAATGGGGCCGGCGTAAGCGCGCGTAATTAAAATGGGGAAGGGGGGGCGTGTTTTATGGTAACATGTGATGACCTGACGTGATTGACCTGACGCCGTCCGTGTACATATCCCAGTGTGCATTGCTTCCAAGTACGGCGTAACAACGTATTGGTTTCGACGTGAACGTAAATTACGTCCAGCCCTATTCGCGAACGACTTACGCAAACGACGTAAATAATTCAAATTTCGAAGCGGGAACGACGTCCATACTTAACATTGGCTGCGCCTCCTAATAGCAGGAGCAGCCTTACGCCGGAAAAGCCTTAACGCAAACGACGTAAAAAACGAATGCCGGGCGCACGTACGTTTATGAATCGGCGTATCTAGGAAATTAGCATATTCTACGCCGACAACAACGGAAGCGCCCCTAGCGGCCAAAGTTATATTGCACACAATTCTACGCCGCCGCAATCAAGTTACGTCGGTGGAGGAAGCCTATTTTTTCAGCGTAACTGCCTTTGTGAATCGGCGTAACGCTACGCGGGCGCGGAATTCAAATTACGGCGGCGTATTCCCGGCCAAAAGCTCAAATTACGGCGGCGTATTCCCGGCCAAAAGCTCTCCCGCCGTCGGGAAAACCGGCCGCATGTACGAGGCCTAAGGCAGAAGCCTTCCTTATTTTTACCTGTCTGTTCCGTATCCTTGTGTAACTCTCCGTCCGCTGTGTCTTAGTTTCCTATCGTCTGGCTATATCATGTGCTAGGTCATCATTTTTGCAAAAAAAAAAAAAAAAAAAAAGCATTAGCAAGTTTCATGTTCCCTCTGATGGCACAGAAAGGCGCATAGCACAGAGTTTCCAGTAATGGCTGCCAAGTGTGTCTAATGAGACTGGCGGCAGGATCTGTGGGTTACACCTGCATGCATTCAATTTCATATATTTTCTACATCATTTGTAACTACGGAAATAAAATCCTGGAGATTTTTTCTGTACCTCAGTTTTATGTGCATTGGTTCTACCACAGAAAACCGTCTGACCATTGTACAGGACGCAGCAGTATTGTGATGGCGTCCATTCAAGTCCGTTCTGTCGCGTTCTTCCTGGCACTGATTTCCCGGGACAGTCCCAGTCCCTGTATAATGCCCCCGATTTTTTGTTCTCGCTGGGCCCAATTTACTTGGTTATAATGAATGCGTCATTTGATAATCTGACAATTTGTATATTCCGATAATATCTATGAAAATTGTAAGTTTTAGTTTTTTGTTTTTTTTGAGGGGATAAATATATTGTTGTTTACTGTTTCTATGCTGTTTATATACTGCAAACGAGGCACACTTCACTATACTGGTCATCTTTAACCACTTGATCACTGGGCACGTAAACCCCCTTAAAGCGGAGTTCCGGCCACAATTTCACTTTTTAAATATAAATACCCCTGTAATACACAAGCTTAAAGCGGGAGTTCACCCATTTGTAAAAAAAAAAAAATTCTCCCCTTAGCTTCCTGCTCGTTCGGTCTAGGGGAATCGGCTATTTGTATTAAAATATGAGCAGTACTTACCGTTTTCGAGCTGCATCTTCTTCCGTCGCTTCCGGGTATGGGTCTTCGGGAGCGGGCGTTCCTTCTTGATTGACAGTCTTCCGAGAGGCTTCCGACGGTCGCATCCATCGCGTCACTCGTAGCCGAAAGAAGCCGAACGTCGGTGCGGCTCTATACTGCGCCTGCGCACCGACGTTCGGCTTCTTTCGGAAAATCGTGACGCGATGGATGCGACCGTCGGAAGCCTCTCGGAAGCCTGTCAATCAAAATAAGAACGCCCGCTCCCGCAGCCCATACCCGGAAGCGACGGAGAAGATGCATCTCGAATACGGTAAGTACGGATCATATTTTAATACAAATAGCCGATTCCCCTAGACAAAACAAGCAGGAATCTAAGGGGGAAAAGTGCCCTCTAAGGGTGAACCCCCGCTTTAATGTATTCTAGTAAAGTTAGTCTGTAAACTAAGGTCCATTTTGTTAGGTTGTTACAGCATTTAGACACTTTATAAAATAGAAATTGACTGGGGGCCATCTTAAGTGTGGGCATCATGAAGCCAGACTGTATGACTTCCTGGATTTCAGCCTTGCAGATCTCGCACATGCTCAGTGCTGCACAAGCAGTGTCAGATCAGGTTCCAGCACCTGTGCTGTCCAAGTCACATGATTCTTTGAGACTGGGGAGTGCACAGACTCCTGGAAAGTTACACCCACTACATTCCCAGGAGTCTGTGCGGTGTAGGTAAGGAAGCATTAAGCACCTAGGTGCAGGAAGTGGGAAGATTAACTATTCTGCCTAGCAACAACACTTTGAAGGCATCTAAAAAAAAAAAAAAAAAAAATTTGTAAAGGACTAATGACATTTTTTTAAAACTACTGATGTAATGTTATATTTATGGGTGGAACTCCACTTTAATAACCAGACCAATTTTCAGCTTTCGGTGCTCTCACAATTTGAAAGACAATTACTCAGTCATACAACACTGTACCCAAATGAAATTTTCGTCCTTTTTTTCACGCAAATAGAGCTTTGTTTTGGTGGTATTTAATCACTGTTGGGTTTTTTATTTTTTGCGCTATAAGAGAAAAAAGACTGAAAATTCTGTAAAAAAAATGAATTTTTCTTTGTTTCTGTTATAAAATTTAGCAAATTTAGTATTTTTTCTTCATTCTTTTGCATAAATGTGAAAGATGAAGTTACGCCGCGTAAATAGATACCCAACATGTCACCCTTCAAAATTGCACACGCTCGTGGAATGGCGCCAAACTTTGCTACTTAAAAATCCCCATAGACGACGTTGCAGGGTATTGTCGAGTATTGCAGAGTATTGTGGGGTATTGCAGAGTATTGTGGGGTATTGCAGAGTATTGCACAGTATGGGTATTGTGTATTTAGCACAGTATGGGGCAGGGATGGCTGAGCAGGGATGGATGGTTTGCTGGATCTGTGACTGCATGTGTCATAGATCCAGCCCACAGCAGCTGCTGCTGCATCAGCTCTCTCCCCTCTCCTCTCACACTGTACCGTTCGGTACAGAGAGGGGAGGGAGGAACCGGCGTCATCACATGACGCCGGTTTGTTTACAAGTGATCGCTCCGTCATTGGACGGAGCGATCACATGGTAAACCGCCGCTATCAGCGGTGACTTACCGTGATCCGTGATGCGCCGGGTCCTCCGGACCCGGCGGTCACAGACATTCCCGTGTGCGCGCCCCAGAGGGCGCGCGGGAGCGCGATTCTGGGAGGACGTCCATGGACGTCCTCCCAGAGTTAAGCAACCACCTTGTAGACGTATATCGTCTATAGGGCGGTTGTTAACTGGTTAAAGAGAATCTGTCACTTTGCTTTCAGAAACAGTCAGTAAGAGCATGTGACCTTCTCCCCTTCCACTCAGGATGCAGTTTTCATCCCCTACTCAGTGGAGACCCCTTCTGTAACGGTATGGCCCGTGGGACCCAGAGGCTCTTGAAGGATGGGGGGTACTCCTGTGTCAGCTTCACTAATGACTCTTGTGTCTAGGGTCATCCTATGTCCACTAGGGGCATAGGATGACTGAGAACTGATATCATGGATTACATGAGATGGGACAGTAATGATAATTCATGTATTGCAGGAGATCTTGAAATATTACAAGTTGTTCCTTCTGAACCCAACAGGTCAATAGAGTGTCTCCTTCAATGTGGAACATAGACTGTTGAAACGTTAATTGCTTTTAATCACCTCTAGCTACCTGGCTGTAGTGATGAAAGCTTGCTGTGGATTGCATTCTATTGTCTATTGTGTTAATTAAGCCTGGCTCCTAAGATATTTCATGGTGCTATGCTAACTAACCCTGTATTGTGTGAAAGTTCTGTGTTGTGAGTTAACATACTCTAAAGGTCAGACGTCTGACTTATGTTCACTAAAGGAATGTGGATTGTGTAGCAGGTGAGAATAGCTTATCGCGGAGTCAGAAAGTCTGTCTAAGATGTGGATTGAGGGGGACTCGTTAGCACCCATTGTGTGATATTGTGGGTGGAGTGTGTCATTTGATTACTGAAGCATACTTTCTAACTGTATATAAGAAACCTGAGTTTACCATTAAAGTCTGTCTGTTTGGAACCAGAGAACAGAGCTGTGTCTCGTTATTCTGGGGGGAAATCCAATGGGTCCTGTCTGCTGGATTGTGGAGTATCGGAAGCTGTCTTGGGTTGGTGGAATGGAATATCGTAACAACGTTAACCCCTGACCGTTACACCTTCCTCCCCACAAGTACAGATACCCCTCCAGTAGAGACCCCCTTCAAACCAATAAAGACTCCCTCTCCAGTACAGACCCACTCAACTCCAGTAAAGGCCCCACATTCTCCACCATTACAGACACCCCTCCAGTAGAGACCCCCTTCAAACCAATAAAGACCCCCTCTCCAGTACAGACCCACTCAACTCCAGTAAAGGCCCCACATTCTCCACCAGTTCAGACACCCCTCCAGTAGAGACCCCCTTCAAACCAATAAAGACCCCCTCTCCAGTACAGACCCACTCTTTCATTACCAGTACAGACCCACTCAACTCCAGTAAAAGGCACACCCTCCACACCAGTACAGACAACACTCCAGTAGAGACCCCCTTCAAAACAATAAAGACCCACTCTCCAGTACAGACCCACTCAACTCCAGTAAAGGCCCCACATTCTCCACCAGTACAGACACCCCTCCAGTAGAGACCCCCTTCAAACCAATAAAGACCCCCTCTCCAGTACAGACCCACTCAACTCCAGTAAAGGCCCCACATTCTCCACCAGTACAGACACCCCTCCAGTAGAGACCCCCTTCAAACCAATAAAGACTCCCTCTCCAGTACAGACCCACTCAACTCCAGTAAAGGCCCCACATTCTCCACCAGTACAGACACCCCTCCAGTAGAGACCCCCTTCAAACCAATAAAGACCCCCTCTCCAGTACAGACCCACTCAACTCCAGTAAAGGCCCCACATTCTCCACCAGTACAGACACCCCTCCAGTAGAGACCCCTTCAAACCAATAAAGACCCCCTCTCCAGTACAGACCCACTCAACTCCAGTAAAGGACCCACATTCTCCACCAGTACAGACACCCCTCCAGTAGAGACCCCCTTCAAACCAATAAAGACTCCCTCTCCAGTACAGACCCACTCAACTCCAGTAAAGGCCCCACATTCTCCACCAGTACAGACACCCCTCCAGTAGAGACCCCCTTCAAACCAATAAAGACCCCCTCTCCAGTACAGACCCACTCAACTCCAGTAAAGGCCCCACATTCTCCACCAGTACAGACACCCCTCCAGTAGAGACCCCCTTCAAACCAATAAAGACCCCCTCTCCAGTACAGACCCACTCAACTCCAGTAAAGGCCCCACATTCTCCACCAGTACAGACACCCTTCCAGTAGAGACCCCCTTCAAACCAATAAAGACCCCCTCTCCAGTACAGACCCACTCAACTCCAGTAAAGGCCCCACATTCTCCACCAGTACAGACACCCCGTCAGTAGAGATCCCCTTCAAACCAATAAAGACCCCCTCTCCAGTACAGACCCACTCAACTCCAGTAAAGGCCCCACATTCTCCACCAGTACAGACACCCCTCCAGTAGAGACCCCCTTCAAACCAATAAAGACCCCCTCTCCAGTACAGACCCACTCAACTCCAGTAAAGGCCCCACATTCTCCACCAGTACAGACACCCCTCCAGTAGAGATCCCCTTCAAACCAATAAAGACCCCCTCTCCAGTACAGACCCACTCAACTCCAGTAAAGGCCCCACATTTTCCACCAGTACAGACACCCCTCCAGTAGAGACCCCCTTCAAACCAATAAAGACCCCCTCTCCAGTACAGACCCACTCAACTCCAGTGAAGGCCCCACATTCTCCACCAGTACAGACACCCCTCCAGTAGAGACCCCCTTCAAACCTATAAAGACCCCCTCTCCAGTACAGACCCACTCAACTCCAGTAAAGGCCCCACATTCTCCACCAGTACAGACACCCCTCCAGTAGAGACCCCCTTCAAACCAATAAAGACCCCCTCTCCAGTACAGACCCACTCAACTACAGTAAAGGCCCCACATTCTCCACCAGTACAGACACCCCTCCAGTAGAGACCCCCTTCAAACCAATAAAGACCCCATCTTCAGTACAGACCCACTCAACTCCAGTAAAGGCCCCACATGCTCCACCAGTACAGACACCCCTCCAGTAGAGACCCCCTTCAAACTAATAAAGACTCTCTCTCCAGTACAGACCCACTCAACTCCAGTAAAGGCCCCACATTCTCCACCAGTACAGACACCCCTCCAGTAGAGATCCCCTTCAAACCAATAAAGACCCCCTCTCCAGTACAGACCCACTCAACTCCAGTAAAGGCCCCACATTCTCCACCAGTTCAGACACCCCTCCAGTAGAGACCCCCTTTAAACCAATAAAGACCCCCTCTCCAGTACAGACCCACTCTTTCATTACCAGTACAGACCCACTTAACTCCAGTAAAAGGCACACCCTCCACACCAGTACAGACAACACTCCAGTAGAGACCCCCTTCAAAACAATAAAGACCCCCTCTCCAGTACAGACCCACTCAACTCCAGTAAAGGCCCCACATTCTCCACCAGTACAGACACCCCTCCAGTAGAGACCCCCTTCAAACCAATAAAGACTCCCTCTCCAGTACAGACCCACTCAACTCCAGTAAAGGCCCCACATTCTCCACCAGTACAGACACCCCTCCAGTAGAGACCCCCTTCAAACCAATAAAGACCCCCTCTCCAGTACAGACCCACTCAACTCCAGTAAAGGCCCCACATTCTCCACCAGTACAGACACCCCTCCAGTAGAGACCCCTTCAAACCAATAAAGACCCCCTCTCCAGTACAGACCCACTCAACTCCAGTAAAGGACCCACATTCTCCACCAGTACAGACACCCCTCCAGTAGAGACCCCCTTCAAACCAATAAAGACTCCCTCTCCAGTACAGACCCACTCAACTCCAGTAAAGGCCCCACATTCTCCACCAGTACAGACACCCCTCCAGTAGAGACCCCCTTCAAACCAATAAAGACCCCCTCTCCAGTACAGACCCACTCAACTCCAGTAAAGGCCCCACATTCTCCACCAGTACAGACACCCCTCCAGTAGAGATCCCCTTCAAACCAATAAAGACCCCCTCTCCAGTACAGACCCACTCAACTCCAGTAAAGGCCCCACATTTTCCACCAGTACAGACACCCCTCCAGTAGAGACCCCCTTCAAACCAATAAAGACCCCCTCTCCAGTACAGACCCACTCAACTCCAGTAAAGGCCCCACATTCTCCACCAGTACAGACACCCCGTCAGTAGAGATCCCCTTCAAACCAATAAAGACCCCCTCTCCAGTACAGACCCACTCAACTCCAGTAAAGGCCCCACATTCTCCACCAGTACAGACACCCCTCCAGTAGAGATCCCCTTCAAACCAATAAAGACCCCCTCTCCAGTACAGACCCACTCAACTCCAGTAAAGGCCCCACATTTTCCACCAGTACAGACACCCCTCCAGTAGAGACCCCCTTCAAACCAATAAAGACCCCCTCTCCAGTACAGACCCACTCAACTCCAGTGAAGGCCCCACATTCTCCACCAGTACAGACACCCCTCCAGTAGAGACCCCCTTCAAACCTATAAAGACCCCCTCTCCAGTACAGACCCACTCAACTCCACTAAAGGCCCCACATTCTCCACCAGTACAGACACCCCTCCAGTAGAGACCCCCTTCAAACCAATAAAGACCCCCTCTCCAGTACAGACCCACTCAACTACAGTAAAGGCCCCACATTCTCCACCAGTACAGACACCCCTCCAGTAGAGACCCCCTTCAAACCAATAAAGACCCCATCTTCAGTACAGACCCACTCAACTCCAGTAAAGGCCCCACATGCTCCACCAGTACAGACACCCCTCCAGTAGAGACCCCCTTCAAACCAATAAAGACCCCCTTTCCAGTACAGACTCACTCTACTCCAGTAAAGGCCCCACATTCTCCACCAGTACAGACACCCCTCCAGTAGAGACCCCCTTCAAACTAATAAAGACTCTCTCTCCAGTACAGACCCACTCAACTCCAGTAAAGGCCCCACATTCTCCACCAGTACAGACACCCCTCCAGTAGAGATCCCCTTCAAACCAATAAAGACCCCCTCTCCAGTACAGACCCACTCAACTCCAGTAAAGGCCCCACATTCTCCACCAGTTCAGACACCCCTCCAGTAGAGACCCCCTTTAAACCAATAAAGACCCCCTCTCCAGTACAGACCCACTCTTTCATTACCAGTACAGACCCACTTAACTCCAGTAAAAGGCACACCCTCCACACCAGTACAGACAACACTCCAGTAGAGACCCCCTTCAAAACAATAAAGACCCACTCTCCAGTACAGACCCACTCAACTCCAGTAAAGGCCCCACA
The DNA here is from genome assembly GCF_905171775.1 of Rana temporaria. Classification (NCBI taxonomy): domain Eukaryota; kingdom Metazoa; phylum Chordata; class Amphibia; order Anura; family Ranidae; genus Rana; species Rana temporaria. Next base: position 10,004,882 of record NC_053491.1, read on the forward strand.
TTCTCCACCAGTACAGACACCCCTCCAGTAGAGACCCCCTTCAAACCAATAAAGACCCCCTCTCCAGTACAGACCCACTCAACTCCAGTAAAGGCCCCACATTCTCCACCAGTACAGACACCCCTCCAGTAGAGACCCCCTTCAAACCAATAAAGACTCCCTCTCCAGTACAGACCCACTCAACTCCAGTAAAGGCCCCACATTCTCCACCAGTACAGACACCCCTCCAGTAGAGACCCCCTTCAAACCAATAAAGACCCCCTCTCCAGTACAGACCCACTCAACTCCAGTAAAGGCCCCACATTCTCCACCAGTACAGACACCCCTCCAGTAGAGACCCCTTCAAACCAATAAAGACCCCCTCTCCAGTACAGACCCACTCAACTCCAGTAAAGGACCCACATTCTCCACCAGTACAGACACCCCTCCAGTAGAGACCCCCTTCAAACCAATAAAGACTCCCTCTCCAGTACAGACCCACTCAACTCCAGTAAAGGCCCCACATTCTCCACCAGTACAGACACCCCTCCAGTAGAGACCCCCTTCAAACCAATAAAGACCCCCTCTCCAGTACAGACCCACTCAACTCCAGTAAAGGCCCCACATTCTCCACCAGTACAGACACCCCTCCAGTAGAGACCCCCTTCAAACCAATAAAGACCCCCTCTCCAGTACAGACCCACTCAACTCCAGTAAAGGCCCCACATTCTCCACCAGTACAGACACCCCGTCAGTAGAGATCCCCTTCAAACCAATAAAGACCCCCTCTCCAGTACAGACCCACTCAACTCCAGTAAAGGCCCCACATTCTCCACCAGTACAGACACCCCTCCAGTAGAGACCCCCTTCAAACCAATAAAGACCCCCTCTCCAGTACAGACCCACTCAACTCCAGTAAAGGCCCCACATTCTCCACCAGTACAGACACCCCTCCAGTAGAGATCCCCTTCAAACCAATAAAGACCCCCTCTCCAGTACAGACCCACTCAACTCCAGTAAAGGCCCCACATTTTCCACCAGTACAGACACCCCTCCAGTAGAGACCCCCTTCAAACCAATAAAGACCCCCTCTCCAGTACAGACCCACTCAACTCCAGTGAAGGCCCCACATTCTCCACCAGTACAGACACCCCTCCAGTAGAGACCCCCTTCAAACCTATAAAGACCCCCTCTCCAGTACAGACCCACTCAACTCCACTAAAGGCCCCACATTCTCCACCAGTACAGACACCCCTCCAGTAGAGACCCCCTTCAAACCAATAAAGACCCCCTCTCCAGTACAGACCCACTCAACTACAGTAAAGGCCCCACATTCTCCACCAGTACAGACACCCCTCCAGTAGAGACCCCCTTCAAACCAATAAAGACCCCATCTCCAGTACAGACCCACTCAACTCCAGTAAAGGCCCCACATGCTCCACCAGTACAGACACCCCTCCAGTAGAGACCCCCTTCAAACCAATAAAGACCCCCTTTCCAGTACAGACTCACTCTACTCCAGTAAAGGCCCCACATTCTCCACCAGTACAGACACCCCTCCAGTAGAGACCCCCTTCAAACTAATAAAGACTCTCTCTCCAGTACAGACCCACTCAACTCCAGTAAAGGCCCCACATTCTCCACCAGTACAGACACCCCTCCAGTAGAGATCCCCTTCAAACCAATAAAGACCCCCTCTCCAGTACAGACCCACTCAACTCCAGTAAAGGCCCCACATTCTCCACCAGTACAGACACCCCTCCAGTAGAGACCCCCTTCAAACCAATAAAGACCCCCTCTCCAGTTCAGACCCACTCAACTCCAGTAAAGGCTCCACATTCTCCACCAGTACAGACACCCCTCCAGTAGAGACCCCCTTCAAACCAATAAAGACCCCCTCTCCAGTACAGACCCACTCAACTCCAGTAAAGGCCCCACATTCTCCACTAGTATAGACCCACTCCTTCATTACCAGTACAGACCCACTCAACTCCAGTAAAGGCCACACCCTCCACACCAGTACAGACAACACTCCAGTAGAGACCCCCTTCAACCAATAAAGACCCCCTTTCCAGTATAGACCCACTCCTTTATTACCAGTACAGACCCACTCAACTCCAGTAAATGCCACACCAGTACAGACAACACTCCAGTAGAGACCCCCTTCAACCAATAAAAAGCCACTCTCCAGTACAGACCCACTCAACTCCAGTAAAGGCCCCACCCTTTCCATCAGTACAGACACCCCTCCAGTAGAAAGTGACCCCCTTCAAACCAATAAAGACCTCCTCTCCATAACAGACCCACTCCTTCATTACCAGTACAGACCCACTCACCTCCAGTAAAGGCCCCACCCTCTCCACCAGTACACAGACACCGCTCCAGTAGAGACCCCCTCCAGTATAGACCCACTCCTTCACTACCGAGTCAAGTGGATTGTAGCGCTTACAGACCGGCACGAGATTTGACACTTTGCTGATGGCGGGGAGATCCTTGCTGCCAGCCTCAGAGGCGGCTCTTTAATTAGACAGATCAGGCCGCCGTGCGGCCCCTGTAAGTGCGAGGCCTAAGGTGACCGCCTAATATGCCTAATTAGAGAGCTGCCTCTGCTACCAGTACAGACCCACTAACCTCCAGTAAAGGCCCCACCCTACTCACCAGTGCAGACACCCCTCCAGTAGAGACCCCCCCTTGAAACCAATAAAGACCCCCTCTCCAGTGAAGACCCACTCCTTCACTACCAGTACAGACCCACTCATCTCCAGTATAGGCCCCACCCTCCTCACAAATACAGACACCACTCCAATAGAGACCCCCTTTGAACCAATAATGACCCCCTCTCCAGTAAAGACCCCCTCCCCCTCTAGTAATGTCCCCTGTCTTTCCCACCAGTACAGACTCCCCCTCCAGCATAGACTCCTCTATCCGTACAGACCCCCTCCCTCCCCACCAGTTTACACCCCTTTCCTCCAGTACAGACACCCCTCCAGTAGAGACCCCCTTCAAATCAATAAAGACCCCCTCTCTAGTACAGACCCACTCTTTCACTACCAGTACACCCTGCAGTAAAGGCCTACTATCCTCCCTACCAGAACAGACTTCCCCTCCAACATAGACCTCTCTATACCAACGACGGGGCACTATTCCTCCCGCCGACACCAAGGATCGGGCACTATTCCTCTGACTGATGGCAATGATGGGGGACTATTCCTCCCACTGACACCAACGATGGGGAACTATAACTCCTCGTACTGACCACAGGCACTATGCAAATGAACACCTGAGGCATTGGGACATTTTCTACCCTCGCTGCACCCCCCAAAAGTCTAAAGGACAGTAAACTGACCCTTTGTTTGGAAAGTTTGGAGACCCCTGGGTTAGGGGAGTAGGGGCCCATGGATGTCATTCACCTTTTTGCTTCTGGGGGTAAGGTACCCTAGAAACCAGGGCTGGACTGGGACAAAAATTTGGCCCTGGACTTCATCCAGACTGGCCCACTTTGACAGGTCTCTCCCATGGCGGCCGGACAACTCCCACACCCCCCCCCCCGGCCACCCAAACCCCCTCTTCCCCTTCACTAGCCCTTCTACTTTATTAGAGTAGAACGGCTGGTACTGGTACTCTTATAGGCAGTACCAGTGGGGAAGCTAGACATTATTTCACCCGGGGCAAAGAATCAGTTTGGTGCCCCCCCCTTATGGGACAAGATTAGGCAGAAGTGAGAAACTCCCAGGCCATAGCTGTTGAGTCAGCTGTCTGTCCCCTCCCCCATGCTCCTCTGTCGTCGTCCCTGCTCCTCTAGTCCTCTACCTGCTTCTTTGTTCCCCCCAGGTGAGCGCTGCGGAGAGGGAGAGGAGGTGAGCGCTGCGGGAAGGGAGAGACAGAGGAGCGGAGGGGGGCGGCGGTTCGCTGTCCCTTAAGCCGGCCCACTGAGCCATCGGCCCACCGGGAAACTCCGTGTAGTCCCAATGGCCAGTCCATCCCTCCTAGAAACGGTCAAGAAAACCTGTATTTTGCCTTGAATGGAAAAAAAAATTGGAAGTATTGATGGAAAGTGGTGACTACCAATCCTTGTAGAATTTGTGTAAACTGAGCTGACCATTAATCAACCTCCTGCTCTTTTCACGGCACCCAACTTGAGTCATAACCTGTAAATATAGAAGAGAAATTCAAAACTCCCTTTAATCTGTTAAAACGATCGTATTCTGACTGACGCTGCTAACCTCAAACTTCTGTAGAACCCACAAACTTCGTCTGCCTGTCACTTGTGGCTTTCCTCAAACTTCCGAACCTTACAAATTTCGTCACGTGACGTCTTTCATATTCTTGCTCTCAGTACAATAGATCTGTTTATTCTCATTGGGCTCGTCTTGTAATCCGCTTTTCCGTTACACTTTGTCCTTCTCTTACGTTTTGTCATTCTTTGGTACAATTAATAAAGCTTAGAGCGATGGTTACAATTAGACATGAGCACTGCCAAAAAATTCGTTTTTTTCGTTTATGTTATTTTCGTTTTTTTTTTTTTTTTGGAAATTCGGGAAAATAATAAAAAAAAAATTTAGTTTTTGTTTCATTCGTTTTTTTTTTTTTCGGAAATTCGGGAAAATCGAAAAAATGTAAATTTCGTTTCATTCGTTTTTTTTTGGAAATTTCGTTTTTCCCGTTTTATTCGTTTTTTTGCTTTTTTCGGAAATTCGTAAATTCGGAATTCCGAATTTTCGGATTTCCGAAAAAAGCAAAAAACGAATAAAACGGAAAAACGAAATCGAAATTTCCGAAAAAAAACGAATGAAACAAAAATTACATATTTTTTTTTCGGAGATTCAAAAAATTAGGAAAATTTCAGAAATGAAAAAATTCCACAATTTCGAAAATTTCACAATTTCGAAAATCCAGATTTTTTTAATTTTCGAATTTTAAAATTTTTTCTTTTTCGAATTTTTCATTTTCGATATTTCGAAAATTAAAAATTAAAAAACTTGAAATTTCGAAAAAGAAAAAATTCGAAAATGAAAAATTCGAAAATTAAAAATTCCAAGATTCGAAAATTCATAAATTCGAAATTTTCGAAAATTCATAAATTCGAAATTTTCGAAAATTCATAAATTCGAAATTTTCGAAAATTCATAAATTCGAAATTTTCGAAAATTCATAAATTCGAAATTTTCGAAAATTCATAAATTCGAAATTTCAAAAATTAAAAATTCGTAAATTGGAAAAAAAAATTGAAAATTAGAAATTTCGAAATTCCGAAAGTAAAAAATTTGAAATTTCGAAATTCGAAATTTCGAAAATTCGAAAATTGAAATATTCGAAATTTGAAAAATCGAAAATGAGAAATTCGAAAATTCAGAATTTCGAAAATTCGAAATTTCGAAATATAAATTCGAAATTTCGAAAATTAAAAATTTTTAAATTTGAAAAATAAAAAATTTGAAAATTTAAAATTTCAAAATTCGAAATGTGAAAAATCGAAAATTAAAATTTCGAAAATTAAAAATTCGGAATTTCGAAAATTGAAAAATTCGGAATTTCGAAAATTGAAAAATTCGCAATTTCTAAAATTAAAAAAACTAAATTTTTCCGAAAATTCGAAATTGAAAATTCGGAAATTAAAAAATTCGAAAATTTGAAAAATTCGAAATTGAAAAATTCGAAAATTCGAAAATCGAAAATTCGAAATTTCGAAAATTGAAAAATTAGAAAATCGTAAATTTAATTCAAAAATTAAAAAAAAATGAAAAATTCGAGATTTCTAAAATTGAAAAAATCGAAAATAAAAAATTCGGAAATACGAAAATTCGGAAATTTAAAAATTCGGAAATATGGAAATTAAACATTCGGAAATACGAAAATTCGGAAATTCGATTATACGAAAATTCGGAAATACGAAAATTCGGAAATATGGAAATTAAAAATTCGGAAATACGAAAATTCGGAAATTCGATTTTTCGGAAAAACCGAAAATTCCGAAATTCTAAATTTTCGGAAGTCCGAAAATTTGGAAATAAAAAATTCGTGAAAACGAAAATGCGAAATTAACGAATTTCAGAATTTTCGTTAAAAAACGAATTAGAAACTAGAGCTGGAGCACTCAGAATCTGGTGCAGCTGGGTATTGGTAGCCAGGCCTGGATTGGCCATAGGGCAAACCGGGCACATGCCCGGTGGGCCGGGTCCGCCAGGCCACAAGTCCTTGTGGGACCCAAAGCTGCTGGGCTGCTCTTTGAGCCCACGCCGCTCATTCAGTCTCTCCGCGGCCGCCCAGCTGCCTGTTAAGCTCAGCCATCGGCGCCGGAGGGGTGGAAACATGAAGGAGAGGAGCTAGAGGAGACACCTGCTGCACCTTGGAGCCGGATGTTCAGCCCCCCTGTAACCTGGATAGGAGGAGCAGTGGGGGTGGCTGCATATAGAACAATCGTTCTCCAGCCCCCCCATGCTCTCCACCTCCCCAATGCTCTCCAGCCCCCCCCCCCATGCTCCCCACCTCCCCCAATGATCTCCAGCCCCCCCCCCCCCAATGCTCTCCATCTCCCCCAATGCTCTCTACCCCCCATGCTCTCCACCGCCCCCAATGCTCTCCAACCCCCCCCCATGCTCTCCACCTCCCCCAATGATCTCCAGCCCCCCAATGCTCTCTAGCTCTCTATCTCCCCCAATGCTCTCTACCCCCCCATGCTCTCCAAACCCCCCCCCCATTCTCTCCATCCCCCCAATGCTCTCCTATCTGTAAATGACACAATTATTGCTTGGATACAAGGCCGGAAATTCTTACATTGCAAAACAAAAACACAACTTCCATGCTCTCCAGCCCCCCCATGCTCTCCACCCCCCCCCCCAATGCTCTGCAGCCCCCACATTGCTCTTCAGCCCCTCCCATGCTCTCCAGCCCCCACATGCTCTCCAGCCCCCCCAATGCTCTCCAGCCCCCTCCCCCATGCTCTCAACCTCCCCAAATGCTCTCCAGCCCCCCCTCCCCTCCCCCAATGCTCTCCTATCTGTAAATGACACAATTATTGCTTGGATACAAGGCAGGAAATTCTTACATTGCAAAACAAAAACACAACTTCCATGCTCTCCAGCCCCCCATGCTCTGCAGCCCCCCCAATGCTCTGCAGCCCCCTCAATGCTCTTCAGCCCCCCCCCCCATGCTCTTCAGCCCCCCCAATGCTCTCCAGCCCCCTCCCCCATGCTCTCCAGCCCCCACATGCTCTCCACCTCCCCCAAATGCTCTCCAGCCCCCCCCCCCCCAAATGCTTTCCTATCTGTAAATGACACAATTATTGCTTGAATACAAGGCAGGAAATTGCAAAACAAAAACACAACTTCCATGCTCTCCAGCCCCCCCCCCAACCTCTCTCCCCCCCCAATGCTCTGTAGCCCCCTCAATCCTCTTCAGCCCCCCCCCCCATGCTCTCCAGCCCCCACATGCTCTCTACCCCCCCCCCCCCATGCTCTTCACCTCCCCAAATGCTCTCCAGCCCCCCCCCCCTATCACCAATGCTCTCCTATCTGTAAATGACACAATTATTGCTTGGATACAAGGCAGGAAATTCTTACGTTGCAAAACAAAAACACAACTTCCAACCATTATGTGTTTTAGTGCAGAACATAAAAATGATGATATGTAAGCTTTGTGCCTCTGATATATCTGCTTCTAGATAGCACTAAGCAGCTTCAATACTCCCGGGAGGCTCTCCAATAGGATTTTGGCAACCGTAATACATAGAGGGATAGATGTGCAGCTCTAAAAGAAGCGCTCCAGACTTACTTAAGACTCTGACATGAAATATGAACAAAGCATATCCCTCTATAGTGTGTACTTGCCTTTATCCAGAGCCATAGGTGTGCGCAGCCTATTGCATTAGAGTGTGCACCCCACAGCTCAAACACATATGCGTGTGTGTGTGTGTATATATACTGACGGTGTGTCATTAGACCATTAGATGGATGGTGTCAGTAGGGCAGAGATTGTTGTCAGTAGGGCAGTGGACGATGTCAGTAGTTTTTATTTTTATTATTTAATGTTTTATTCTTTTTTACAACTGATTTTTTATTATTTTTTTACAATTTTTTTTTGGGCGAAATATCAGGGGTCTAAACAGGAGAAATATGTGCCACGTGGGGTAATTAGGGCGTGCCCAGGCACACCTGGCACACCCTGTGCGCACGCCTATGTCCAGAGCACAAAGTGTAATTTTTGTCTGCTGCCCCGTTCCTCTGCTATCTGTATGAGTCACTTCTGACAGGTTTTCCTGGCTGACACTAAGGCCGGGTACTCACGACCAAACATGTATGGTGAAAGCGGTCCGTCGGACCGTTTTCACCATACATGTCTGCCAGAGGGCTTCTGTACGATGGTTGTACACACCATCGTACAGAAGTCCGCGCGTAAACAATACGCGGGGCGTGTCCGCGGTGTCGCCGCGTCGATGACGCGGTGTCGCCGCGACAATGACGCGGCGACGTGGGCGGCCCGCCTTTAAAATGCTTCCACGCATGCGTCGAAGTCATTCGACGCATGCGAGGGACGGCGGGCGCCTGGACATGTACGGTAGGTCTGTACTGACGACCGTACATGTCCGAGCGGGCAGGATTCCAGCGGACTGTTTTAAAACAAGTCCAGGAATATTTGTCTGCTGGGAAAAGGCCCGGCGGGCAAATGTTTGCTGGAATTCGGCCCGCTCGCGCCCACACACGACCAAACATGTCTGCTGAAACTGGCCTGCGGGCCAGTTTCAGCAGACATGTTTGCTCGTGAGTATGGGGCCTAAGAGAAAAAAAGGTGACGGGGAGGGAGCTTCAGCACACAGCCTGTGACTGACAGTCTCAGTTCAGCTCCTGTGTGGTAGTGTGTCCCTTCCCTTCCATTAACTCTCACTGAGCTCTGCGGTGTGAACCTTCAGCCGTCCGCCCCCTGCTATATGAAAGGTCAAACAAGCTGCATAAAATCTGGACCACTGAGATAGATGCTAGTTGAGAAGGGAATCCAGGGGGCACCATCCCGTAGGGCAAGGGTGTCAAACTCAATTTCATCGCGGGCCGCATCAGCATTTATTGCCCTCAAAAGAGCCGGTTGTATCTGTAAGATTAGATGTCCAGCACATCCCCTCCCCTTTACATTGGATGTTAAGAGCCACCCCACCATCAGAAGTTGAGTCCCCTACCCTCCCTTACATCACAGTGCACTGTGATGCTGCTGCTGGGAAGAAGCTGGATGCATTGCTTGAAAACAGAAAGTAAGGGTCTAGAGGAGGGCTGCAGCTGCAGGAGAGGTGTGAGGGCCACATGAAATGGCTCGGGAGGGCAGAATTTGACCGGCGGCCCTTGTGTTTGACACCTGTGCCATAGGGCATTAAAAAACTGGACCAGATGCCGATGCAGGGGGAAGAGACCAGGAAAGGTCATAGTAGGGTCAAGGCAGAGGTCAGGGTAGGGAGGCCAAGACGATACAAATAGGAGGGTAATGGGGGGGGGAGTTAATACTACAGGATACTACAGGATACAGGATGTTTCCCCCACACTCTTTGGCCAGAGGGCTAGGTAAATGGACTATAGGTGACTCAGGCAAGAAGCGTTCAAATGTGGTAAGGCATAAGCAAGCCACAGTTCCCATATAACAAGGCATCTCCCCGTTCTGTCTAGTGACAGGAGACTGATCGTCTGCTCCCTCTCATCGGGAACAGCGATGAGTCCACTTTAAGAAGCGGTGCGGTGCGTGCGCCTGCAGCATTCTCCGTGATTGTGCCCGCAGGCCCCAGCAAACTCGATGTTCACTGGCGGTCCGCGATTGTGTCACGGAGAGGCAGAACGCGGAGATGCCTATGTAAACAAGGCATTTCCCTTTTCTGCCTAGTGACAGGACACTGATCACAGCTCCCTCTCTTTGGGAGCAGCAATCAGTGACGTGTCACTCGTAGCCACACCCCCTATCAGTTAGAATCACTCCCTAGGACACACTTAACCCCTTTATCGCCCCCTAGTGGTTAACCCCTTCCCTGCCAGTCACATTTATACAATTATCAGTGCATTTGTATAGCACAGATCGCTGTATAAATGTGAATGGTCCCAAAATAGCTTCAAAAGTGTCCGATACGTCCGCCATATTGTCGCAGTCACGTTAAAAATCACTGATCGCCGCCATTACTAGTAAAAAAATTAAAATGCCATAAAACTATCCCCTATCTTGTAGACGCTATAACTTTTGCGCAAACTGATCACTATAAGCTTATTGCGATTTTTTCTGTACCAAAAATATGTAGAAGAATACGTATCGGCCTAAACTGAGGAAATTTTTTTTTTTTTATATATATAATTTTTTGGGGGATATTTATTATAGCAAAAAGTCAAAAATGTTGATTTTTTTTTTCCAAAATTGTCGCTCTATTTTTGTTTATAGCGCAAAAAATAAAAACCGCAGAGGTGATCAAATACCACCAAAAGAAAGCTCTATTTGTGGGGAAAAAAGGACGCCAATTTTGTTTGGGTGCCACATCGCACGACCGCGTAATTTTCAGTTAAAGCGACGCAGTGCAGAATCACAAAAAGTGGCCTGGTCATTTGGCAGCCAAATCCTCCAGGGCTGAAGTGGTTAAAGTAAACATTATTTTGGGCTAGTATGGCCAACGTAGGTTCATTTTAGCTGAAGTGAACTTACCTACAAAACACCTTAAATCAAGCCCAACAGAAATGGGCTTCTTCTTCTTCACTTGGCCAGATGTCTGAAGGGAAGACAGGTTCTCTTTTCTGCACTTCCCCCGCCATTCTCTCTCTTTAGTAAATCCGACCCGATGATGATTTTGGAAGCCGAGGGACACATTAAGCTCAGCAATGTTTATTTAGCTCATCATGATATATTTTATATTTCATTTTTGCTTTGATTACATTCCATATTCCATAAATTGATGTGACGCGACACGATATCCCGCTCAGATTAATGACGCACAAATATGTCCGGCGCTTTGGCCGGACGCCAGTCCATTGGAAGCGGCCCAATCATCTGGGGAACTCGATCATTTCCCCGGATAAAGCGGCTTTGGTCGTTCTTTATTTTCTATATTCTCATCGGACTTTATCCATTGCGTCTCCGTAACACTCAGTGAGATACGCGACCTCTGCGGTGCGGCGGCTTTGTGAGACGTTGTTGCTGTAGAAATTGTATGCAGGGCTTCGCCGAATCCAGGCTCCAGGTCCCAAAATGGACTTTATAAAACAATACTCAGGGCGGGTGCAAGGATTCATCACACCCTAGGCAAAACCTCATTCTGAAACCCCTTGGCTCCACCTCTGACTCCACCCCCTTCGCCCTGCCCATGCATACCCCACCTTTTTAATGAAGCGCCCATCAGTGCAGCCTCACCAGCGCCCATCAATGCGGCCTCACCAGCGCCCATCAATGCAGCCTCACCAGCGCCCATCAATGCAGCCTCACCAGCGCCCATCAATGCAGCCTCACCAGCGCCCATCAATGCAGCCTCACCAGCGCCCATCAATGATAAACCACATATCGGCCAATCACGTTCCTTCAGAGGTTGCTCTAGGCTTTGTGAGGTCCTAGGCAAAACTTAGACATGAGGCCCCCACTCACTCCCATAATAGGGAAAAATAATTCAAGCAAGAAAAATGGCTGCAGAAAATGCACAGATCCAGCACACAGGTGATCGGCACCACTTCCAGGGCACCCTCCTCACCCATCAGACATATTCAGCCAATGCAAGAGGGGGGAGAGAGGCGGAGGTGAGAAAGAGAGAGGGGTAATAGAGAGATCTGATGATGCCAACATTAGTATTAATCACAGGCAAATTAGGCAGCCGCGAGGCCCCTGTGTGATTCGAGGCCTTAGGCGACCGTCTAATTTGCCTAATTAGAGAGCCGCCTTTGTGTTCCTTTCATTGGACCAGGAGTCTCCAAACTTTCTAAAGAAAGGGTCAGCTTTCTGTCCTTCTTCAGACTTAAGAGAGGTGTGGCAAAGAGTTGCAATTCCAGGGTCTAGAAAGAGATTATGACCCATAATTCTCAGCCAGGCAGGTTGAAGGGCTCCAGAGGGTTTGCTTAACCACTTCAGCCCCGGAGGATTTGACTGCCCAATGACCTGGTTATTTTTTTGCGATTCAGCATGGCATCGCTTTAACTGACAATTGCGCGGCCGTGCGACGTGGCACCCAAACAAAATTGGCGTCCTTTTTTCCCCACAAATAGAGCTTTCTTTTGGTGGTATTTGATCACCTCTGCGGTTTTTATTTTTTGCACTATAAACAAAAAAAGAGCGACAAGTTTGAAAAAAATTCAATATTTTTTTACTCGTTGCTATAATAAATATCCCCAAAAATATATAAAAAAACACTTATTTTCCTCAGTTTAGGCCGATACGTATTCTTCTACATATTTTTGGTAAAAAAATCCCAATAAGCGTTTATTGATTGATCTGCATAAAAGTTATTGGGCCAGATCCACATAGATCTGCACCGGCGCAGCGTATCTAAGATACACTGCGCCGCCGTAACTTACTTGGCTTTGTCGAATTTGCCCTGTAAGTTACGGCCGCGTAGTGTATCTCTGGCGGCGGAATTCAAATCGGCGATTAGGGGGCTTAATTCATTTAAATGAAGCGCGTCCCCGCGCCAAATGAACTGCGCAAGCTCCGTTTCTAAATTTCCCGCCGTGCATTGCGCAAAATGACGTCGCAAGGACGTCATTTTTTAAACCTAGACGTGACTTACGTCCATCCCGATTCACGGACGACTTACGCAAAAAAATGAAAAAATTCAAATTTCGACGTGGGAACGACGGCCATACTTAACATGGCAAGTCTATCTATACGCCGCAAAAAAGCAGCTTTAACTATACGCCGGAAAAAGCCGACTAGAGACGACGTAAGAGAATGCGACGGCCGCGCGTACGTTCGTGGATCGTCGGAAATAGCTAATTTGCATACCCGACGCGGAAAACGACGCAAACTCCACCCAGGGGACGCCAAAGTATTGCATCTACGATCCGAAGGCGAACGAGGATGTACACCTGTCGGATCAAACCCAGATGCCGTCGTATCTTGGTTTGAGGATTCAAAACAAAGATACGACGCGGGAAATTTGAAAGTACGCCGGAATCACCCACTTGCCTAAAGATCCACTGATCTATGTGAATCTAGCCCAGGATGTCTACTAAAAGATGTGTATTGGGGCTCATTAGGTAAGCATTGTGTGATGTTGTGGGTGGAGTTGGGTCATTGTTCATTTGATTACTGCAGTATTCTAATTGTATATAAGAGCCTGTATTTCTCAATAAAGCGTCTCTTTCCTGTTGAAACTCAAACAGAGCTGTGTGTCTCGTTATTGGGGTTCGTTCGCCTGACTGTGGGGTGTTGGTAGATGCCTTTTGTTCGGGAATGGAATATCCTAAACGGCTTTAAGCCCTGTCCCATTTGGGGTGCCGTATCCTTGGGAGGAATTCTGTCAGTTCATTGTTGTCAGCGGGGGGGGAAATTTTGCCCCATCTTTGGTGTCAGTTGATGAAAATAGTGCCCCAAGGGCCAGATAAAAGCAAGCAGAGGGCCACATTTGGCCCCTGGCGACGCAGTTTGGAGACCCCTGCACTGGTCCGAAGGCCGTCTCTTCCTCTGCTCTCTAATATAGGAAGCCGGGAATGGAGACGGAGGGCTATTAACACTTATTTCCAAATCTATGAGATCCAGATACTCGGTAACTATGCCAACTTGGAAGGAGTAAAACGGATCCAAATTGTTTCCATCAAAGACTTGCAGTTATATGAGAAACTTGTGTCTACTCTGGGTTTAAATTTTTATTATAGACAGGATTCCTTTTCTTAATTTACTGTGAATATTCTTCATACACCATATTGTCAAAAGTATTGGGACACCAGCCTTGACACACACATGAAATTGAATGGCATCCCAGTCTTATAGCCAGATTCACAAAGAGTTAGGTCGGCGTATCAGTAGATACGCCGACCTAACTCGGAATCTGCGCCGTCCTAAGTTTAAGTGTATTCTCAAACAGAGATACACTTAAACCTATCTAAGATACGACGGCCTGCGCCGTCGTATCTTAGGGTGCAATGTTTAGGCTGGCCGCTAGGTGGCGCTTCCATTGCGTTCGGTGTAGAATATGTAAATCACTAGATATGCCTACTCACGAACGTACGTCCGCCCGTCGCAGTAGAGATACGCCGTTTACGTAAGGCATTTTCAGGCGTAAAGTTATTCCATCAAATAGCTGGACTAGCCAATGTTAAGTATGGCCGTCAATCCCGCGTCGAAATTTGAACATTTTACGTCGTTTGCGTAAGTCGTCCGTGAATGGGGATGGACGTAATTTACGTCCACGTCGAAACCAATACGTCCTTGCGGCGTACTTTGCCGCAATGCACACTGGGATATGTACACGGACGGCGCAAAAAATGTCAATCACGTCAGGTCACCCCCCATTAACATAAAGCGCGCCCCCTCAGCCTAATTTGAATTAGGCGCGCTTACGCCGGCCGCATTTACGCTACGCCGCCGTAACTTAGCAGGCAAGTACTTTGTGAATACAGTACTTGCCTCGCTAACTTACGGCGGCGTAGTGTAAATACGATACGCTACGCCGCCGCAAAGATGCAGCGGGATACTTGAATCCAGCTATTAGTCCGTAGGGTTCAATAATGAGTTGGCTCCACCCTCTGCAGCTATAACAGCTTCACCTCTTCTGGGAAGGCCGTCCACAAGGTTTAGGAGTGTGTCTATGGGAATGTTTGATCATTCTTCCAGAAGCGCATTTGTGAGGTCAGGCACTGATGTTGGACGAGAAGGCCTGGCTCGCAGTCTCTGCTCTAATTCATCCCAAAGGTGTTCTATCTGGTTGAGGTCAGGATTCTGTGCAGACCAGTCAAGTTCCTCCACCCCAAACTCGCTCATCCATGCCTTTATGGTCCTTCCTTTGTGCCCCTCGTGCCCAGCAGCTGTCCTCCTGTGCTCACAATGCAGCATGGCAGCAGCTCTTTACGGGACCCGGAATCTAGTGGAGATCATTGGAGTAGCAGTGGTTAACCTCACAAATGCTCTTCTGGAAGAATGGTCACACATTCCCATAGACACACTCCTAAACCTTGTGGACGGCCTTCCCAGAAGAGTTGAAGCTGTTATAGCTGCAAAGGGCGGGGCCAACTCAATATTGAACCCTACGGACTAAGACCATTAAGACTATGGGTTAGTTTTTTTTTTAAAACAAACATGTCATAGTTACCTCCACTGTGCAGTTTGTTTTGCACAGAGTGGCCCCCGAACGTCCTCTTCTGGGGTCCCACGGCGGCTCTCGCAGCTCCTCCCCGCAAGAGCTAACCCCCTCTGGGAAGCTCTCTCCCAAGGGGGTTACCTTGTGGGCGCGCTCCCGTGTCCAGGCCCGGATTTACTCCCTTTGCCACCCCAAGGCCGGGTCCTTCAATGCGGCCCCCGCCAAAAAAAAGCTGAAAATCCCCCAACCTGTGCCCATCATTGCAGCCCCCCTCACCATCATTGCAGCCCCCCTCACCATCATTACAGCTCCCCGCACCATCATTACAGCCCCCCGCACCATCATTGCAGCCCCCCTCACCATCATTGCAGCCCCCCTCACCATCATTGCAGCCCCCCTCACCATCATTGCAGCCCCCCTCACCATCATTGCAGCCCCCCTCACCATCATTGCAGCCCCCCTCACCATCATTACAGCCCCCCGCACCATCATTGCAGCCCCCCTCACCATCATTACAGCCCCCCCTCACCATCATTGCAGCCCCCCTCACCATCATTGCAGCCCCCCTCACCATCATTACAGCCCCCCCTCACCATCATTGCAGCCCCCCCTCACCATCATTGCAGCCTTACTGTGTCAAACAACGTACCCTCACCAGTCAGTGTGTGCATTACGCACAGCGGGCATCTCCTGCTCCTGCCGTGTCACGGAGCTCACTGTGAAAAGTTTGGGCGCGCTGTGATAAAAGTCCCGCCCTCCTCCTAGACTAGCTCGTGTGATAGACAGAACACTGCCTCTATAACACGGGCTGGTCTAGGAGGAGGGCGGAACTTTTATCACAGCGCGCCCTGCCCATGTCATACACTCGGCGGCCATAGCTGTATGACTTGGCCCCATCCCCCCCTGCGCGCCGCGTCATTGATTTGATTGACAGCAGCAGGAGCCAATGGCTGCGCTGCTATCAATCATCCAATGAAGAGCCGGCTAGAGCTCGGTGAAAGCTACGCGGGATCGTGCCCAAGGAGATTTGGGTCTCAGGTAAGTAAAAAGAGGGCTCGGGGAGGGCGGACACAGCAAGGTGTTTTTTCACCTTAATGCGTTAAGGTGAAAAAAACACAAAGCTTTGCAACCCCCTTTAAAGTTCATGCGTGTGTAAAGGCAGGCGTCCCAATACTTTTGACAATATAATGTATGTAACACAGAAAACACATGAAACTTCATACATGGACTAAATGAAAAGACCTCCTGAATACTATGGGCTAGATTCAGATACATTTGTGTATCTTTAGGCGGGCGTAGCGCATCTCATATGCGCTACGCCGCCGTAACTTAGAAAGGCGAGTACTGTATTCAGAAAGAACTTGCGCCTTTAGTTACGGCGGCGTAGCGTATATGGGCCGGCGTAAGCCCGCCTAATTCAAAATAGGAAGGAGGTGGGCGTGTTTTAGTATAATGATCCGTGACCCCATGTAAATGAGGCGCCGAACGCACGGCGCATGCGCCGTCCGTGGACGTATCCCAGTGCGCATGCGTCAAAATAACGTTGGCTAGAGATACGCCTACGACGTGTACGTAAGTTACGCACAGCCCTATTCGCGTACGACTTACGCAAACGACGGAAAAATTTTACGCTGTCCCGACGTCCATACTTAACATTGCCTGCACCTCATATAGCAGGGGTAACTTTACGCCGGTCCGACGCCTTACGCAAACGACCAGATACACCAGGCGCAACTACGTTCGTGAATTGGCGTATCTAGCTCATTACCATATTGGACGCGTAAATCTACGGAAGCGCCACCTAGCGGCCAGCGTAAATATGCAACTAAGATACGACTGCGTAAAAAAACTTACGTCGGTCGTATCTTAGCCAAATTTCGGCGTATCTTGTTTTCTGAATACAGAAAAAAGATACGCCGGCGCATCTTAGAACTTACGCGGCGTATCAATAGATACACCGACGTAAATTCTTTCTGAATTTAGCCCTAGGTTTGTATTTGTTATCTTATGTTATGTTATTTTATATCCTTTTTTTACAGGTTGGTGGTTGGAGCCCCCTTCGATCAGAATGGCGCACAGAAGACAGGTGACATATACAGATGTTCCCTCGCCAACGACACAACCAATGACTGTACCAAGCTTGGAATTGGTAGGTGACGGCCCTCGCCTTCGCTGGAAGCTTATATACTATTTTATATGCTCTAGGTTTATTTTACAAGCCCACAATATATCAATCATACTCCAGCTGTCCATATAGACTACAGAACTTAGACAAGCAATATATGGTGTATATGAATTTTTTTTTGGAAAGGGTGATGGGACTTTAAGGGCACCAGAATAATATTTAAACAAAGTATATATATATATATATATATATATATATATATATATATATATATATATATATATATAAAAAAATATGTTATTGATAAACATAGTTTCTTTAAAACAACATTACATGTTCATTGAACGCATATTATCTGTATGACACGTGCAACCACTTCTTACTCTACATGTTTCGCTCAAAGAGCTTCCTCAGGAGATTTTGACAGAGTTGCAAGAAGTTTTTAAATACTACAAAAGAAACAATAATTGTAAGATATCTTATACTTATACATCAATTATAATGCAGTATCACATTAATTATACAGTGGAACCTCTGTTTAAGAGTAACTTGGTTTGAGAGCGTTTTGATTTGCGAGCAACTTTTTTTTTTTTTATTCTGATTCGGTTTGCGAGTGTTGACTCGCAAGACGAGGAGAATTCAAGCTAAATAGGCCTGCAGTACCTCATTTGGCCTGAGGTACAGGGGCGCAGGAGCCGAGATAAAATAGATTTACAGATTTCTGAGAAATATTAGGATTTCCTGTTTTACAAACTTAAAGATGAATTCCAGGTAGCCCGGGTTAAGATCAGGCCTCTGGCCAACCTCCTGAGTCCAGAATTCAGCAGGGCAACCGCTTGGCATGGATCACGGAGGATAATGGAGAACAGGGTAGTAGCGGTGTGTATTAGGGATAGTTTACACTTGCTTCAAAACAAGGCTTCTGACAGACTTTGTTAAAGCTTTCTGAACGCCAGTCAAAGCTCCTGTCACTAAATTAAAAGGTTCGCTTACAGTCCTGTTTACATCTTGCTTTTGCTTGGTGCTTTGATGAGGCTTTAGGTGAGGCTTTTCAGTGGGGCTTCAATGAGGGTTTGGTGGAGCTTCAACGGGGCTTTGGTGGAGCTTCGATGGGGCTTCTGTGGGGCTTTTGTTGGGCTTTGATGGGGCTTTGGTGGGGGCTTCAGTGGGGCTTCAATGAGGGTTTGGTGGAGCTTCGATGGGGCTTTGGTGGGGCTTCGGTGAGGCTTCGGTGGGGGGCTTCAGTGGGGCTTTGATGAGGGTTTGGTGAAGCTTCGATGGGGCTTTCGTGGGGCTTCGATGAGGCGTTGGTGGGGCTTCGATGAGGCTTTGGTGGAGCTTCGATGGGGGTTCGATGGGACTTCGATGGGGCTTTGACGGGGCTTTGATGTGGGTTTGGTGGAGCTTTGGTGGGGCTTTGATGAGGGTTTGGTGGAGCTTCGATGAGGCGAAGAGAGCTTTGCCATAGACTTCTATGGAGGCTTTGAAGATGCTTTGAAGCACCACTGAAGCTACATGGGTATAAGTTTTGAAGCGAAGCCGAAGCAAAGCAAAAGTAAGGTGTTAACAGAACTGCTTTGACTATTATTCAGAGAGCTTCAACAAAGCCTGTCTGAAGACTTGTTTTGAAGCAAGTGTAAACCGTTAATGTGTGTTGAAGCCGAAGCAAGTGTAAATGTGATTTCCATCTTCTAGAGGGGTCCCACAGGTATGGTGTATACGTAGTTACATTGTACAAGCTGGACCAATGTAACTATGCAAAAATTACCATACCTAGAATTATTCCTTAAACAAGTGGCAATTACTGTAGTAAGTATCGTCACAAATTTCTCAATGAAGGAAAAGTGTTCTCTAATTGAATGAGGTGCAGAGGTGACATCACACTCTCTACCTCGTCTAATAATAGATGGCTTTGCATTTATTGACTGGTGCCCATGCCAAACAGGTGTTCACAATGCAGCAGGGCAGCCACTTGGCATGGGACACAAAAGCTAGTGGAGATCACTGTAGTAGCGGTGCCTGTAGTAGCGGTGCCTACAACACTGATCTCCAGCTTCTTCAGGGATCCCACAGGTTCGGTATTCGCAGAATTACATTGGTCCAACCTGGACGAATATACGGTAACTATGTAAAAATATCCATACTTGGAATTCTTTGTGTCTATTGCCCAACTGATTGACTAGTTAGCTTTGCATGTAAGGGAAAGTGTCAGTAAGTCTTTTGAGAAAAACTGCAGTGGCTTGACTTTATACATTAGAGATTATGAGAATGGCATCCAATACGCTCCAAAAATGTACTTCCCATTCTTCTTTGTAATAAAATCCTTGCTGTTAACCAAAGATAAAGTTTAGACATCCCAGATTCCCATGACTCAGGCCAGTGGAGCATAGATGTAAATGCTATTTTACCAATTGTAACGGTCACCACCGTTTACGATATTCCCATTCCATCGCCCCTACGACAGCTTATCCGACAGTCCGACAAGGCAGCAGACACGATCCATAAGAATTCCCTCAGAGAGACGAGACATACGCTCTGTGTTCTGAGTCAAAATGAATGAATACTTTTAATCGTATCTTAGCTTTCTTATATACAGTACAAGCATGTTACAGTTAATCACAGGAACAAAGACACACTCCACCCACACATCACACAATGGGGGGGATTTAATACACCTTCTCTTAGACAATGACATTCAGTTGAGTTAATTATTAGTCATTAGTCTCCAGCCTGTCTCCGCAACAAGTTCCCCTCACCTGTTACACAAAACACATTCCTTTACTAAACATATTTGACATGCTAATTCCCTACCCCTGAAAGGAGACATCTGACCTTTCAGACTTAATCTGTACAATGGACACAGAATGGTATTAGCATCACACAATGGAATGTCTAGGAGCAGACACAATTAACACCTCAAAAGCATGTGTCCCCCCATTGAATGAAAACACTCCATTTGGAGTCAGACTTTAATAACTTGTAATATTCCAAGATATCCTGCAAAACATGAATTATCATTTCTCAGTCACGCTATGCCCAAAAAGGGACTCCCGTTACACCAATCTTCTGTAATGCCTAAATAGATAAAGTTCCCAATACTAGCCAACAGAATTGATTCTGTATCCAGTAACCTGTGAGCTTTAACAAACAATAGACCCGATCTACAGGTTGTACATTACCAACATTGGCTACAAGGACAGAGATTATTTGGTTCCTCTGGGCGACCTATACAGGTGAAGCTCGAAAATTTTTATTATAATGCAAAAGTTCATTTATTTCACTAATGCAACTTAAAAGGTGAAAGTAATATATGAGAGAGACTCATTACATGCAAAGCGAGATGGTTCAAGCCGTGATTTGTCATAATTGTGATGATTGTGGCTTACAGATCATGAAACCCCAAATCTCAGAAAATTAGAATATTACATGCAATCAATAAAACAAGGATTGTACATAGAATAATATCGGACCCCTGAAAAGTAGAAGCATGCATATGTACTCAGTACTTGGTTTGGGCCCCTCAATGCGGCGTGGCATGGAAGCAATCAGCCTGTGGCACTGTTGAGGTGTGATGGAAGACCAGGAAGCTTCAATAGCGGCCTTCAGCTCTTCTGCATTGTTGGGTATCATGTCTCTCATCTTTCTCTTGGCAATGCCCCACAGATTCTCTATGGGGTTCAGGTCAGGCGAGTTTGCTGGCCAATCAAGCACAGTAATCCCACGATCATGTGACCAGGTTTTGGTGCTTTTGGCAGTGTGGGGGAGGTGCCAAGTCCTGCTGGAAAATGAAGTCAGCATCCCCATAGAGCTCATCTGCGGAAGGAAGCATGAAGTGGTAGACGGCTGCGGTGACCCCGGACTTAATGAAGCACAGAGGACCAACACCAGCAGGTGACACGTCTCCCCAAATCATCACAGACAGTGGAAACTTCACACTGGACTTCAAGAATCTTGCAGTGTGTGCCTCTCCATTCCTCCTCCATACTCCGGCTCCTTGGTTTCCTCCATTCTTCCTCCATACTCCGGCTCCTTGGTTTCCTCCATTCTTCCTCCATACTCCGGCTCCTTGGTTTCCAAATGAGATGCAAAATTTGCTCTCTTCAGAAAAGAGGACTTTGGACCCCTGAGCACCAGACCAGGCATGTTTTTCTTTAGCCCAGGTAAGACGCTTCTGACGTTGTTTGTTGGTCAGGAGTGGGGTGACAGGAGGAATACGACATTTGAAGCCCATGTCCAGGATCCGTCTGTGTGTGGCGGCTCTTGATGCTCTGACTCCAGCCTCAGTCCACTCCTTGTGAAAGTCCCCAACACTCTTGAATGGTCTTTTCCTGACAATCCTCTCCAGGCCGCGCTCATCCCTGCTGCTTGTGCACCTTTTTCTTCCACACTTTTCCCTTCCACAAAACTTTCTATTAATGTGCTTTGACACAGCACTTTGGGAACATCCAACTTCCTTTCCAATTACCTTTTTGAGGCTTCCCCTCCTTATGGAGGTGTCAATGATGGTTTATGCACACCTGTCAGGTCAGCAGTCTTTCCCATGACTGTGATTCCTACTGAACCAGAGTGAGAGACCATTTAAAGCAAGGGTCTCAAACTGGTGGCCCTCCAGCTGTTGTAAAACTACAAGTCCCATCATGCCTCTGCCTGTGGGAGTCATGCTGGTAACTGTCATTCTTGCAATGCCTCATTGGACTTGTAGTTTTGCAACAGCTGGAGGGCCGCCAGTTTGAGACGCCTGATTTAAAGGCTCCGGAACCCTTTGCGGGTGTTATGGCTCAATAAGCTGTTTAGAGTGGGACACTTTGAGCCGAGAATATTCCACCTTTTCACAATATTCTCATTTTCTGAGATTGTGGATTTGGGGTTTTCATGAGCTGTAAGCCATAATCATCACAATTATGACAAATCACGGCTTGAACCATCTTGCTTGGCATGTAACGATTCTCTCTCATATATTACTTTCACCTTTTAAGTTGCATTAGTGAAATAAATGAACTTTTGCACGATATTGGAATTTTTCGAGTTTCACCTGTAATTGGCGATGCTGGTAGAAGTGCTATGCTTGCCTAGATGCGATTGGCGAGCCCTACGTGTATCAATGCTTAGGTCTATGTGGCGGTATAGTTGTCTAAGGTCTGTGTGGTAACTCAGAGGTTTCTCAGGTCTCTAAGGAGGTCTCAGAGGTCTGTTACTCTGGTAACTGGAGGTCTCTCAGGCAGGGTGACGCTGTCCAACGTGTCGGAACGAAAGGACAACATGCGGTTGGGAATGAGCTTAGTCACCAATCCTAAAGACAATAGCTTTGTGGTAAGAATATCCTATATACTGAGGCCGCTCTATATGGCCTCTTTCTCCCTATATCCCCTGCCTGAATCTTTCTATGCTTACGGCATCTAATTGGGTCAGATACTGTCTCTCCGCCCCCCCCGATTTATCTTTGCAGCATGACATGTGACCAGGGCTGGACTGGGACAAAAATTTGGCTCTGGACTTCATCCAGACTGGCCCACTTTGACAGGTCTCTCCCATGGCGGCCGAACAACTACCGCACCCCCCCCCCCCCGGCCACCCAAGCCCCCTCTCCCCCTTCACTAGCCGTTCTACTTTATTAGAGTAAAACGGCTGGTACTGGTACTCTTATAGGCAGTACCAGTGGGGAAGCTAGACATTATTTCACCCGGGGCAAAAAATCAGTTTGGTGCCCCCCCCTTATGGGACAAGATTAGGCAGAAGTGAGAAACTCCCAAGGCCATAGCTGTTGAGTCAGCCGTCTGTCCCTTCCCCCATGCTCCTCTGTCGTCCCCCCCTGCTCCTCTGGTCCTCCCCCTGCTCCTCTGGTCCTCCCCCTGATCCTCTGGTCCTCCCCCTGCTTCTCTGTTCTCCCAGGTGAGCGCTGCGGGGAGGGAGAGGAGGTGAGCACTGCGGGAAGGGAGAGACAGAGGAGCAGAGGGGGGCGGCGGTCCGCTGTCACTGAAGTCGGCCCACTGAGCCATCGGCCCACCTGGGAAACTCCCTGTAGTCCCAATGGCCAGTACAACCCTGCATGTGACCCATATTCAAGGCCGTTTCTGCAAATTGTTTTGTCTTGGCTCAATCCTCAGCGCATTCCTGCCTGGGCTCTTTTTTTCTGCAATGGTAACTTGCCTGCTAATTATTATTAATCAATATTTACTGTCAATGGTGTACCTTATGATGTTTGGTAACAGTGTCGCCATGTTTTTAGGCCTGCAGTCCATTGTGGTCTCATGAGTGTGGAAGCTCCTATTATACAACTGGGATGTGCTCCAGAGTCAACGCCAACTTCCGATTCTCAAGAATTGTGGCCCCTGCACTGCAAAGTAAGGCAATCCTATGCATGCAATTCAGTATATAGTTTGAATGAAATGGAAATGATGGTGGTGTGTTTACTGTGCATCAGTTTGTGAATGAGTAGGAAGCCTCTGTAGAGGGCGCTTCCTGTTCATTCATTCTGCAGTGCCCCGCCGAGGCTGCAGTGAAAGGATTGGGGATCTGTGTCCTCAATATTTCTCTGTCTCAAAAGTGAGACATCAGTAGCTGGATTCAGGTAGGGGCGCGCATCTTTGCGGCGGCGTATTTACACTACGCCGCCGTAAGTCAGAGAGGCAAGTACCATGGGCCATATTCTTATACATCTAAGGCGGCGGAACGTATGTACTTTACGTTACTCCGCCGCAAGTTTAAGTGGCAAGTGCCTGATTCACAAACCACTTACCTGTAAACTGCGGAGTCGCGTAAAGTCCACCCGCGCAAGCCATCCTAATTCAAATGATCCTGGCAGGGGGCGTGGATCATTTAAATTAGGCGCGCTCCCGCGCCGATCGTAATGCGCATGCTCCGTCGTGTAAATTACCCGACGTGCATTGCGCTAAATGACGTCTCACGGACGTCATTTGTTTTGACTGTAACGTAAATGGCGTCCAGCGCCATTCACGGACGACTTACGCAAACGACGTTAAATTTTGAAATTTCGACGCGGGATCGACGGCCATACTTAACATTGAGTACGCCACCTAGGGGGCATCTTTATCTTTACGCCGCGTATCGCTTACGGAAACGACGTTAAAACACTACGGCGGGCAAGTGTACGTTAGAGAATCGGCGTGACTAGTCATTTGCATATTCTACGCTGACCGCCACCTAGCGGTCAGCGTGAATATTGCAGCCTAAGATACAACGGCGCAAGCCGTCGTATCTTAGGCATGTTTAAGTGTATCTCAGTTTGAGAATACACTTAAACATAGGAAATACGCCTACGTAACTTGTTTAAGAATATGGCCCTGTATTCACAAAGTACTTGCCTCCTAAGTTACGGCGGCGTAGCGTGAATAGGCCGGCGTAAGCGCGCCTAATTCGAATGAGGATGTGGGGGCGTGTTTTATGCATATTAACTGTGACCCGACGTGATTGACGTTTTTTACGAACGGCGCATGCCAGTCCAGCCCTATTCATGGACGACTTACGCAAACAACGTAAAATTTTCAAATTTCGACGCGGGAACGACGGCCATACTTAACATTGGCTACGCCACCTAGGGGGCATCTTTATCTTTAGGCGGCGTATCTCTTACGGAAACGGCGTATCTTTACTGCGACGGGCGCACGTACGTTCGTGAATAGGCGTATCTAGTTATTTACATATGTTACGCCGAACTCAATGGAAGCGCCACCTAGCGGCCAGCCTAAATATTGCACCCTAAGATACGACGGCGCAGGCTGTCGAATCTTAGATAGGTTTAAGTGTATCTCTGTTTGAGAATACACTTAAACTTGGGACGGTGCAGATTCCGATTTAGGTCGGCGTATCTACTGATACGCCGACCTAACTCTTACTGAATCTAGCTACAGGAGTCTGTTTAGACTCATGATATTTCACCAATACCTTCAAAAGCTGATGGATTCTCAATAATGAAGCGTAAATTAGTAATTGGTAACACTAGTGGACCATCTCTGTTGTGGAAGACACAAAATGCTGTAAGGAAATATCACCATTAGGGTTCTTTCACACGGGCGGGACCGTATATTCCCTTTTTCATCCATCCGTGTACAGATGAAAAAGGGACATACATTGGTCCCTATGAGATTGCGGGTGTCAGTGGATGAACATCCGCTGACCCCCGATCTCGCCCGGTTCCGCAATCCTCCGATTCTGCAGACGGAGGAAAACCCTATTTTTCGGTTGGGGGGTATCCCCTCAGCATCCACTGGCCGCCTCTACTCAGCTGGATCCTGGCTGCTTCTGCCTGCTTTACTCCCCCAATCCTTATTTTCACTTGCCAAATGCGAGCATGCTGGTGAAAATTTTGAGGGCTGCGCCTATATGGTGTATAAAGTACAAAAATTGTGGGCTTCATCCTAATTGTCCCTAAACCAATAATCGTGAAAATAAACTGATGAATGTTTTACAATATAATGTCCGTTCCCACGCAAAAATGATATTTCAGTTGGCTTTAAGGTCAATTGACAAACTTATTTTAAAAATGTGGTGCTGGATTGTGATTGGCTACAATAAATCTGAACCGTGATTCTTTCCTTCAGGGTGTCCAACTTTCATGGATATTGTTATTGTTCTGGACGGATCAAACAGCATTTACCCATGGTCAGAGGTCCAGGGTTTTCTCATCAGTATTCTTCAGAAGTTCTACATTGCTCCGGGTCAGATTCAGGTAAGAAACTGTTGTGTTGCAAATAGAGTTGTCCCGATACCGATTCTAGTATCGGTATCGGGACCGATACCAAGCATTTGCCCGAGTACTTGTACTCGGGCAAATGCTCCCGATGCTTCACCCGATACTTGTACTGTCAGCGGTGATCAGTGGTGGGGAAGTTACAAGCACCGATCACTGCTGTATAGAATTAAAAATAATTTCTCCGCTTCTCTCTTCACCCCCCCCTCCCCCGAGGGCTTTCAGCTGCTTTAAAATCAGCGGTGATCGGTGCTTGTAACTCCCCCACACACGATCACCGCTGACTGTCCCGTGTCCTCCTCCAGCCCCCCTCCGTTTTGCTGCAGTCTCTCTCCCTCCGTGTCCCCCTCGGTGTTTGCTTCTCCCTCCGTGTCCCCCTCAGTGTTTCCTTCTCCCTCCGTGTTCCCCTCGGTGTTTCCTTCTCCCTCCGTGTCCCCGTACTCCTCCTCCACCCCCCAGAAATGTCAGGATGGAGAGCGGAGGTAGGAGCCGGTAAATCCGGCTCCTTACTGACTCTGTCCATTCACATAACTGAAACATCGTAAACTGTGTTTACAATGTTTCAGTTTATGAATGGAGAGAAGTGGCTGTCTTCTGTCCATTCATTTTCATTTTCATTTTCAGCGCAGCTGAGGCTGCAGAGAAAGGGACTGGGGAATCTGTGTCCTTAGTGCCTTTCTCTGTCTCAAAGAGGAGATGTCAGAGGTCTGTTAAGACCCCTGATATCTCACCAAAGCCCCCCCAACAGGGCTGATTAAAAAAAAGAAAAAAAAATTGCAATAAATAATAAAAAAATAAAATGTAAATAATAATAAAAAATAAAAAAACACACTGACAATCCACTACCCCCCCCCCATAAAAAAAACAAATAGTAAAAAAAAAAACGCCACTGTCACGTGACATTAAAAAAAGTATCGGTATTCGGTATCGGCGAGTACTTGAAAAAAAGTATCAGTACTTGTACTCGGTCTCAAAAAAGTGGTATCAGGACTACCCTAGTTGCAAAGCCTTGTTGGACTTAAAGCGGAGTTCTGCGCCACCCCCCCCCCCCCCCAGCAAAAAAATAAAAGTCAGCAGCTACACAGCGGGGGCAATATAAATATCCTCTTCAAGTCCAAGATGGCTGCCCATCTGAAGAGAGTTTTCTGTGTTTAATCAGACACAGACTCCCCCAAGATGGCCGCCTCCAGCCCATTGCAGAGGACACGTCAGTCGGTCCTAGAGTTGCCACCTTTTCTTCAAGCCAAACCCGAATACATTAGTAGCCTGGGACCCCTTTGGGTGCCCCAAGGAGAGTAGTATTGCGGTGGGCGTAGCATGCTACAGCAAACAATGGGTATGGCCAAATTGCTGACCCTATCCACCCCCGTGATGCCGATTCAAACCTATCCAAGACAGCCGCCCCAAAGCTCCCGGATGGCAACAAATTTGTGTTTGACTATCTCGGTTGCTTGGGGAGCCACAGTTCGGTCTGAATAACGTGTCTGGGTCGGTCATGCGACGTGGCTCCAGCGGCGATCGGGTCCGCGAGTCCCGCAGTCACGGTCACGGAGCTTCGGACCGGATAGCGGGAGAGAGCCGCGGGCACGCGCCCACGACTGGGCTTAAAGGACAACGTACCTATACGTTGATGTGCCTAGCCATGCCATTCTGCTGACGTATATCAGCGTGAAGGGGTTCTTAAGTGGTTAATGCAATCTATGCATTAAGGTGAAAAAACATCTGGTGTTGCCGCCCCCCCCCCCCCCCTGAGCCCCCGTTTTACTTACCTGACCCGTCGAAAATCCCGCGCGGTCCCGATATCCTCTTCGCTGCTCAGCCTGGCTGCTGATTGGCTAGAGTGGATGGATTGAGAGCAGCACAGCCATTGGCTGGCGCTGCTGTCAATCACATCCAGTGACTCGGAGGGGCGGGGCCGAGTGATACAGTGAGCGGCTTTGGCCGCTCGCTGTATCACGGGAGCGCGCCCACAATTACTGACCACCATGCGAGCTCTCGCATGACTGTGGTGAGTATTTGCGGGGAGGACCAGAGACAGCCGCCGAGGGACCGGAGAAGAGGTGGATCGGGGGCCACTCTGTGCAAAACTAACTGCACAGTGGAGGTAAGTATGACATGTTTCTTATTTTAAAGGAAAAAATGTTTTTCCTTTACAAACTCTTTAAAGCGGGGGTTCACCCTATTAAAAAAAAAAAAAAAAAAAAATTTTTATTCTAGCATTACATTCGGCATCGTAGCGCGAGCTACAGTATGCCGGTCTTACATTTTTTATCCCCGTACTCACAGTGCTATTGTACATTGAAGATTCCGGGGAATGGGCGTTCCTATGGTGAGAGAAGGTGATTGACGGCCGGCCCTGGCACGTCACGCTCCTCCGGAAATAGCCGAGATAGGCTTGGCTCTTCACGGCGCCTGCGCATAGCCTGTGCGCAGGCGCCGTGAAGAGCCGAGACCTACTCCGGCTGTCTTCGGGGAGCGTGACGTGCCAGAGCCGGCCGTCAATCATCCTCCCTCTCCATAGGCACGCCCATTCCCCGCGGGAGTCGGAAACTTCAATGATCGATAGCACAGTGAGTACGGGGATTAAAAATTTAAGACCGGCATACCGTAGCTCGCGCTACGATGCCGAATGTAATGGTATAATGACGTTAAGGAGGGTGAACCACCGCTTTAAGTTGTTAAGCATGTATGTAGCCGTTTTGCATGGTGTTTCCGCTTTAGTAATCCCTACTCCTTGTGGCAGGTGGGGGTATTGCAGTACGGGGAAGAGGTGGTCCACGAGTTTCACTTGAATGACTTCCGCTCAGTGAATGAGGTGGTGGAGGCCGCAAAACGCATTGAGCAGAGGGGAGGAACAGAGACTCGAACTGCACTGGGCATTGAGAAGGCGTGGTAAGAATACATGAACATGTGTAGAACTAAGCATGCTTATATAATTCTGTGCCCCAAAAAGTCTATATTGTCCATGTTTCTATATTGTATGTTTGTATATAAAGACAGTTGAAAAGAAAAAAAAAAAGTTTGTGCTGTGCTCATGGGCCCAGGGGTCTCAAACTGGCGGCCCTCCAGCTGTTGTAAAACTACAAGTCCCATCATGCCCCTGCCTGTGGGAGTCATGCTTGTAACTGTCAGCCTCGTAATGCCTCATGGGACTTGTAGTTTTGCAACAGCTGGAGGGCCGCCAGTTTGAGACCCCCCCCTGCTCATCGGCTATCGAATTTTACAAACTGGGGTATTCCAAATAAAGGATTGTATCAATATAGCGTGTGTCTTCTCTCTCTATAGCACAGAGGCATTTCAGCGCGGTGGAAGAAAGGGAGCCAAAAAAGTGATGATTGTGATTACCGATGGAGAATCTCATGACAGCCCTGACCTGCAGAGGGTGATAGAGACCAGCGAACGAGAAAACATAACCCGCTATGCTGTGGCTGTAAGTACCTCTCTTTATCCCGTGTTGGGTTACTGCCACTCTGATTATTGGGTGAAGGCAGGTAGTGCAGGGCCTCCACTGGACCACCACGCTCCATGAAAATGATCTATATGGATTCCCACAAAGGTTTCAAAGTATTCTCTGAATGGCGCCCGTGCTGAGCTGCCAACCTCCTTTGTTCACTACAAGAAAGTATAAAATATGTGTAAGTGGCCAGGGCCGGTGCAAGGATTTCTGCCTACACAAGCGAAGCTCCATTTTGGCGCCCCCCCCCCCCCCCCCAACGGCCACCCACCTCCCTTGCAAAAATGTTTCCCCAACTTTACCTTTTCATAAGGGGTAAAAGGAGAAAATGCCCCCAAAGTTTGTAACACTTTCTCCTGTGTACGGAGATACCCCTAATGTGGCCCTAAACTGTTACCTTGAAATACGACAGGGCTGACCACAGATAAAACAGTGATAACTCTCTGAGTACAGATAATGAAGTAGATGTGACCTGCAGTCCTATGCAACACCACAGATAACACCGTAATAACTCTCTGAGTACAGATAATGTAGTAGATGTGACCTGCAGACAGTCCTATGTAACACCACAGATAACACAGGTAGCATCTACTACATTATCTGTACTCTGAGGGTTATCACTGTTATCTGTGGTGTTACATAGGACTGCAGGTCACATCTACTACATTATATTTATTTGCGTGTGAGAGTTCTGTTGGCCGGTGGTGGAGTGTGGAAGTCGACTTATCCATCCCCCTCCCCTTCTATTGTCCATCCCCCCTGCTTCCATTATCCATCCCCCTGCTTCCATTATCCATCCCCCTGCTTCTATTATCCATCCCCCCTGCTTCCATTATCCAACCCCCTCTGCTTCCATTATCCATCCCCCTGCTTCTATTATCCATCCCCCCTGCTTCCATTATCCAACCCCCCCTGCTTCTATTATCCATCCCCCTGCTTCTATTATCCATCCCCCCTGCTTCCATTATCCAACCCCCTCTGCTTCCATTATCCACCCCCCTGCTTCTATTATCCATCCCCCCTGCTTCCATTATCCAACCCCCTCTGCTTCCATTATCCATCCCCCTGCTTCTATTATCCATCCCCCCTGCTTCCATTATCCAACCCCCTCTGCTTCCATTATCCATCCCCCTGCTTCTATTATCCATCCCCCCTGCTTCCATTATCCAACCCCCTCTGCTTCCATTATCCATCCCCCTGCTTCTATTATCCATCCCCCCTGCTTCCATTATCCATCCCCCCTGCTTCCATTATCCATCCCCCCTGCTTCCATTATCCATCCCCCCTGCATCCATTATCCATCCCCCCTGCATCCATTATCCACCCCCCCTGCTTCCATTATCCACCTCCGTTTCCATTACCCCCCTGCTTCCATTATCCATTCCCCCCCTGCTCCTTCTTCCATTATCCCCCACTGCTTCCATTAACCCCCCCCCCCCACTCCTTCTTCCATTATGCCCTCCTGCTTTCATTATCAACCCAGTCTCCATTAACCCCCCTTGCTCCTTCTTCCATCATCCATCACCCCTGGGCCCTGCTCTGCTTCCACCATTCCTCCCCCCCCACTCCTTCTTCCATTATGCCCTCCTGCTTTATTAATTATCCACCCGACCCAGTCTCCATTAACCCCCCTTGCTCCTTCTTCCATCATCCATTACCCCTGGGCCCTGCTCTGCTTCCACCATTCCTCCCCCCCCCCACTCCTTCTTCCATTATGCCCTCCTGCTTTATTAATTATCCACCCGACCCAGTCTCCATTAACCCCCCCTTGCTCCTTCTTCCATCATCCATCCCCCCTGGGCCCTGCTCTGCTTCCACCATTCCTCCCCCCCCCCCCACTGTGGGGGGGAGGAATGGCGGAAGCAGAGCAGGGCCCAGGGAGGATGGATGATGGATCATGGAAGAAGGAGCAAGGGGGGTTAATGGAGACTGGGTCGGGTGGATTATTAATAAAGCAGGAGGGCATAATGGAACTGGAAGGAGTGGGGGCCCCACTCCTTCTTCCAGTTCCATTAAGCCCTCCTGCTTTATTAATTATCCACCCGGCCCCGTCTCCATTAACCCCCCTTGCTCCTTCTTCGTTCTTCCATCATCCATCATCCATGATCCATCCATTCTTCTTCCCCACGCCACGACCCCACCCTCACCTCCTGTGCGCTTTTCTGCCATCTCAATCTTCCGGCGGCGCGGGACTGGGCACTGTGTCACCCAGCAGCGGAGGTCCGCCCCTTCAGTGACGTCAGACGTCCTCCTGCGCGGAGGAGGACGTCGTCACTGAAGTGCCGTGCAGTTACAGGCCCGGACCCGGCGTCATCCATCACCAGGCAGTAACTGGATTGGCTGCGCCCGGCCCGGGCCACATTCAGTCAGCTACTGACAGGCGCACACCGGAGCGGGACACCGGGCGCCGGAGGGCGGCGGCAACTCCGGTCCCCGGACAAAGTATAAAAAAAAAAAAAAAAAAAAAAAAAAAAAAGGTAATTTTTTCGCCCCATCCCAGGCTGCGGACCTGCCCACCCCAAGCGGCCGCTTGGTCCGCCTGGTGGTTGCGCCGGCCCTGTAAGTGGCAGGGGCATTGCTAGGTGGCAAAAAGACCAGGGGCTTCAGCCCAAAGTCCAAGGCCTGGGGGGGGGGGGCAGGAGTGTGGTGTATGTGGGCTGAGGGGGTGGGGTTGTGTGGCTTACTAGTGCCCATCAGTGCTGACCACTAAAGTCACCTGTGTAGCCTGGACAATCCGCGCTACCCCCTCTGTTACAAAGTGCACAAGTGTGATTTCAATTGATTAATGAATGAAGGTGCTGCAATTAAATACGAAAACCTAAATACTCGGCTTAAAACAAGTGAGAAAAATATTGGAAAAAATTGCGCAACCAAATACAAACAAATAAAATTGTATAACAAAGTGTCCTTAATCCAATA
This sequence comes from Rana temporaria, assembly GCF_905171775.1. Taxonomy (NCBI): domain Eukaryota; kingdom Metazoa; phylum Chordata; class Amphibia; order Anura; family Ranidae; genus Rana; species Rana temporaria. The sequence continues at coordinate 10,037,292 of NC_053491.1, forward strand.
ACGGATTCCACACAAAATAAATAAGGTAAAAAATATATATATATATAAAAAAATATTATATATCATTTTTAAATAAATGTCCTTCTCAGTGAACACAAAAACTACAGCGACTCCACTGTGGATGGATTCCCCTGGCAGATGAAAATAAAGGTGTAGGGATCTTCCTCACTGCAATTCCCCCAAATCAATGTAAGAGATGGCTCCCTACCAGATCTGTAGGATCCCTATCACGGGGATCAAGCAGGCTCTGCAAACTAACACTCCCAGGCCCGGACTGGGACAAAAAATAGGCCCAGGCATTTTAGACTGAGCAGCCCAGGGGGCGCCGCGGGGTTTAGTGATGGGATGTGGGGTGAGATAAAGAAATATAGATAGTCAGAGAGAGAGAGAAAGAAAGGAAAGAAAGAAAGAACGAAAGCTAAAGATAGAAAGGAAGGTGGATAGATAGATAGACAAAGAAAGAAGGGAAGGAAGGAAGACAGATAGAAAGATAGATAGATAGATAGATAGATAGATAGATAGATAGATAGATAGATAGATAGATAGATAGATAAAGATAGATAGATAAAGAAAGAAGGGAAGGAAGGAAGACAGATAGAAAGAAGGGAAGATAGATAGATAGACAGATAGATAGATAGATAGATAGATAGATAGATAGATAGATAGATAGATAGATAGATAGATAGATAGATAAAGATAGATAGATAAAGATAAAAAGGAAATGAAGGTGGATAGATAGATAAAGAAAGATAGATAGATAAAGATAGAAAGAAAGGAAAGGTAGATAGATAGATAGATAGATAGATAGATAGATAGATAGATAGATAGATAGATAGATAGAGAAAGAAAGATAGAAAAAGATAGAAAGAAGGGGAGGAAGGAAGATAGATATAGATAGATAAATAAATAAAGATAGATAGACAGGAAGGAAGATATATGCCCATCAGGATCATTATAGAGATGCAGCCAGAGGAGGCGCCGATGAGGAGAGGAGAGCTGCTGAACAGAGCGGGGAGTGGGTATGTGGCGTGGCGCGGCGGCGGCGGCATTGTAATTCCCGCATTCTGAATCTTGGAGCGCCTATGATGGACGTCACACGTTCCGCGGTCCCGGCATTGGACCAGTGGGAAGTCCATCATAGGCGCTGCAGGCTCCTGAATGCGGGACATGCTATGTCACTCGGCAACACTTGGCCACACTCGGCGGCTCTCGGGATCAGAATGGTCCCTGCTTGGTGGCGTTCGGGGCTAACAATTAAATACGGCATGCCTGAGACTCTGGGCTTTTCAGGGACCCATTTGGGGCTCCAGCCCCCCCAGCTCCCCCCTAACGACGCCCCTGGTAAGTGGGACGGAACACATACATCAGAGGAGGTGACGTTGCTCTCTGTTTCTCCTGCAGGTCCTTGGATATTACAATAGAAGAGGGATTAATCCTAAAGCTTTCCTAAATGAAATCAAATATATTGCCAGTGACCCGGATGACAAGCACTTCTTCAATGTGACAAATGAAGCCGCATTAAAGGACATTGTGGATGCACTTGGGGAAAGGATTTTCAGTCTGGAAGGAGGTACAATTCCCAATTGTGTAAAATATTAATACCAGTGTACCTCCCTGCAACTCATTTATTACTCTCTGTTATATATTTCTGTATCTTTGTATGCATCTATTTCTTAACCCCTTTATGTCAGCGTTATGCATATATGTGGTGGTAGGACCAGTGGGCCTCAATGGCCAACCACCTGCAAGTTCGGAAATTCGAATTTCCGAACTTTTGAATTTGGCATTTTTTGAATTTCCGAAATTTCGACATTCCGAAATTTGAATTTCCGAAATTTCGACATTCCGAAATTTGAATTTCCGAAATTTCGACATTCCGAAATTTGAATTTCCGAAATTTCCACATTTCAAAATTCGAATTTCCTGAAATTTCCACATTCTTAAATGTGAATTTCCGAAATTTCCACATTCTTAAATGTGAATTTCCGAAATTTCCACATTCCGAAATGTGAATTTCCGAAATTTCCACATTCCGAAATGTGAATTTACGAAATGTACACATTCCGAAATGTGAATTTACGAAATTTACACATTCCGAAATGTGAATTTACGAAATTTACACATTCCGAAATTCAAATTTCCGAAATTTACACATTACGAATCTTTCGAAAATCAGAAATTTCGGAAATTTGGAAATTTAAAAATTCGGAATTAACTAATTTGTCTTAAATGATTTCGGAATGAAACAAATTGCAAGATCTGGAGCCCCGCCTACCAGCTCCGGACATCATAGCCCATTTATAGTGGCGGCTCTGCTCGGCTCAAAGGGGTTAAGTAATATGGTGTGTAGCGCCACCCCCAGAGGAGTCGCTTGGTAATTTGGGTTCTCTCTTCTGTGCCTTGACTCTATAAATAACTTCAGCACGTCTGACACACCAGGCTAATCAAATAGAACCCGTAATACTGTTGGAGAGCAGAAGATAAATATTCTGCACGAAATTACAATCCAGGACACCTCTCCATGACAGTGTAAGGAGGGGCTCCCTCTCAGCTCCCGAGCCCCTCCTGCCGGAGTTACCCCCCCCCCGCCCCCGATGGGGGTGTCCCTCCTGCATGACAGTCTAGCACTTCATCCTTCAGTTGACCCAGCCGACAACTCCTCCACCAGCAGGCTGACCATGGGTATATCTAGGAGGCCTGCCCCCTGCCAATCCTAGTTTGGGATTGGTCAGAGCTCCTCACATGTACCCCATGTCACTCTAGCTCTCAGCCCTGCCCCTTTTCCAGAACATTCTCCCTGGAAACATAGGAGGCGCCCAAGAACCAAAGTACATGTCAGTCACCCACTGCTACACTAAACCACTCCCCTGCCCCCAGATCAAAAACAAACCTGCCTAGCTTGCAGCATAGGCCTGCTTAAATTTACCTGTACTGGCAGCTCACACAAAAACCCTACACTTAGCGCCTACCTAAGGTAGAGGGTGCTACATTTTGGATTTAAAATTATATATCCAGTTACTATATCCAGTAACCTACCGTTCAACATAAAGCAACGGCATAGATAACGTTACCCACAATAGTAAAAGATGCTATGACAGCTTTCCTGCCACCAGTGTACTATACTGCTAGAGTACACCAGTGATGACTAGGCTAAGACTCAAATCTACTGCGGTGATTCCTGTTGCTATAGACAGTGAATGCAGTTCTCGTGGAGAACTTATCTGAAGAGACAATACTCTGCCCTAGCTATTCAGCCGGTTAACGTTGGGGCCCAGTTTGTATGGTGGTGCAAATAAATTCACTCCCAGTCAAGCCTGCATGCAGTGGTATAGGCTGCTAGTCAAGTGTCCAATCCCTAAGTACTCAGTCTGTGCTAGCAGCAAACACTTCTGGAAGAACGGTCAAACAGTCCCATAGACACACTCCTAAACCTTGTGGACAGCCTTCCCAGAAGAGATGAGGCTGTTATAGTTGGGAAGGGCGGGGCCAACTCAATATTGAACCCTACGGACTAAGGGCCAGATTCTCAAAGACTTATGACGATGTATCTCCAGATACGCCATCGTAAGTCCGAATGGCCGCCGTCGTATTTATGCGCCTGATTCATAGAATCAGTTACGCATAGATTTGGCCAAGATATGAGCGGCGTAAGTCTCCTACGCTGTCGTATCTTGGGGTACATATTTACCCTGACCGTTAGGTGGCGCTTCCGTTGATTTCCGCGTTGAATTTGTAAATGAGCAAGATACGCCGATTCACGAACGTATGTACGCCCGTCGCAATTAGTTACGCCGTTTACGTAAGATATACGCCGGCGTAAAGATAAAGCTGGTCTCTAGGTGGCGCAGCCCATGCAAGGTATGGACGTCGGAACAGGCGTATCTTTTTACATTGTTTACGTAAGTCGTACGCGAATAGGGCTGTGCGTAAGTTACGTTCACGTCATAGACAGTGTTCGACGTATCTTAGGCTTTCTATCCGACGCATGCGCACTGGGATACGTCCACGGACGGTGCATGCGCCGTTCGTTCGAAGCATCATTTACGTGGGGTCATGCTTAATTTACATAAAACTCGGCCACCTCTTCCACATTTGAATTACGCGCGCTTACGCCGGCCGATTTACGATACGCTGCCGTAACTTAGGACGCAAGTGCTTTGTGAATACAGCACTTGCCTCTCTAAGTAGCGGCGGCGTAGCGTAAATAAGATACGCTATGCCCGCACAACGTAATGCCGCCCTACGTGAATCTAGGCCTAAGACTGGGATGCCATTAAAGTTTGTGTGTGTGTGTGTAAAGGCAGGCATCCCAATACTTTTGACACTACAGTGTTGTTCATGAATACACTGCAAAAGGAAATTTAGCCAAGCTCCACAAGGAGACACCAGAATTGCAACCAACACCCCTAAAGAAGCCTTTTAGACATCCATGCCTTAGCCATTAGGCTCAGGGTTCCTACCAAAAAAAATGTACAGTTGAGAAAGAATCATTGTACAGAATAATAAATGATTTATTTGAAGTCGAGTGATTACGGAGATAAGTGCTACTAGGGAGTTATTGGAATGTAGTGAGTGGGCCACCCTGTCTGGAGATAGAGCCTGTGAAGAGTGAAGATAATGAGGAAAACAGAGCAGCCTTATGGATTATACATTAAGTTCATTATTTGTGAGTTGCTCAATCCTCACTTGCTCATTCGGGATCCCACCATTACCTCCCAGGCATTGCTCATTCACAGGCTTCGTTGCCTCTTCTGGTACATTGCTTGCCTGCTATGAACTCAACAAACTATATAGGACTCTGGAATCTGGTTAAGATCCTGTGGCGGGAGGGCCCCTGGAACACAGAATCCCTTGGAAAGGATGGTAAACCCTTGTTTCAGATCCCCATGCACCTCTTGGGCCAGATTCATCAAGAGATACGACGGCGGATCTCCTGATCCGCCGTCGTATCTCTGAGATCCCACGGTCGGATCTATGCGACTGATTCATAAGAATCAGTTCCGCATAGATCTCCCTTAGATCCGACTGGTGTAAGTGACTTACACCAGTCGGATCTTAGGCTGCAATCTACCGCCGGCCGCTAGGTGTTGTCGCAGTTTTTTAGGCGTCGGATATGCAAATGAGGAGAACCGCCAATTCAAGACCGAACGCCCGCCCGTCGCTTTTTTTTTACGTCGTTTGCGTTCGGCTTTTTCCGGCGGATAGTTACCCCTGCTATATGAGGGGTAGCTAATGTTAAGTATGGCCGTCGTTCCAGCGCCGAGATTCAAATTTGTACGTCGTTTGCGTAAGTCGATCGGGAATACGGATGGCCGCAATTGACGTAGCCGCCGAAAACATTGACGTCCTAGCGTCGTCATTTGGAGCATGCGCACTGGCAAATTTCGCCGGCGACGCATGCGCAGTTAAATCGGCGCGGGAACGCGCCTGATTTAAATTGTACACTCCCCCTAGCCGCGGAATTTGAATTCAGCCGGGGAGAGTTACGATTCGACGGTGCAATTTTCGAGGTAAGTGCTTGGTGAATACTGCACTAGCCTCGCAAAATTGGACCGGCGGATCGAAAATCAGATAGATTACACGGATCTAAAGATCCGCAAATCTATCTGAATCTGGCCCCTTATGTCCAAGTCACCCTGTGTCCGTTAGGGGCACAGGGTGACTGAGAAAACATGTCTTGGATTACTTAAAATGGGACAGTAATATTTATCCACAATATCTCCCAGGATATATGTAAACACTATTCTTGGTTTGTTTGATTCTGAACTCAACATGTTAATTGAGAGAGCTGATCACGCTGGTCTCTATACAATGTAGGAGACGGGCCGACTCCTGCTGGAGCTCCTGCTATTGTGTGAAGGTGTCCTGTGTTTATACTTATAATAATATCTAATCTACTGTGTGAAGCTCGGTGACAAGTCTGACCTGTAGGGATGAGCTTTAAGTTCAAGTCATGTTCGACTCGAACATTGCCTGTTCGCCGAACAGCAAACAATTTGGGGTGTTCGCGACAAATTTGAAAAGCCACAGAACACCCTGGAAAAGTCTATGGGGAGAAATCTAAAGTGCTAATTTTAAAGGCTTATATGCAAGTTATTGTCATAAAAAGTGTTTGGGGACCTGGGTCTTGCCCCAGGGGACATGTATCAATGCAAAAAAAGTTTTTAAAAAACGACCGTTTTTTCGGGAGCAGTGATTCTAATAATGCTTAAAGTGAAACACTAAAAGTGAAATATTCCTTTAAATTTCGTACATGGGGGTGGGTATAGTATGCCTGTAAAGCAGCGCTTGTTTCCTGTGCTTAGAACTGTCCCTGCACAAAGTGTCATTTCTGAAGGATAAAAAGTCATTTAAAATCACTGCTCACGAAAAAACTGCAGTTTTTAAAACTTTTTTTTTGCATTGATACACTTTTTAGGACAATAACTTGCACATTATCCTTTAAAATTAGCACTTTAGATTTCAAACGTTCGAGTCCCATAGACTTTAACTACTTAAGGACCGCCTCCTGCACATTTACGTCGGCAGAATGGCACGGCTGGGCACATGTACCTACAGGTACGTCCTGTACTAGTACCCAGCCGTGGGTCGCGGGCGTGAGCCTGCGGCGTTCTCGTGCGACCTGGTCCGAAGCTCCGTGACCGGGACCGCGGGACCCGCGGACCTGATCGCTGCTGGAGTCCCGCGATCGGCCCCCGGAGCTGAAGAATGGGGAGAGCCGTGTGTATATATATTTTTGGGGGATATTTATTATAGCAAAAAGTAAAAAATATTGCATTTTTTTCAAAATTGTCGCTCTATTTTTGTTTATAGCGCAAAAAATAAAAACCGCAGAGGTGATCAAATACCACCAAAAGAAAGTTCTATTTGTGGAAAAAAAAGGATGCCAATTTTGTTTGGGAGCCACGTTGCACGACCGCGCAATTGTCCGTTAAAGCGACACAGTGCCGAATCGCAAAACCTGGCCGGGTCCTTTAGCTGCCTAAAGGTCCGGGTCTTAAGTGGTTAAGGGGAACCCTGCACCAAAATAAAAAAAATAGTGTTGGGGTCCCCCCAAAAATCCATACCAGACCCTTTATTCGAACACGCAACCTGGCAGGCTGCAGGAAAAGAGGGGGGGCCGAGAGAGCGCCCCCCTCCTGAACTGTACCAGGCCACATGCCCTCAACATGGGGGGATGGATGCTTTGGGGCGGGGGGCTCTGCGCCCCCCACCCCAAAGCACCTTGCCCCCATGTTGATGGGGGCAAGAGCCTCATCCCCACAACCCTTGCTCCGTGGTTGTGGGGGACTGCGAGTGGGGGGCTTATCGGAAATCTGTAAGCCCTCTTTAACAAGGGGACCCCCAGAGCCTGCCCCCCCCCATGTGAATAGGTAACGGGTACATTGTAACCCTACCATTTCACAAAAAAATGTGTCAAAAATAGAAAAAAAGTCAGACACATCGGGGCAAATCCTTTATTAAAAAAAAAAAAAAAAAAAAAAATGTCCTGCAGGTTCTTCTATTCCGCTGCCGGAGCCAAAGTCAAAAATGAAAAAATGCAACAGTTCCGCCTCCATAGGAGGCTCCAGCCGACTGAAGCTTCTCTCGCTTTGACAGCTGTTATATAGCCAAGGGCGGGGCCACCTGGTGACGTAAGCCGGTGGCCCCGTCCCCCTCTGATGCCACGGGGGTTTAGTAACATTTCTGTGATTGACCTAGAGCAGGAGTGAAGGGAGGGGCGTGTTCCCCTTTCAGCTGTGTCTGGGGCTATTGATGATGTAACATGCCAATATTACACGGTCTTTCAGCGCCCTGCGCAAGCTTTGTTGTGTTGGGCAGGGCTGGACTGGGACAAAAATTTGGCCCTGGACTTCATCCAGACTGGCCCACTTTGACAGGTCTCTCCCACAGCGGCCAGACAACTCACGCACCCCCCCCCCCGGCCACCCAAGCCCCCTCTCCTCCTTCACTAGCCACTAGCCGTTTTACTTTATTAGAGTAGAACGGCTGGTACTGGTACTATTATAGGCAGTACCAGTGGGGAAGCTAGACATTATTTACACCCGGGGCAAAGAATCAGTTTGGTGCCCCACCTTCATGGGACAAGATTAGACAGAAGTGAGAAACTCCCAGGCTGCTGTCACTGAAGCCGGCCCACTGAGCCATCGGCCCACCGGGAAACTCCCTGTAGTCCCAATGGCCAGTCCATCCCTGGTGTTGGGTAGGGATATTGATTATTTGTTACCTTGCCCTTGTGTGTGATGATGACCTGCAGTGCACACCTAGATCCAGAGTAAAGTGGGCTTAGGTATTAATAAACCCTTTCAGCCCCTTCTACTGCTCAACATTTGGTGTGACATATGCTTTGCATGCTGCTAATAACTCCACCCCCTGCTCTGCTCCTGTCCCACCCCCCCCCCCCAATAAAAAATGTGCATGGTCAGTAGGGTGTCCTCAAACTTTAGTTTGAAAATCTGGTCACCTTAAGCTAAGTTTGTATTAGAATGTACAGTTCGATCACTGAAGATGTGCTTATGTTTTCATTGCAGGGACCAATAAGAATGAGACGTCCTTTGGGCTTGAGATGTCCCAGGCTGGGTTTTCATCCCATGTGGTAGAGGTGAGTACAGAAACAGAGTGGGGTTGGCAACCATCACATCATATCAACCATCACATTTATCAAAAGTTCTACAAATGTCTATATTACTCCACAGCAGACAATCACGTTAAGAGTTCTCCCTTAGTCTAGTACGGGTCCGACCCTGACTAATTGTGGAAAGAGAGTACCACCCATTTTTTTTTAAGGACGCTTTCATAATTCAATCCCATATGTCTAGCCATGATAATATATTTTAAGATGCCCTGAACATTATTATCGCAAAAAAGCTCATGCTCAGACATGTTTGTTGTAGGATCAGCCTTTCTGAAAGTGATCTTTTTTAGGTTTTTAAGTTTTAGGTAGACCCTGGTTAGCTGAGTACGGGATATTTCACTGGCAAGATCTCCCTACCATAATTCCCTACAAGTTTCCAGAACGTAGGGTAGGAAATTCAAATGACTGGCCTGAATATTTGCTATGCTAAGGCCAATCCATGGGGATGTGTGCTATAAATTGGTCTGAGAGGTGGTATCTAGCCTTAAAGGGGTTGTAAAGCTTTATTTTTTAAATAACAAACATATCATACTTACCTCCACTGTGCAGTTCGTTTTGCACAGAGTGGCCCCGATCGTCCTCCTCTGGGGTCCCTCGACGGCTGTCTCGGCTCCTCCCCACAATAGCTAACCCCTTCAGGAAGCTCTCTCCTGAGGGGGTTACCTTGCGGGCGCGCTCCTGTCTCATACACTTTGCGTCCATAGACACAGAGTCTATGTCTCGGTCCCGCCCCCCGGCGGCCGCGTCATTGATTGACAGCAGCGCAAGCCAATGGCTGCTCTGCTATCAATCTATCCAATCAACGCCGAGAATCAGTGGAGAAGAGCAGGTGAACAGACTCGGGTAAGTTAAACAGGGGGCTGGGGGGGCCGTCATTGCCAGGTGTTTTTTTTTTCACCTTAATGCATAGGAGGCACCAAGGTGAAAAAACACAAACCTTTACAACCCCTTTAAGTCTTGAGGAGATTGTTTTTTCCCTCACTAGGGATGGACCTGTGAGCTTCAGGGGGCTGCTTGCCCTTGAAGCAAATTCTGACTGAATGCTGGGCCTCTTTATTAAGGGATTGATTCTGAGGATGTAGCTTCTATAGGATTTGTGAGTAGAGTCCCTGACTGACTCTTTAAAAGAGTGTAATCAGAGAGACCTGCCTCCTGGTCTTCTCTTCAGCTATGAGACTTTAACTATTTTTTAGCTACGTCATGATCTTCAGCTATGAGGCTTTAACTATTCTGCAGCTATCTCATGGTCCCCAGCTATGAGGCTTTAACTATTCTGGAGCTATCTCATGGTCCCCAGCTATGAGACTTTAACTATTCTGGAGCTATCTCATGGTCCCCAGCTATGAGACTTAAATTATTCCGGAGCTATCTCATGGTCCCCAGCTATGAGACTTTAACTATTCTGGAGCTATCTCATGGTCACCAGGTATGAGACTTTAACTATTTTGGAGCTATCTCATGGTCCCCAGCTATGAGACTTTAACTAGTCTGAGGCTATCTCATGGTCACCAGGTATGAGACTTTAACTATTTTGGAGCTATCTCATAGTCCTAAACTTTGAGACCTACTCTAGAGTTTCTAATCAGGAGATCCTGCACTTCCAGTTGCAGGATGACAACGTTAAGCCAGTGCCACACTATTAGCAGCAGCATAGGCAGCTCGTCATTCAAGCTCATTTAGTTGGCAGTTGGGCTTTGTGAGTAGAGTCCCTGACTGACTCTTTAAAAGAGTGTAATCCGAGAGACCTGCCTCCTGGTCTTCTCTTCAGCTATGAGACTTTAACTATTCTGCAGCTATCTCATGGTCCCCAGCTATGAGGCTTTAACTATTCTGGAGCTATCTCATGGTCCCCAGCTATGAGACTTTAACTATTCTGGAGCTATCTCATGGTCCCCAGCTATGAGACTTTAATTATTCTGGAGCTATCTCATGGTCCCCAGCTATGAGACTTTAACTATTCTGGAGCTATCTCATGGTCACCAGGTATGAGACTTTAACTATTCTGGAGCTATCTCATGGTCACCAGGTATGAGACTTTAACTAATCTGGAGCTATCTCATGGTCCCCAGCTATAAGACTTTACCTAGTCTGAGGCTATCTCATGGTCACCAGGTATGAGACTTTAACTATTTTGGAGCTATCTCATAGTCCTAAACTTTGAGACCTACTCTAGAGTTTCTAATCAGGAGATCCTGCACTTCCAGTTGCAGGATGACAACGTTAAGCCAGTGCCACACTATTAGCAGCAGCATAGGCAGCTAGTCATTCAAGCTCATTTAGTTGGCAGTTGGGCTTCCCATCTAATGGACCTGGGAGGCAATCCAAAGGCCACCTGAAGGGGAGCACATTGTAGTCTGACAAAGTTGCTGCTCATTGTGAGACAGTGACTTAGCTTTGTCATTCTGTAACAGGAAGTGCTGGAACTGGCAGGATCTTCTGGTAAGACATTTTGCAACAGATTCTCAAAAATTTTATAATTACTCCTTTATGATTCTAAAAGTTGTTGAAAGCATCAACACAGGATGGAACTGTGGAAGCTCGTGGTAGCGCAGTGCCACGTCCTAACGTCAATTGGTCAAATGTTGGGAGTGAAAAAAATTTACTTTTTAGGCACCAATTATAAGAAAATAAACAATAATTTTATTAACAATTTAATACATAATATATTCTAAAAGAATAGAGAGAAAGAACATATTAAAAAACTGCATTGTTACTACAGAAATTACTAAAACTCTCCAAAATTGGTCATATGTATCGTCCAGAACACACCAGCAAGACTGGTAACGAGAACAAAACCTTGGGAATCAATCTCTCCGTCCCTGAGGTCCCTACATTGGCTAGCCGTGAAGGATCGGGTTACATTCAAGACCCTCTGCCTCACTCACAAGTGCACACAAGGAAACGCTCCTCAATACTAGGGATGAGCCGAACACCCCCCCCCCCCCCCGTTCGGTTCGCACCAGAACCTTCGAACGGACCGAACGTTCGCGCGAACATTTAGAACCCCATTGACGTCAATGGGACTCGAACGTTCGAATTCAAAAGTGCTCATTTTAAAGCCTAATATGCAAGTTATTGTCGTAAAACGTCTTTGAGAAGGCGGGTCTTGCCCCAGGGAACATGTATCAATGGAATTTAAAAAAAAAAAAAATGTTGTTTTTTCTGGAGCAGTGATTTTAATGATGCTTAAAATGGAAAAAAAAAAAGAAAAATTATTTTAAAACCTGCTGGGTGTCTATTGTATGCCTGTGAGGTGGCACATGTTTAGAACTGTCCCTGCACAAAATGAGATTATTATATGAAAAAAGTCATTTAAAACTGCTTGCGGCTTTAATGTAATGTCTGGTCCCTGCAATATGGATGAAAATCATTGAGAAAAATAGCACAGACACAGACAGTACACACACCACGTAGCTTTAGGTGCACACTGCAGAGGACACAGGCAGTACACACCACGTAGCTTTAGGTGCACAATGTGCAGAGGACACGGGCAATACACACACCACTACACACACCACGTAGCTTTAGGTGCAATCTGCAGAGGACACGGGCAGTACACACCACGTAGCTTTAGGTGCACAATGTGCAGAGGACACAGGCAGTACACACTACGTAGCTTTAGGTGCACAATGTGCAGAGGACACGGGCAGTACACACCACGTAGCTTTAGGTGCAATCTGCAGAGGTCACAGGCAGTACACACCACGTAGCTTTAGGTGCACAATGTGCAGAGGACACGGGCAGTACACACCACGTAGCTTTAGGTGCACAATGTGCAGAGGACACGGGCAGTACACACCACGTAGCTTTAGGTGCAATCTGCAGAGGTCACAGGCAGTACACACCACGTAGCTTTAGGTGCACAATGTGCAGAGGACACGGGCAGTACACACCACGTAGCTTTAGGTGCAATCTGCAGAGGACACGGGCAGTGCACACCACGTAGCTTTACAATGGGAGGAAGGGGGAACAAGGGAGCACATGGGGGACCTGGGCAATAGAAGGAAGAGGAATATAGAAAGGAGGGGTTGCGGGGTGGCATTAATTAGTACCGATCCCCTATATTTTCCTTTTGTGGCAGCTGAATGTTTACAAAAGGGAGAGGAGCAGAAGCCTACTTTCAGCTGCTGCAGGAGGAAAATACAGATCGGTTCCACTAAATTCCACCCCCGCCTCCTCTCCTGTCCAGGTTCTAAGGGTCAGCCAGGAAGGATTGCCGTTCACCTGTCACCTGTCCACCATTGACAGGTTGCCAACCCCAAGATTAGGGTGTGCCCCAGGCACAGCCCTTGCGCACACCTATGGTCACATGCCATATAAAGCACTGGCTTCTGCTGGCAGGCATGTCCTGGCCATTGGGACTACAGGGAGTTTCCCGGTGGGCCGATGGCTCAGTGGGCCGGTTTCAGTGACAGCCTGTCAAAGTAATGGCTGCGCGGCTCGCCCTCAACTTCATGCAGTGATGTGGGAAGGATGAGAAAAATACAAAGGAGAATAAGTGAAATAATAAAAGAGGTGAGTGAGGACTCCTTATGTTATGCTACTTATGTTTTTTTTTTTGCACAATTGCTTATAGTTTATATACTGTTTTTATGCTTGTTTGCAAAATTAAAGTGGGCCGGTCTGGATGAAGTCCAGGGCCAAATTTTGGTCTTAGTCCAGCCCTGTCTGCTGGTCTAAATGGGGTGGAGAAAACGGTATACATTGAGACATAAAGCCAAACATACCGAAAAACTGATTTTGGGTTTATATAAACTTCATGGGTTATAATCAAGTCCACCAGTTAGGCGGATACGGATACAGCTTACACTGTAAATTGAAGAAGATAAGCATTATTTCTACCATCCTCTCTATTATGTTGTTGGTTGGGACAAACGCCCAAGTCGGCCTCACTGCCGGTTCAGCTATCACTTCCAGCGATTGATCCTGCACAATGGTAAGTCTACGTTTGGGAGCCAGAAAACCTTTAGGCCACGGTGGTCATAACCACAGAGATATTTAACCTTCCACTGCCCCGTTATGTAATGTGATGGGATTAAATGTTCTTTAGCTCTGAAAAAAAAGCCCTACCTTGACTTTCTTTCATGTGGTTTGGAAAAGAAAATAAGATATTATAAATTATATTTCCCAAATAATCCAACAGAATGATAAGGGTAAGGTTCTTATTTATTTAAGAAGTTTAAAGTAATGTCCGATGCTTAGTCTTGACCACATCTTGGGTAGTTTGATCATTTTTATATGTGGGTTTTATATGTGGGTTTCACAATAGTTTCCTGGAGAAGCAATGACATTTTGGTTGATTGTTCAGAAACTTTTTATATTTAGTTTAGTTTTTTTTTTATTCTCAGTACATTAACCACTTGCCGACCACTTCACGAAGATATACGCCGGCAGAATGGCTCGTGTGGGCAAAGCAACGTACCAAACGTGGTACTGCACACTGCTTTGGCCTGAATCCTGCTCGTTTTGCGAGACAACACTCGCAAACCGAGTTAGGATATTTTAAAATGCAGCGCTCGTATTGCGAAACGCTCGTTAACCCCGTCACTCGCAGTCCGAGGTTCCAGTGGTTCATATGAAAGAGAGGTCCGGAGCAAAACATCAGTTATAGGGGTTAATTTTGGGGGGAGTGTAGCTGGCCAGGGTAGTGGGTGGCCCAAGTAAGTTTATGCTTGGGGTAGGAGGGGCCTGGGTCCGGTGGTTAATAGTAGGTCAACTGAGGAAGAAGGAGCTCCCATCATAATTTTGTTGGAATGTATATATGTCGGTTCTTGGGGTAAGTCTGTAGCAGTTGGGGATCTTTGGAGGCATTCGAATTAAGACCAATATGGCATAAGTGGGAAACCATCATGGTATGGGATTCTCAGTTGATGCCAGTTAACCAGGGTTCAAGTGTCATTGGGAGATGGGTATCAGCGTTGGAAGGTGCAGAGTGGTATTGTCCTTGAGTCGGCGTGCTGGGGAACTTGTGATGGCCACGCTGATAAGAAAGTTTGGCAAGTGCCTTCAATGATCCTCAACATGGTTACGATGTATCTGGGAGAGTATTGTTTGTAAATAAATGTTACGGTTAAATGTTAATAAAATGTCCGGTTCGGCCAATTTACTCCAAAATGGGTGTCGTCTGGTTATTTATGAGGGGGTGTAGGGTGTATGGTATTATAGGCAATAGGCAAGTTTGCATCTGTCTTACCATAGTCATGTCTTCTCCTCTAGGATGGGATATTGCTGGGAGCGGTTGGAGCATACGACTGGAATGGAGCTGTTCTCAAAGAGACCAGCAGCGGGAAGGTGATTCCTCGGAGAGAGTCTTACCTAAGGGAGTTTCCGGATGAGCTCAAGAACCATGGAGCATACCTTGGTAACTACGCAAATAAAACGTGTAGTAAAAACAAAGGGCCAGATTCACAAAAAAGCGCCTATCTTTAGGCGGGCGTAGCGTATCTCAGATACACTACGCCGCTGTAACTTAGAGCGGCAGGTCCCGTATTCAGAAAGGACTTGCGCTCTAAGTTACGGCAGCGTAGCATAAATTGGCCGGCGTAAGCCCGCGTAATTTAAAGTAGGCTGGTAGGGGGCGTGTTGTATGTAAATGATTGGTGACCCCACGTAAATGACGCGCTTTACGAACGGCGCGCGCATGCTCAGTATCGCGTCGAATTTTCAAAGTAAATTACGCCCGCTCAATGCTTAGTCGACGTGAACGTAACCTACGCCCAGCCCCACTTACGGACGACTTACGCAAACGACGTAAAATACGACGCTGTTCGTACGTTTCCGACGTCCATTCCTAACATGACTTACCCCTGCTTTATGAGGGGTAACTTTACGCCGGTCCGACGCCTTACGTAAACAACGTATCTTTATTTATTTTTTTTTTTTTTTTTTTTTTTTTTTTTTTTTTTTTCTTTTTTTAGTTTTAAAGTGTATTTTGTGCGTGTACTCGAGAGAGGAGCCGGACTGCAGGAGTTGGGAGTAGGCAGGCCTCCCCCAGAGGCAATCTGCCACCTTTCTCCATGCCCCGGGTGGCAATGGCGGGTGTGTGAGGGGGTCCTCCCACACAGCCCGCCCTACCTGCTCCGCTTTGAAGCCCAACGGGGCAGAGGGACTCCCTATAAGGGAGTGAGAGGATTAGCCCGCTCAACCAGCCCCATTAGTCCTTCGCCTCTCTTTAGAGACCGCGTGGTCAATGTGCGTGTGTTAACCCAATTTAGAGTGCATGTGTAGGTGTGGTGGTTTTTGTGGGAGGGGGGTGGGCGTACTAAGCACAGGCTTACCTTGCATAGCACACCCACCGGGAGCCGGGCTGAGACCACCAAACTCAATTCACATGAAGCCGAGACCGGGATCCGAACCTCTAGCTGCAGAGGTGAATGGCTTGTCAGCGCAGTGCCAATCGCGTTGAGCCACCGCAGCTCCATACGTAAACAACGTATCTTGATACGCCGGGCGCACGTACGTTCGTTAATCGGCGTATCTAGCTCATTTGCATATTCGACGCGGAAATATACGGAAGCGCCCCTAGCGGCCAGCGTAAATATGCACCCCGAGATACGACGGCGTAAGAGACTTGCGCCACTCGTATCTAGGCAAAATTCATGCGTAACTGATTCTAAGAATCAGGCGCACATTCGGACTTACGACGGCGTACATTGGGACTTACGACGGCGTACGTGGAGTTAAGCCGTCGTAAGTCCTTTGTGAATCTGGGCCAAATAATGAAAGATGGCAACACCAAAGCACCAAAAGGCTAGAGGCCAATTGGTTGTGTGCACATGAGCTGGTACTACATACCTGGCTGGAGGTCAAGATTACAAAAGGACTTTGATTACACCTCGTGTCCAGACCCCCATGGCGTGAGAGGGCACAGAGTGGCATGGTGTCACAGGGGTCAGGCTCCTGTCAGACCAGTAGCTATAGAAGTAGAGAGGCTTCCACTGAACACCAGGTCACCTTATCGTAGCGTGGGTTGTCAGCACCCAAGGCAAGACAGGTAATTTCTGCCCCTAACCTATGGACATTTAGCGCCCCCTGAGTGCTCTTGATCAAGGTTATCTTCTGATCTGAGACCTGTAGTGGGGACTTTTTGTGGAAACTCTAATCACAGGTAGTGTTACTCACTGTGTCTCCAACTTTGTGGTGTCTCGTAGCAGTGACACCTATGCCGAAATCAGGAGATAGGGTTTCCTCCAGGCCCTCCCACTTCACATTCATCACCAGTCAGCTGACCTCTAGTCTCTGCCCCCAGCCATGCCGTGAACTAAATGGGCGGCTGCAAAGAGGCTGAGTGGGTGGCCGCGGGCCCCAGGGACAGCCCTGCTGGTCGGCCTTAAAAAGGCTGGGGGAGTGGTGTGGGCTTCAGGAACAGCCCATGATTTAGTGACCCCTGGCAAATCATCATTCGACCCCCAAGGGGGTCCCGACCCCAGGTTGAGAACCACTGCCTTAGCGGATGATGCGGGCTCACTGGAGGTGTGGGGTCTAAGCACTAACCAGTGTTCACCAGAGTTCCTCATGGTGAAGATGATTTTTGCTGCCTAGTACCATGTTGTGGTCCTCAGGAGCACCCCACCTGGAGGTGAACAAGCCGGGGTCCAGCAGCAGATATAGCAGTTAGGGATCAGGCAAAAGTGCAGTCAGTAAACAAGCCATAGGTCAGTAACAAGTTGTTGCAGGTAGGGATCAAGCAGAAGCGTAGTTGAGGGACAAGCTGAAAGTCAATAATCAGTCGTAGTGGAAATAAGGACAGCTGCAGGTATGCAAAGGAGCAAGGTATCGGGTGGAGAGAGCACAATTATCTGGCAAGCAGGAAGTGAAAAGGCGTGGCTTCAATAGGACATTCATGGGAAGAGCAAAGGGTTCAAGCTTCAAGAGAAACAAGACACAAGTAAAGGTTGTCTAAGGAATCAGGCAGGGAGCTGTTCAGCATTTTTACTAGTAATGGCGGTGATCAGCGATTTTTAGCGGGACTGCGACATTGCGGCGGACAGAACGGATGCTTTTGACACTTTTATGGGACCATTGACATTTATACAGCGATCAGAGCTAAAAATAGCCACTGATTACTGTGTAAATGTCACGGGAAGGGGTTGACACTAGAGGGTGATCAAGGGGTTAGGTGTTCCCTAGGGAGGTGTTTCTATCTGTGGGGGGAGGGGACTGACAGGGAGTACAGAGAGATCGCTGTTCCTGATCACTAGGAACAGCAGATCTCTCTCTACTTCCCTGACAGGCCACGCGCATTGGCATTGCATCGCAACGGTGGCCCCTATCGCTCTTAAAGGATCTGATGTACACAGGCCCGTCGCAACAGGACAGGCAAACGAGGCAATTGCTTGGGGCCCCGAGCTAGAAAGGGGCCCCCAAGCTGGCTCGTCTGTCTGCCTGTTTTCTAAACTTTTCCCCACTTCCACTTGCTTACAGAGTGGGTCTATTATTGTCCGGTGCCTCATCTGGTCAACAAAGAGGCCGAGGAGGGAAGCACAGCAGAGGGACTATTTCTTCATTTTCGGGCACATGTACATCATGCCGCCCCACTATTCTATGAGTCCCGGCTGGCGGAGTGATACAGCTGTGCTCCGTTCGTGTCCTGACTGCTTCTCTGAAGAGATGTGAAGAATTTGAGCGGCTGGAGATCGGGGGAGCAGGAGGAGATCGTGGCTGCACTGGACACAGTGAGTGGGAATAGATGAAAGAATACTCACTGTGTCCTATTATTTATCTCACAGCAGGTTAGGTTACAATCATCACACAGGCAGCACAGCAGGGTCTCTGTCATGGCTCTGTGTCACATTGCTGTTGGGTGCTGACTTTGTTATGGTTGTATTGTTACAGTCTGTTATATACAATACAGCCATAAGTTAACTAAGCCAGCACTCAACAGCCATGTGGCATAGAGCCATGATAAAGCTATGATAGAGCTATGATAGAGCCCCTGCTTACTGTGCTGCCTGTGTGATAATTGTAACCTGATGATAATAAGAAACATGCTACTTTAAACTTAGTTTAGGGGTGCAGTAAACGTGCAGCGGAGCTGAATTTTTACTGCCCCCAAACCTATCCCCTTTAACTGCTTCCCATCATCACTGACTTGGAAGGGTGATATCTTGGTCATCACTACAGCAATGATCGAGATATCATTTTTTAGCCCCAGCAATTCTGTACAAGAAGCCCCTGGATTACTTTTACAGGCAGTGGAAGGGGGTTCCACCACAGCCTTTACTGCTTTTAAGATGTGACCAGTAGCGTCCAGTTACTGGGACACAGTGAGAGGAATGGATGTCGTTCCTCCCACCGTGTGACGTCAGAAACCAGAAGTGACGAAGATTTGATCACTTCTGGTTTTAGTCTCATGTAAAGAAGCCATTACCGACTTAAACAAGCATCTGATCAAACTGATCTTAGCTTGATCAGATGCTTTGGAGGCCAGAGGACAGATATGGGGTCTAAAAAAAACAGATCTCTCTATAAAGAGGACCTGTCATGATCCATGTTATCACAAGAAATGTTGTCCATCCCTCGTGAAAGCAAAAATTACCAAAAAAAATTAAAGATACAGTGTAAGGTGTTTTTTGTTTATTTTTAATAAATAACATACAATTTAAAAGAAATTTAAACTGACCCCTGCTCTTTCATGCATACTAATTGCAAACGCATACGTTGGCGCCACACACATATGTAAATAGCAACAAACCTGCATTTTGCTTCAAGTCAGGGTCAGGAGTTGGGCCGGGGGTGGGGGAAAGGGCGTGGTTGAAGGAGGCCCTGTCAGATAGGCCCATGATTTCTAACAGCGGCCCTGCTTATTCACACAAGATGAGAGCCTCGGCCGCTCTGGACAAAGCACCGGACTGTTTAAGTTAAGAAGTGGGTGATTGGCTGCTATGCAGCGGGGCGGTCCCATCAATCAATCACTCACTTTTAACATGAAAAGTCCTGCCCGTTGTCCAGGGCTGCCGTGCTTCTCATCGATTCGTGTGTGAATAAGGTAATGCTCTGTGAGGAGGGGGAGTGCTGTGCTGTTATGGGGACAGGAGTCTACTATCGAGGGGGGTCTGTGATGAGGGGAAAAGTCTGTGAGGGGGGGGGGGTCAGTCTGTGATGTGGGGTCAGTCTATGATGGGGGCACCAGTGTGATGGGGGGTCAGTCTGTGATGGGGCACCAGTTTGTGATGGGGCACCACTTTGTGATGGGGGATCAGTCTGTGATGGGGGGTCAGTCTGTGATGGAGGCACCAGTCTGTGATGGGGGGGTCAGTCTGTGATGGGGTGGGTCTGTCTGTGATGGGGGGGGTCAGTCTGTGATGGGGGATCAGTCTGTGATGGAGGTACCAGACTGTGATGGGGGGGTCAGTCTGTGATGGGGGCACCAGTCTGTGATGGGGGCACCAGTCTGTGATGTGGCACCAGTATGTGATGGGGGGCAGTTTGTGATGGCGGCACCAGTCTTTGACGGGGGCACCAGTCTGTGATGGGGGGCACCAGTCTTTGAGTGTGAGTGAACTTAAACTGTATCGCTATGTTGTGGTTCCTGTAGGTTTTGTGGAGGGGGGGTTGGGGGGCCTCTATGTCCATTTTGCTTGGGGCCCCCAAATTCCTTCAAACGGCCCTGGATGTACAATGACGGCGGCTGGTCTGCAAGCAGTGGAGGTTAGCTTTAAATTGAGAGTAAAGTCCGTCTAAATCTACGTTCCCCATTCTAGTGGCAGTGTCAGTGATCGTCTGTTCCCTGTCATAGGGAACGACGATCAGTGACGTGTCACGCCAGGCCACGCCCCCTACAGTAAGAATCACTCACTAGGGCACACTTAACCCCTACACCTAGTGGTTAACCCCTTCACGGCCAGTGTCATTTTCACAGTAACCAGTGCATTTTTATAGCACTGATCGCTGTAAAAATGACAACGGTCCCAAAAATGTGTCAAAAGCATCCGATGTGTCCGCCATAATGTCGCAGTCACAATAAAAATCGCTGATCGCCGCCATTACTAGTAAAAAAATATATACTAATAAAAATGCCATAAAACTACCCCGCTATAACCTTTGCGCAAACCGATCAATAAACGCTTATTGCGTTTTTTTTTTTAATATATACCAAAAATATGTAGAAGAATACGTATCGGAGAAAAAAAAACATTTTTTTTATATCTTTTTTGGGGATATTTATTATAGCAAAAAGTAAAAAATTTTGAATTTTTTTTTAAATTGTCGCTCTATTTTTGTTAATAGCGCAAAAACTAAAAACCGCAGAGGTGATCAAATACCACCAAAAGAAAGCTCTATTTGTGGGAAAAAAGGACGTCAATTTGTTTGGGAGCCACCTCGCGCGACCGCGCAATTGTCAGTTAAAGCCACGCAGTGCCGAATGGCAAAAAGGGGCCTGGTCCTTTAGCTACAAAATGGTTCGGGGCTGAATCGGTTAAATTGATTAGGGTTCACTCAACAGCAATTACACACAATGGGCTAGATTCATAAAGCCCGCTGTAACTTTGTGCGGGCATAGCGTATCTCAGATACGCTACGCCGCCGTAACTTAGTGAGGCAGGTTCTTTATTCAGAAAGAACCTGCGCCCTAAGTTACGGCGGCGTAGCGTAAATGTGCCGGCGTAAGCGCGCCTAATTCAAATTGTGAAGAGGTGGGCGTGTTTTATGTAAATAAAACATGACCCCACGTAAATGACGTTTCTAACGAACGGCGCATGAGCTGTCCGCAAACGTATCCCAGTGCGCATGCTCCTAATCACGTCGCAAATAGTCAATGCTTTCAACGTGAACGTAATTTACGCAAAGCCCTATTCGCAAACGACGTAAACTTCGACGCTGTCCCGTCGTCCATACTTAACATTGGCTACGCCTCATATAGCAGGGGGAAATTTACGCCGGAAAAAGCCTTATGTAAACGACGTAAAAAAAATCCGCCGGGTGCACGTACGTTTCTGAATCGGCGTATCTAGCTCATTTGCATATTCTACACGGAAATCAACGGAAGTGCCACCTAGCGGCCAGCGTAAATATGCACCCTAAGATACGACGGCGTAGGAGACTTACGCCCAGGGCCGGCCCTATGATGGGACCGGGTGGTATCATGGGTACCAGGTAGCACTTTTAGGGGGGCGGCATACTGATGCCCACCAGCCCGTTCCGCCAGCTCCGCTACCCAAATAAAATTGATGTCCTTTTTTTCCCACAAATAGAGCTTTCTTTTGGTGATATTTGATCACCTCTGCGGTTTTTATTTTTTGTGCTATAAATATATATATTTTTTAACTTTTTGCTATAATAAATATCCCCCAAAAAATAGAAAAATAAACAATTTTCTTCAGTTTAGGCCAATATGTATTCTTTTACATATTTTTGGTACAAAAATAAACACAATTAGCGTACATTGATTAGTTTGCGCAAAAGACATTGTGGCCACCGGCAATTCACAGGTCCCTTTATACTCCTATATACATGTATAGAGCCATGACAGGCCCTCGTTATACTCCTTTATACATGTATAGAGCCATGACAGGTCCTATTTATACTCTTATATAAATTTATAGAGCCATGGCAGGTCCTTTTTATACTCTTATATACATTTATAGAGCCATGGCAGGTCCTTTTTATATTCCTTTACATGTAAAGAGTTTCGACAGGTCCTCTATATACATGTATAGAGCCATGACAGGCCCTCGTTATACTCCTTTATACATTTATAGAGCCATGACAGGTCCTCTTTATATTCCTTTACATGTAAAGAGTAATGGCAGGTCCTCTATATACATGTATAGAGCCATGACAGGTCCTCTTTATACTCCTTTATACATGTATAGAGCCATGACAGGTCCTCTTTATACTCCTTTATACATGTATAGAGCCATGACAGGCCCTCTTTATACTCCTATACATGTATAGAGCCATGACAGGTCCTCTTTATACTCCTTTATACATGTATAGAGCCATGACAGGTCCTCTTTATACTCCTTTATACATGTATAGAGCCATGACGGGTCCCCTTTAGTTATCATGATATAAAATAATGAATGTGGGGGCCTTTTGGTTGGTGTGATTTTTTTTCTGGGGGGGGGGGGGCAGCATTTCATTCTTGGTCCCAGGCAGCACAATGTCTTGGGCCGGCACTGCTTACGCCGGTCTTTCTTAGCAACATTTAAGTGTATTTCAATTTGAGCATACGCTTAAAGATACGACGGCGCGGATTCGGACTTACGACGGCGTATCTACTGATACGCCCGTCGTAAGTCTTACTGAATCTAGCCCAATGACGTTTGCAATGCCGGTTCCTATAGCAAGTCAGTTGGCTGTTCTCTGCCCAGATCTCAGTATGTCCTGTAATATTTTCCTACTGTGTCAGAGATACTTTAACAGCTCCCTATGGCTAGTGAACATTTTACGGAGATATATCATCATCGTTTGTAGACTATAGAGCCGGACCCGTTGAGTCTTCATGAGCTTCGCCTTAGGAATCCCACATCGGTTCTTCCCATAGAGCCATATGGAAACAATGAAGATCCTGAAATCATCTTTAACCACTTGACAACTGGGCACTTAAACACCCTTAATAACCAGACCAATTTTCAGCTTTTGGTGCTCTCACGTTTTGAATGACAATAACTCAGTCATACAACATTGTAACCAAATTAAATTTTTGTCCTTTTTTTCCCACAAATAGAGCTTTCTTTTGGTGGTATTTGATCACCTCTGCGGTTTTTATTTTTTTCGCTATTAATGAAAAAAGAACGAAAATTTTGTAAAAAAATGAATTTTTCTTCATTTCTATCATATCATTTTGTAAAAAAGTAATTTTTCCTTATACATTTGGCCTAAAATGCATACTGCTACATATTTTTGGTAAAAAAAAAAAAAAATTTGGATATTATTTAGTCTGGGTGAAAGTTATAGGGTCTACAAGCTATGGTACCAATTTCTGAAAATTGAACAATTTGATCACACCTGAATTACTGACAGCTTCTCTCATTTCTTGAGACCCTAACAAGCCAATAAAGTACAAATACCCCCCAAATGACCCCTTTTTGGAAAGTAGACATTCCAAGGTAGTTAGTAAGAGTCATAGTTAGTTTTTTGAAGTTGTCATTTGTTCCCACAATTCTTTGCAAAATTAAGATTTTTTTTTTTTTTTTTTTTTTCATACCAATATTGTCATTATAACAGGTTATTTCTCTCACATGGCATGTATATTCCACAAATGACACCCCAAAATATATTCTGCTGCTCCTCCTGAGTATGGCGATACCACATGCGTGAGACTTTTACACAGCGTGGCCACATACAGAGGCCCAACACCGAAGTAGCAACTTCAAGCATTCTAGGAGCATAAATTACACATCTAATCTCTCAACCACCTATTACACTTTTGAAGGCCCTGGAGCACCAGGACAATAGAAACGCCCACAAAGTGACCCCATTTTGGAAAGCTAACACCCCAACGTATAATCTATGAGGCATAATGAGTCTTTTGAACAGTTCATTTTTTTCCAGATGTTCTTGGAAAATGTGGAAAAAAATAAAAACGCATTTTTTTTTACAGAAAGTTGTCCATTTATAGGATATTTCCAACACATAGCATGTACATAGAAAAAATTACACCCCAAAATATATTCTGCTGCTCCTCCTGAGTATGGCGATACCACATGTGTGAGACTTTTACACAGCGTGGCCACATACAGAGGCCCAACACCGAAGTAGCAACTTCAAGCATTCTAGGAGCATAAATTACACATCTAATCTCTCAACCACCTATTACACTTTTGAAGGCCCTGGAGCACCAGGACAATGGAAACGCCCACAAAGTGACCCCATTTTGGAAAGCTAACACCCCAACGTATAATCTATGAGGCATAATGAGTCTTTTAAACAGTTCATTTTTTTCCAGATGTTCTTGGAAAATGTGGAAAAAAATAAAAACGCATTTTTTTTTACAGAAAGTTGTCCATTTATAGGATATTTCCAACACATAGCATGTACATAGAAAAAATTACACCCCAAAATATATTCTGCTGCTCCTCCTGAGTATGGCGATACCACATGTGTGAGACTTTTACACAGCGTGGCCACATACAGAGGCCCAACACCGAAGTAGCAACTTCAAGCATTCTAGGAGCATAAATTACACATCTAATCTCTCAACCACCTATTACACTTTTGAAGGCCCTGGAGCACCAGGACAATAGAAACGCCCACAAAGTGACCCCATTTTGGAAAGCTAACACCCCAACGTATAATCTATGAGGCATAATGAGTCTTTTGAACAGTTCATTTTTTTCCAGATGTTCTTGGAAAATGTGGAAAAAAATAAAAACGCATTTTTTTTACAGAAAGTTGTCCATTTATAGGATATTTCCAACACATAGCATGTACATAGAAAAAATTACACCCCAAAATATATTCTGCTGCTCCTCCTGAGTATGGCGATACCACATGTGTGAGACTTTTACACAGCGTGGCCACATACAGAGGCCCAACATCCAAGAAGCACCATCAGGTGTTCTAGGGACATAAATTACACATCCAATTTCCTTACAATCTATCACATTTTTGAAGGGCCTTCATATTTCTAACACAGCATGTACATACCAAGAATTACACCCTAAAATACATTCTGCTGAGTAATGGGTAAAAAAAAAAGAAGATTACCTGTGGTTTTAGTAGTGCAATTGTCCACAGAAGGAGAGCCCCGATCCAGGCAGCAGGCAGGGACGTGGTCACTGGTCAGCGACAGTGAATGGAATTGTCCAGGCAGCAGGCAGGAATATTGTCCATAGTCAGTACAGTGCCAGCAGTGGCAAAATATTTGTCCTGGTAGGAACATGGTCCAAGTAGCGGGCCATGGGTAGGGGAATGGGGACAGGGGTAGAGGCTTCTCCCACCCAAATCTCTTTGAAGCCTCCGGGCAACCAGACCCTAATCCGGGAATGAGAAAACTAAAAAATTAGTTTTTTCATCCAGAAAAACAATTCTGGAGCCCCTCACATATGTGAGACCCCTGTGTTCCCACTAGTATAGCAGGGTAAAAGATCAATCCAAGGGGCAGGCAAAAAACGTGGTCAAACAGTCCAGGGTCAGTTCCAGAGCAGGCAGAGGTAGGTACAGTTTAGGGTTAGGCAAAAGAGTGGTCGTATAACAAGCCAGGGTCAGTTCCAGAGAAGGCAGAGGTATGTTTAGGGTTAGGCAAAAGAGTGGTCGTATAACAGGCCATGGTCGGTTCCGGAGAAGGCAGAAGTATGTTTAGGGTTAGGCAAAAGAGTGGTTGTATAACAGGCCATGGTCGGTTCCGGAGAAGGCAGAGGTATGAGTGCAGTGGCATAAGGGGTGTGGGGGGGGGGAAAGTACAGGAAATTAGAATTGCGTTTACCATACGTCCCTAATAATGAAGAAACGTATGGTAACGGCGGAAACATGTTCCAATACAGAGGCCTGGTTGGGAAGGACAATCGGGACAGTAATATGTGGTGTCTTTTCGAATTCCTCTTCTGGAGCACACCCGGCACCTCTTCTGATGTCTGTTGCCTGTTTCACGGGAGGGGGTTTGCTCAGGAAAGTGACGCTCGTGCAGTCTGCTCACAGAATCAGAGCGAATATTTTCCGGTGGGTTTTCAGGGTACAAAAGGGCGGTGATGACTTCTTCTTGATAGTCCAGATATGATACGGGGTTCTCGGATGATTTTTTGTAAATTACATAGGAATTGTAGAAGGCCAAACAAAAAAAATAAATGGACACTTTCTTATACCAGTGGCGGGATTTTCTTGTGGGCAGGTAGGGTTCTAACATCTGGTCATTGAAGTCCACTCCCCCCATGAACAAATTATAGTCATATATGCATTTTGGTTTTTGGATTGGGCCGGTTCTTTTGGGGACTTCCACGTGGGTGTCATTGTGGATTGATGAAAGCATGTGGACGTTCCGTTTGTCCCTCCACCTGACAGCCAATATCTCCTGGTTCCTCAATGCTGCAGACTCCCCTCGTCTGAGCTTTTGATCCACCAGTTTTTGCGGGAAGCCTTTCCTGTTGGGTCTTATTGTGCCACATGCTGGGGTATTCTGAAGGTAAAGACAGCGAAACAGGGGCAAGCTGGTGTAGAAATTATCCACATAAAGGTGGTATCCCTTTCCAAAGAGTGGATACATCAGATCCCAGACCACTTTTCCGCTGACTCCCATATACTCTGGACATTCAGGGGGATGCAGTTGGGAGTCCTTTCCTTCATACACCATGAATGAGTAGAGGTACCCTGTGGCTCTGTCGCAAAGCTTGTACATTTTGACCCCATATCGGGCCCTTTTGCTGGGGATGAACTGCTTGATGCCCAGCCTGCCTGAGAATTTGACAAGGGACTCGTCCACAGATATGTTCTGGTCAGGGGTATATAATTGGGGAAATTGTTGAGCGAAAAAATTTAGAAGTGGCCGAATTTTATATAGCTTGTCAAAAGCAGGGTCATTTCGGGGGGGGCACTGGGCGTTGTCGTTAAAGTGGAGGAACCGCATAATTATTAAATATCGGGATCTTGGCATAAGGGAGGAGAAGAGTGGCATGTGGTGAATGGGTTTGGTGGACCAGTAGGAGTACAATTGTTTTTTTTTTGAAAGTGCCATAGTAAAGGTTAGGCCTAAGAACATTTTAAATTCGTCCACGGTTAGTTCTCTCCACTCAAAGGGGCGGGCATATCTGGAACCAGGGTTACTTCTTACGTACTGTTGTGCGTAGAGATTGCACTGGGCCACAATGGAGGAAAGGAAATCTTCGGTGAAAACTAAATTAAAAAAATTTATCATAGAAAAGTTTTCTGTGTTCACCTGGACACCTGGCTGGGCAGTGAAGGGGGGGATATTTGCTGCTCCGGAATTGGGGGGAAGCCACAGGGGGTTTTGAAGGCCATAGGGAAGGCTGGCATGGCCCCTATCCCTTTGGGGCTGAGATGACACCCTACTGGTGGACGGCACAGCTCTTGAGGTGGACGGCACAGCTCTTGAGGTGGACGGCACAGCTCTTGGGGTGGACGGCACATCGCTTGGGGTGGACGGCACATCGCTTGGGGTGGACGGCACAGCGCTTGGAGTGGACGGCACAGCGCTTGGGGTGGACGGCACATCGCTTGGGGTTGTAGGCACAGCGCTTGAGGTGGACGGCCCTGCGCGTCTGGGAGTAGGCCGCTT
The DNA here is from genome assembly GCF_905171775.1 of Rana temporaria. Classification (NCBI taxonomy): domain Eukaryota; kingdom Metazoa; phylum Chordata; class Amphibia; order Anura; family Ranidae; genus Rana; species Rana temporaria. The sequence goes on from NC_053491.1 coordinate 10,065,101, forward strand.
CTCCACGCCAGCACCCCTTTTTTTCCTGGGCACATGTTCTTCTTCAGACTCGGACCCACTGTCTATAACGGGTTCATAGGCCGAATCAGAATCGGACAGAGACTCCTCGCTGCTCTCATCGCTCATGGCAAGTAGAAGATGTACGGCCTGCTCGCCGGTAAAGAATTTTTTTGCCATACTGGTGGCTGGTGAGGCTGTACTGCAGAGTACTGTGGTGGCACTGGTGGACACAGGTGGGCACAGGCGGCACTTATGTGTAGTGGCACGGGTGTGGCTCTGGTGGGCACAGGCGGCACTGGTGGGCACAGGCGGCACAGGTGGCTCTGGTGTGCACCGATTAGCAGCACTGGTGGACACAGGCAGCACTGGTGGGCACAGGCAGCACTGGTGGGCACAGGCGGCACTGGAGGGCACAGGCGGCACAGGCGGCACTGGTGGGCACAGGCGGCACTGGTGGGCGCAGACGGCACTGGTGGGCGCAGACGGCACTGGTGGGCGCAGACGGCACTGGTGGGCGCAGGCGGCACTGGCGGGCGCAGGCGGCACTGGTGGGCACAGGCGGCACTGGTGGGCACAGGCGGCACTGGTACGGCACTGTTGTGGCAATATTATAGGACTCTGGTGACTGGTGCGGCTCTGGTGACACTGGTGCGGCTCTGGTGACACTGATGCGGCACAGATGTGGCACTACTGGGCACAGATGTGGCACTGTTGGGCACAGATGTGGCACTGTTGGGCACAGATTGGGCACTTTAGGCACAGATTGGGCAATTTAGGCACAGATTGGGCACTTTAGGGCACAGATTGGGCACTTTAGGGCACAGATTGGGCACTTTAGGGCACTTTAGGGCACAGATTGGGCACTGATGTGACACTATGGGCAATGGAACACTCACAGTTTATCTCCTCTTCTCTCCCGCTGATACTGTGTGAGGAGAGGAGAGGAGGTAAACTTTCCCTGACCTCCTGTGTTTACATTGTGATCGCGCCGTCATTGGACGGCGCGATCACAAGGTAAATGACCGTTGTTGCTGGTCATTTACCTAGATCTGTGTAGCGCCGGGTCTCATAGACCCGGCGCGCACAGAAATTTCTGTGTGCGCGCCCGAGGCGGCGCGCATTGCTGCTTCTGCGGGGCGCCGTTTCAGAACGGCGACCCCCAGTTAAGCATCCACCTTGCCGCCGTTTCCAGACGGCGGCTGGTGGCGAAGTGGTTAATGTTTGAGATCTTTTTTTTATTTTGTAGCAAAACCTGCGATTGTTGCAGTGGGTGTTACATTGTATGGCAGCCATTATCCAATAACTTGTGTCCATTATACATAATCCCGGGTACTTTGTGAGTTAATGCCCAGCTCAGAATTCTGATCTGAGCCTTGGAACTTCTCTCGGAAAATTGTTTGGGGGGGGGGGGGGGGGATAAGTGTTTTATATCCACAAGGTCCAGGACGGATCTTATTGCTTTGGGTCCTGTGGAAAGAGGCCTGGCCCAATGCCCGGAGCTGCTCGCTGCACCACAGACCCGGTACTGGCTATGGTGGGGGAGGGGAGGGGCGGGTGCACGGATTGGGGTATGTGAGAGCCGAGATCTGATGCTGCACTAGAAATCGTTCTTCTCCCGTACTTCAGGATCGCACAGTAATAGGGTGACCACATTTCCAAACTGACATTCAGGGACACCCCCCCCCCCCCCACTTCCTTTTTTGTGACCCCCCATAGATTTCACTAGTTCATCCTGGGACCTGTAGTTCCTTACTGGTTGGGGGGGGGGGGGGGGTCACATCTTCAGCTCTGAGGGGTTCATGGTGGGACCTGTAGTCCTTCACTTTTGGGGGTCACATCCCCCCAAAAGTGAAGGACTACAAGTCCCAGCATGAACTCCTAATATCTTGACCACTTTAAGACCGCCGAACGCCAATATACGTCGGCAGAATGGCACGGCTGGGCACAATCACGTACCTGTACGTGATTGTTAAATGCCCAGCCGTCCGCCCGTGACCCGGTCCGAAGCTCCGTGACCGCGGGACTCGCGGACCCGATCGCCGCTGGAGTCCCGCGTTCGGTCCCCGGAGCTGAAAGAACGGGGAGAGCCGCAGCTTCCCCGTTCTTCACTGTGGCGCCGTCATCGATCGTGTGTTCCCTGATATAGGGAATCACAATTAATGACGTCAGACCTACAGCCACACCCCCTACAGTTGGAAACACAGATGAGGTCACACTTAACCCCTTTAGCGCCCCCTTGTGGTTAACTCCCAAACTGCACTTGTCATTTTCTTGTGGAAAAAAAAACAATGCATTTTTTGCTGTGAAAATGACAATGGTCCCAAAAATGTGTCAAAATTGTCCGAAGTGTCCGCCATAATGTCGCGGTCACGAAAAAAATCGCTGATCGCCACCATTAGTAGTAAAAAAATGTTTTTTATAAAAATGCAATAAAACTATTCCCTATTTTGTAAACGCTATAAATTTTGCGCAAACCAATTGATAAACGCTTATTGCGTTTTTTTTTTTTACCAAAAATATGTAGAAGAATACGTATTGGCCTAAACAGAGGAAAAAAATATATTTTTTATATATTTTTGGGGGATATTTATTATAGCAAAAAGGAAAAAATATTGAATTTTTTTCAAAATTGACGCTCTATTTTTGTTTATAGCGCAAAAAATAAAAACCGCAGAGGTGATCAAATACCACCAAATGAAAGCTCTATTTGTGGGGAAAAAAGGACGCCAATTTTGTTTGGGAGACAAGTCGCACGACCGCGCAATTGTCAGTTAAAGCGATGCAGTGCTGAATCGCAAAAACTGGCCAGGTCCTTTACCTGCCTAAAGGTCCGGGTCTTAAGTGGCTAATGACCAATTAAAAAAATTGCATTTTTCTCATCATGAAAAGCGGTCGTGTGTACGTGGCATTAGTGGAATTGGCTGATTATTGGGACCTTCATGGTCTTGACCACACACAATATTTTGAGGCAATTTTATCTCGCTTATTGATTGCGCTTACAAGAGTGTGGATAAAAGAAGCATCTATAGATCCTTTCCTATTGTTATATATAAGATCTTACCGTTATCCCGCTATCTCTGAACAGGCTACACGGTCACGTCTCTAATGACACCGCAACGCGTCAGGCTGTATGTATCAGGAGCTCCGCGATTTAATCATACGGGGAAGGTGATCATCTTCAGCATGCAAGGCATGGACAATCTTGTCATCCATCAGTCTCTACAAGGGGAACAGGTAACTACTCCAGAATAATTCTGATTATTACAATGAGAGGATAATGTGACATCCCAGATAGGAAGGATATCTTTCCACAAAATTGTGGCAGTGTTGAATTGTAAGTCTTGTTAACTATCTGCACATTTTCACTGGCACACGTCGTAGACTTGCAGAGCACTTGAAGCACAAAGTTCTAGTTGACACTTTTCCAATTTGTAGCAAATTTGCGTGCCAAGTCTCTAGCAAGAGCAAAGTTGCAGTGGTGAGTCTAAGGCCCCATACACACGATAGAATCCATCCGCAGATAAATCCCAGCAAATGGGTAGATCCTATGGTGTGTACACTCCAGCGGATCTGTTTCCGCGGATATTTCTCCCCTGGGATGGATTCCAGCAGATCGGATATTTGCTGACATGCACAACAAATCCATCTGCTGGAATCCATTCCAACGGATGGATCCGCTCGTCTGTACAGACTCACCGGATCCATCCGTCCAAAGGGATTCCCCGCACGCGTCGTAATGATTTGACGCATGCGTGGAATTCCTTATATGACAGCGTCGCGCCCGTCGGCGCGTCATAATCGCGGCGACGGCGCGACACGTCATCGCCAGAGGATTTCCGCGCGGATTTCAATGCGATGGTGTGTACACTCCATCGCATCGAAATCTGCGGAAATCTTTGAGAGGATTTATCCGTGGAAACGGTCCGCTGGACCGTATCCGCGGATAAATTCTCTCGTGTGTATGGGGCCTAAAGCAGGAGTCCTCAAACTTTTTAAACAGGGGGCCGGTTCACTGTCCCTCAGACCGTTAGAGGGCCGGACTATAGTTTTAAAAAAAGAACTATGAACAAATTCCTACGCACACTGCACATGTGTTATTTTGAAGTGAAAAAATAAAACGGGAACAAATACAATATTTAAAATGAAGAACAAGTAAAGTTAAAGTTAAACCAACAAACTTACCAGTATTTCATTGCAAGCCCCCCTCACCGTCATTTCAGGCCATCATTGTAAGCCCCCCCTCACCATCATTTCAAGCCATCGTTGCAAGCCCCCCCTCACCGTCATTTCAAGCCATCATTGCAAGCCCCCCCTCACCATCATAAATTCAAACCATCATTGCAAGCCCCCCCCCCCTCACCATCATAAATTCAAACCATCATTGCAAGCCCCCCCTCACCATCATAAATTCAAACCATCATTGCAAGCCCCCCCTCACCGTCATTTTAGGCCATCATTGCAAGCCCCCCTTCACCATCATTTCAAGCCATCATTGCAAGCCCCCCCTCACCATCATAAATTCAAACCATCATTGCAACCCCCCCCCCCACCATCATAAATTCAAGCCATCATTGCAAGCCCCCCCTCACCATCATAAATTCAAGCCATCATTGCAAGCCCCCCCCCCCTCACCATCATTTCAGGCCATCATTGCAAGCCCCCCCTCACCATCATAAATTCAAGCCATCATTGCAAGCCCCCCTCACCATCATAAATTCAAGCCATCACTGCAAGCCCCCCTCACCATAATTTTAAGCCCCCCTCACCATCATTTCAGGCCATCATTGCAACCCCCCCTCACCATCATTTCAAATCAAGCCATCATTTCAAGCCCCCCCTCACCATCATTGCAAGCCCCCCCCCACCATCATTGCAAGCCCCCCCCCCTCACCATCATCATTGCAAGCCCCCCTTCTCACCATCATCATTGCAAGCCCCTCTCCTCACCATCATCATTGCAAGCCCCTCACGATCATTGCAAGCCCCCCCCTCACCATCATTATTGCAAGCCCCCCCTCACAATCATTAATTGCAAGCCGATCACGATCATTGCAAGGCCCCCCTCACCATCATCATTACAAGCCCCTCATTGCAAGCCCCCCCCCCTCACCATCGCAAGCCCCCCCCACCACCATCATTGAAAGCCCCTCACAGCCTTACTGTGCCAAACTGCTGCTGCTGCTGTGTCACGATCCCGCTGTGTCATGGAGCTCACAGTGTTAACAGTTCGGGCGCCCTGTGATAAATGTCTCGCCCTCCTCCTCCTAGACTAGCTCGTGTGATAGAGCCAGTCTTCTGTCTATCACACGAGCTGGTCTAGGAGGAGGAGGGCGAGACATTTATCACAGCGCGCCCGAACTGTTAACACTGTGAGCTCCATGACAAAGCGGGATCGCTGTGTTACAACCTGCATGGCATGTTAGGTTTTTGGCCGTGGGTGGGGTGGGCCGGATAAATGTCCTCCGTGGGCCGTACTTTGAGGACCCCTGGTCTAAAGCAAGAGCTCTGCCAGTCTACAGCATGAAAAAACAGCCACACTGCCCCCCTGTGGTGGGATAACTATTGCACAACATAACTGAACCAGAACTTGCAGAATGTTTGCAAAGAAAGTTGATCGGGAGTCATGCAATGCGGACTTGCTGCAATTTTTGAAAAACGCTTGTGAAGCCCGGCAAGTCTAGCAATAGCTTAGCAAGTAATTTTCAAACTTTCAGCACACAGTTCCTTGCTATCTGGGAGTGGAATGAACGGACATTGCCCTTCACTAAACATTTTACTAAGATTGTTGCCACGTGACACGAGTTTATGTTTTCCCCACCAGATCGGGTCATATTTTGGCAGTGAAATTGGCTCTGTAGATGTGGACGGTGATGGGGTGACGGACGTGCTGTTGGTTGGAGCTCCGATGTTCTTCAGTGAAGCGAGGGAGCGCGGCCGTGTCTCTGTATATGTCGTAAGAGAGGTAGGTGTGTCAAAGGAGAATTCTGCAAAAAAAGAATTGGTTAAAAACACAAGTCCGTTTTTTTTTACCATTACTATCCCTTTATACTGGCTTTTTACATTTGGAAATGCAACCATTTAGAAATTGGATGCAAGGTTTAGCACCGGCAAACACTTTTTGAAAGATATTTTACATACATCTATATAGAGCAGACCAAAATGAGGGGGAAAGAGGGACAGAGGGACATTGCTCCAAATCAGGGACAGTCCCTCGAAATCAGGGACAGTTGAGAGCTATGGTAAAGCTACAGTGCGCGGTAATGTACACCGCTTTGGCCTGAGGTGTGGGGGCGCCGGAGCCGAACGGCGCCGATCATAGGCGATCAGCGGTGTTTGGAAATGCTTGGGACTTTACGGCTGTTACCGAGTCTCTCCGGCGCCCCCCGCCTCTGGCCGCATGCATTATTGCATGCCATTGAAGTCAGTGCGGAACAAATAATTTTCGTTTCCATTGACTTTTCAATGGGGAAACTCGCTTTGATATGCGAGTACTTTGGATTACGAGCATTCTCCTGGAACGGATTATCCTCGTAGTCCGAGGTTCCACTGTGTGTGTGTGTGTATATATATATATATATATATATATATATATATATATATATATATACCGTATTTGCCGGCGTATAAGACGACCCCCTAATTTTCCAGCCAAAATGTTGGTTTTGGGATATACTCACCGTATAAGACTACCCTCTTCCTACTAGTCATGCCTCGCCTCACGGTGCCACCATTACATGCCAGACTGTGCCCCATTACATGCCAGACTGTGCCCCATTACATGCCAGACTGTGCCCCATTACATTACCCCTCCAATGTGCTGTTCTCCCTGTCCGCGCTCCGCTCCGTGTCCCCCCTCGCTGTGCCCTTACCTTATCCACATGCAGAATCGCGGCCGTACTGTACGTTTTTTCAAAAGCCGCGCCTCCTACGTCTTCTGTTCCGTGTTAGGCGGAACAGTCAGCTTCCCAGGAGGCACTGTGTTCAGTGTTCGCCTATCACGGAGGCTCTCTCGTCAGAGGCGGACACTAAACACAGGACGAGAGGGCCTCCGTGATAGGCGCACACTGAACACAGTGCCTCCTGGGAAGCTGAGTGTTCCGCCTATCACGGAACAGAAGACGTAGGAGGCGTGGCTTTTGAAAAAACATACGGCTGCGATTCTGCATGTCTTTAGGATAAGGTAAGGTTAGGTTACCGGTGTATAAGACGACCCCGGACTTTCAAGAAGATTTTAAGGGGTTAGAAAGTCGTCTTATACGCCGGAAAATACGGTATACACACAACATTCCAGTGTGGTTGTACAGATCAGACTGGGGTTCTCTGTCCCCCTGTGCCCTTAATAGACACAGGGTAACTTAGTCATAGGAGGTGCAAGGTGGAGCTGAAACAAAGGTTTCCCAACCTCTCCAAGGGATTCTGGGTTCCATGGGCCCCCCACCCAAAGTGACTCCCGTCACACTCCAGTTTTAGTAAATCCCCTACCTAATGTTTGGGGGTTTTCCATAATCTTCAGGTCTTAAAATGACTTTTTAAGTAGGCGTGCAAAAATACAAAAAACGACCCAAGCAGCGAAAATTTGTTGAAGCCATTTGTTGAGTTATTTCATTTCCTAACCTTCTGACTGGAGTGGCCTGAAATCGGATCGGTTCCTCTGGTCAATGCACTTTGCACTGAATTATTAAGTAAACATGAAAGTGCAGCAATGAGGAAGTGAGCTTAAAAAAACGTTCTTCGGTTTGGTTTCGCTGCCAAATTCTCGACCCAAAAAAATTTTCATTATCCGCTCGCCAAATTCTTAGGAAGAAACGTAGCAAAATATTCCTCATTGTTTGTATTATAAAAATAATAATTCACAATGTTTAAAAAGTGCTTCATCCACAGCGCAGCGTAGAGATATCTGTGACCTCCCTTCGAAATTGGCCTTTCCCTACAAATACTGTCGTGCAAAAAGGGCTTTTGCCTCAGATAGTTGACATTAAGCTACCTATTGTCCAATTCTATATATTTGTTGGTGATAATTGTTGTATATTTACTAATAAATTTGTACCAATTTTTTAGAACTACCAATGGTCCATTTAAAATCCCAATTTGAGGAAAAATTTCTTTACTTTCCGTACAAATATGGGCAAATAAATACCATATTATAAACCTTCTTCTCCAATATAATATACAACAATCTTTATTAGCTGGATTCACGTAGGGCGGCGTATGTTTCAGCCGGCGTAGCGTATCGTATTTACGCTACGCCGCCGTAAGTCAGAGAGGCAAGTGCTGTATTCACAAAGCACTTGCCTCCTAAGTTACAGCGGCGTAGCGTAAATGGGCCGGCGTAAGCGCGCCTAATTCAAATTGTGAAGAGGTGGGCGTGTTTTATGTAAATAAACCATGACCCGACGTGATTGACATTTTTTACGAACGGCGCATGCGCCGTCCGTGGACATATCCCAGTGTGCATTGCTCCAAAGTATGCCGCAAGGACTTATTGGTTTCGACGTGAATGTAAATTACGTCCAGACCAATTCACGGACGACTTATGCAAACAACGTAAAATTTTAAAAATTCGACGCGGGAACGACGTCTATATTTACATTGGCTAGGCCAGCTTTTTGTTGGACTAACTTTACGCCTGAAAACGCCTTACGTAAATGGCGTATCTGTACTGCGACGGGCAAGCGTACGTTCGTGAATAGGCGTATCTCGCTGATTTACGCATTCTAGGCGTAAATCGGCGTTCACGCCCCTAGCGGCTGGCGGAACTAGACATCTAAGATACGACGGTGCAGGCTGTCGTATCTTAGCTACATTTAAGTGTATCTCAATTTGAGAATACACTTAAATATACGACGGCGCAGATTCAGAGTTACGACGGCGTATCTACTGATATGCCGGCGTAAACCTATCTGAATCTGGCTAAGTATGTTTATTTCGGTGACATTAGTGTGTTGGGGAACATATGTCTAACTGAATAACAGAGATGTCCACAACGGAATTTTTTATTTATTTTTTTGTTTCGGATTCGTTCGTTAAAGTGGAGGTCCACCTAAAGAAAAAAAATATTAAAAGCCAGCAGCTACAAATACAGCAGCTGCTAACTTTTAATAAATGGACACTTACCTGTCCAGAGCGGCCGCAATGTCGGACAGCCAAAGCCGATCAATTGCTCGTTTCTCTCGGCTGCCCCCGCCGCCATCCTCGGTGAGGGAATCGGGAAATAAAGTGTTGCGGCTTCACTGCCCGATTCCCTACTGCGCAGTGCATCCTCACTATCTTCTAGGACCAGTGCGTTTCCCAGGAGACAGCGGAGGGTGGGGGGGTTTAAGGAGGCATGACTCCCGCGACAGGTATCTGCACCCCCCCCCCCCCGAAAGGTGCCAAATGTGACGCCGGGTCTTGAATAGAAACATGCCGGAAAGTGCCGGTCCCGCGCGCATGCGCGGGATTGACGTCATCGCCGCTTCGGCCACTCACATCGCCGGAGCGGCGATACCCGGAAGTAACCTCCAGGAGCGATGGCTGCGGCTGGAGGGGAAGACGAGAACGGCTTCGGGGGCTTCGATTTAAGTTAAGTAATACATAATGAGCTAGTATGCTGGTCATACTAGCTCATTATGCCTTTATCTTGCAGGTTTTTATTTAAAAAAATAAAAATTGGGTTTACAACCGCGTTAAGGTAATAATTTTGTTTCGTCATATTTGTTATGTTAGAATGATTTGTTTTCAGAATTTGTTTTGTATATTCAGATTCATTTCGTTAATTTGTTAATTTCTACTGTGCCACCCCACTCCCCCTACCTTTACCTCACATGCCCCTTCTTTCTACTGTGCCACCCCAACTTCTCTTGGTCTACTGGCACCTCACTCCCCCTACCTCTATCTCACCTACTCCTTCTTCTTACTGTGCCGCTTCCCCCTAGTCTACTGGCACCCCACTCCCCCTATCTTTACCTAACATGCACCTTCTTCCTACTGTGCCTCCCCAACTCCCCCTAGTCTACTGGCACCCCATTCCCCCTACCTTTATCTCACCTACTCCTTCTTCTTACTGTGCCACTTCCCCAATATAAGCACATAATGAGATCTACAGCAACTGTGACTTCCCCACCTAGGGTGGCAAGCCTGGGCTTGAAGGCCCTCACACCCCCATTCTAGATGTAACCTTTTTATACCCAAACCCAGGCTCCTTAAATCCCTCATTGGCCCTCTCCTTGGCACCCCACTCCCCCAAACTTTACCGCATATATCTCTTCTTCCTACTGTGCTGCCCCAACTCTCCCTAGTCTACTGGCACCCCACTCCCCCTACCTTTATCTCACATGCACTTCTTTCTACTGTGCCACCCCAACTTCCCCTGGTCTACTGGCACCCCACTCCCCCTACCTTTATCTCACCTACTCCATCTTCTTGCTGTGCCGCTTCCCCCATATAAGCACATAATGAGATCTACAGCAACTGTGACTTCCCCTCCTAGGGTGGAAAACCTGGGCTTGAAGGCCCTCGCCCCCCCCCCATTCTATACGTAACCTTTTTATACCCAAACCCAGGCTCCCTAAATCCCTCATTGGCCCTCTCCTTGGCACACCACTCCCCCAAACTTTACCGCATATACTCCTTCTTCCTACTGTGCTGCTCCAACTCCCCCAAGTCTACTGGCACACCACTCCCCCTACCTTTACCTCACATACCCCTTCTTCCTACTGTGCCTCCCCAACTCCCCCTAGTCTACTGGCATCCACTCCCCCTACCTTTACCTCACATATCCCATTGTTGTCCAATTACAGCGCCTGTCATTTCAGCCAATCAGGTGACGGTTAACAGACCCAAGCACCTGATTGGCGGAGAAGCGGTTCAGTGTTAGGACAGCGAATATTAATTTGTTGTTCTGACACACCTGGGTGAACTGTGAGCGCCAAACTTGGCGGTCGCTGGTCACCTATTTTGAAGCCTATTAGAGCATATGGCTCTAATTGTTTATTGAATATTTTTGTTAAGCGTTAAATCACATAAGTATCAAAACGCTACCCGGCGATGGTACCAGGTGGGATCAGAAACACCCCCCGCCGCTGTAATACAGGCGCCTGAATAGGATGCACTAATCTATTCATTGGTCATAGAGAAAATGGCTGGAGAGAGGGGGTGACGCCCGTGCACCCTTATGGACGCACCACCACTGGTGCTGTCTCAACTCCCCCCTAGTCTACTGCATACCTTCCAACCCACTGCTAATAGCAAAATTTCTCTCGATGGAACTACTGACAACCAAACTCTAATTTATCATACACTGAACCACCCCATATCATTTAGAGCAGTGGTTGTCAACTTATGAGATAAAGGGGGCTTCAAATGTGGCCCCTGACAGCGCCAAAGGGCCGCACATAATGTTCAAAATATGTAATGCTTGGGGGGGGACTGTCAAAAACTGCAGACCTAATAGAAGAAATGAGGGTCAGAGAGTGTAGACAGGATACATTGTTGGTGGGGATAGGCTGCAGAAGACAATACCAAACTGGGAAGATGTTACATGAAGCTAGTAGAGATCAATGTTATTACCCTAATCAATGTTCCCAATACAAACTGCTGAGGTCCAAGACCTGCACATCATATACCAAAGGGCTGCATGCGGCCCTCGGGCCACAGGTTGGGCATCAGGGATTTAGAGGCTCCTAATTTCTGATTTCACCCCCCCCCCCCATACTTCCCGTAGGTTGACTACTCACAAACCTTTAATGAGAGTTGGTCCAGTTGGAGTCGCTTTGCAATGCCTTTATCCAACTGTGTCTGGTGCCCAATGCAGTGGCGGCCCGTCCATAGGGGGCGCCCGGGTGCGCCCCCCCCCCCCCCGCTCCTGTAGTCACAAAAAAAAAAAATAATAAAAAAAAACTGGCCCTTTAAGAATTTTTTTTTCCGTTAAAATTTCATTTTTACTAACTGCAGCGCCGCCCCCTCTGGCTCTCGCAAATAACATGCATTCATGCATTGCATAAATGTATGTTATTGTTGCCAGCTGCCGCTGGTCTATTCAGATGGCCGGACCTTGGGCGCCGACAACCTGAATAACGGCAGCTGGTTGGCTGTGCGGAAGTGTCTATCAGAGGCAGCGGCTCTGATAAGCTTTCCGAGTACAGCCCTCGTCTCAAGGATGCTTCTCCTCGGAACGCACGGGGTGCGTTCCTTGGATAAGACTGACGGCCGTCTCAGCCAATCAGGTTCACCGATTCTGGTTATCGGTAACCTGATTGGCTGAAGCGTCATCGAGGGCGGGAGAAGACATCGAGGGACGTGGAAGCAGAAAGGTAAGTGCATTTTACAGGGCACAGCGGCGACAATGGGCACAGAGGCGACAATGGGCACAGAGGCGACAAAGGGCACAGTGGCATCAATGGGTACAGTGGTGACAAAGGGCACAGTGGTGACAATGGGCACAGTGGCAACAATTAAAGGGCACAGTGACATGCACAGTGGCATCAATGGGCACAGTGGTGACAATGGGCACAATGGCAACAATTAAAGGGCACAGTGACATGCACAGTGGCAACAATGGGCACAGTGGCGACAATTAAAGGGCACAGTGGTGACAATTGGCACAACGGCGACAATTGAGGGGCACAGTGGCTGCATTTGATGGCATGGCACAGTGGTGACAATTGATGGCACAGTGGCTGTGTTTGATGGCATGGCACAGTGACTGCGTTTGATGGCATGGCACAGTGGTGATAATTGATGGCACAGTGGCTGCGTTTGATGGCATGGCACAGTGGTGATAATTGATGGCACAGTGGCTGCGTTTGATGGCATGGCACAGTGGTGACAATTGATGGCACAGTGACTGCATTTGATGGCATGGCACAGTGGTGACAATTGATGGCACAGTGGCTGCGCTTGATGGCATGGCACAGTGGTGACAATTGATGGCACAGTGACTGCATTTGATGGCATGGCACAGTGGTGACAATTGATGGCACAGTGGCTGCGCTTGATGGCATGGCACAGTGGTGACAATTGATGGCACAGTGGCTGCATTTGATGGGCACGGTGAGGCTGCAATTTTTCTTTTCGTTTGCGCCCCCCCTAAAATTTTGAGCACCAGACGCCACTGGCCCAATGGGTTGCATGCCGTATACAGTTACCTTTGTTATCCCAAGATATCTTCCTCTTCTTTGATGCTGTGCCTTTTATCCCCTTTGCATTCCTCAAATTAAAAACAATAAAAATTATTTTGAAATTAAAACCTAACCAAGATTCTAACACTTTGGAATTAAAAACAGAAAAGTTTTGCTTGGAGTTATACTATAAAGTGGTAGCATTCAAAACTCAAACAGTAAAATCACAATTACGATGAGATGTCAGGGAGCTATTGTTTCATTTTGTGTTTTGAAAGCAAACGTCTTCCATATGTGTGAAGGAAGGGCAATGATATTCCCACTGCTGAGATTGTTTTGGAATAGCCACTGTTCTAAGAATTCTGAGACTTTTCTTCAGTACAGGGGTTCTCTTCTTCTTCTATTCATTGTACTATATTGTGGAACTGTGTTCTGGTCTTGTTACAGAAACGCTTTGTTCCAGATGGAGCTTTGCGTGACTCGGACAGCTCACAAAATTCACGCTTTGGATATGCCATCTCTGCAGTGCCAGACCTAAACCAAGACTCTTTCAATGACGTGGTGATCGGGGCACCTCTAGAAGATGGCCATAAGGGTGCCATTTATATCTTCCATGGATTCAAGAGAAACATATTGAAGAAATACAAACAGGTACAAATTTGAATTGCTAATTGTTACTTTATATGAATAATAACCATCAAAATTTTCTTAGGCACCTTCCAATTTTTACGGTTTGTATCAAAGTTGACTTGAAAGTAACTATGCTTTCATGGTAGAAAAAATAAAGCAAATAAAAAAATAATATATCATATACAATTACTACACAAGCCATTTTGTAATTTAATGGTACTAAAAATTACCTTTCCATTTTCATCTGTAATTTTCTGTAAAATTCAGTGCAATATGGCAACCTGGAGGTGTTCCATACAACGCCCCCAGAAATGTAATTTCTTGCTTGTGTGATTGGCTCACTGGTTTTCTCAGAAGTCTGCACTAAAATAGTTTTCTACTGAGTGCCCCAAGTCTTCTACTGAGTTGCCCCAAGTCTTCTACTGAGTTGCCCCAAGTCTTCTACTGAGTTGCCCCAAGTCTTCTACTGAGTTGCCCCAAGTCTTCTACTGAGTTGCCCCAAGTCTTCTACTGAGTTGCCCCAAGTCTTCTACTGAGTTGCCCCAAGTCTTCTACTGAGTTGCCCAAGTCTTCTACTGAGTTGCCCAAGTCTTCTACTGAGTTGCCCAAGTCTTCTACTGAGTTGCCCAAGTCTTCTACTGAGTGCCCCTAGTCTTTTACTGAGTGCCCCAAGTCTGCTACTGAGTGCCCCCTGCCATTTTGTAATTTAATGGTACTAAAAATTACCTTTCCATTTTCATCTGTAATTTTCTGTAAAATTCAGTGCAATATGGCAACCTGGAGGTGTTCCATACAACGCCCCCAGAAATGTCATTTCTTGCTTGTGTGATTGGCTCACTGGTTTTCTCAGAAGTCTGCACTAAAATAGTTTTCTACTGAGTGCCCCAAGTTTTCTACTGAGTACCCCAGGTCCTCTGCTGAGTGCCCCAAGTCTTCTATTGAGTGCCCCAAGTCTTCTATTGAGTGCCCCAAGTCTTCTATTGAGTGCCCCAAGTCTTCTATTGAGTGCCCCAAGTCTTCTATTGAGTGCCCCAAGTCTTCTACTGAGTTCCCCTAGTCTTCTACTGAGTGCCCCAAGTCTTCTATTAAGTGTCCCAAGTCTTCTACTGAGTTGCCCCAAGTCTTCTACTGAGTTGCCCAAGTCTTCTACTGAGTTGCCCAAGTCTTCTACTGAGTTGCCCAAGTCTTCTACTGAGTGCCCCTAGTCTTCTACTGAGTGCCCCAAGTCTTCTATTGAGTGTCCCGAGTCTTCTACTGAGTGCCCCGAGTCTTCTACTGAGTGCCCCGAGTCTTCTACTGAGTTGCCCCAAGTCTTCTACTGAGTTGCCCCAAGTCTTCTACTGAGTTGCCCCAAGTCTTCTACTGAGTTGCCCCAAGTCTTCTACTGAGTTGCCCCAAGTCTTCTACTGAGTTGCCTAAGTCTTCTACTGAGTTGCCCAAGTCTTCTACTGAGTTGCCCAAGTCTTCTACTGAGTGCCCAAAGTCTTCTATTAAGAGCCCCAAGTCTTCTCCTGAGTTCCCCAAGTCTTTTACTGAGTTCCCCAAGTCTTTTACTGAGTTCCCCAAGTCTTTTACTGAGTGCCCCAAGTCTTTTACTGAGTTCCCCAAGTCTTTTACTGAGTGCCCCAAGTCTTTTACTGAGTGCCCCAAGTCTTTTACTGAGTGCCCCAAGTCTTTTACTGAGTGCCCCAAGTCTGCTACTGAGTGCCCCCTGCCTTCTACTGATCTCCATAAATCTTCTATTGAGTGCCCCAAGACATCTACTGCACTTCTTCTAATTCAATGCATTATACAGGTTGGTAACATTGTCTAGTTTATCTGCTTTTCAATACATCTATGATTTGTTTTGTCATTTTTA
This sequence comes from Rana temporaria, assembly GCF_905171775.1. Taxonomy (NCBI): domain Eukaryota; kingdom Metazoa; phylum Chordata; class Amphibia; order Anura; family Ranidae; genus Rana; species Rana temporaria. The sequence continues at coordinate 10,080,686 of NC_053491.1, forward strand.
AAGTGACTCTATTGTTTTTAGAACAATTCATTTTTTGTTCAGTTAAAAAGATTATATTAGCTTTAGATTTGATCCAAAGTGGTCATCATGGTATCTTACCAGCCCCTCAACATTTTAATTTATGTGCCCAGAGGTGGCCATGGTCAAAAAGGACCCTAGAATTTAGAATTTTCGATCCATCTATGGGCAGCTTAAGACAGTAATTGTGTCACCACTTCAAATGATTGGTAAACTGCAATACCTGTATATTACATTTGTGTTTTTGGGGTTTATTACGCTTTAATTCTGTTTTTGTGTTCTTGTCTTCTCAGCGCATTGCTGCAGCAGACTTGTCACCCACACTGGCCTATTTCGGCTGCAACATTCATGGAGAGATGGATATGAACGAGGATGGCCTGGTGGATCTGGCGGTGGGCTCTATGGGAAATGCTGTTCTTCTCTGGTGTGTGGATGATATGTGTACCAATACAGCTATGATAAACATTCTTCTAAGTAACTAGACGTTCTGCAACATGTAGTCCATGATTTCAAGTTCAACGCACCCAAAATGGATATCTAAGTAATGCCACGTACACACGACCGTTTTTCATGATGAGAAAAAATTAAATTTTTTAACCACTTAAGGACCGCCTCCTGCATATTTACGTCGGCAGAATGGCACGGCTGGGCACAAGCAAGTACATGTACGTCCTCTTTAAGTGCCCAGCCGTGGGTCGCGGGCACGCGCGCCTGCGGCGCGCTGCCGCAACCCGGTCCGAAGCTCCGTGACCACGGCACCCGCGGACCCGATCGCCGCTGGAGTCCCGCGATCGGTCCCCGGAGCTGAAGAACAGGGAGAGCTGTGTGTAAACCCAGCTTCCCCGTTCTTCACTGTGGCTCTGTCATCGATCGTGTGTTCCCTAATATAGGGAATCACAATCAATGACGTCACACCTACAGCCACACCCCTCTACAGTTAGAAACACAAATGAGGTCACACATAACCCCTTCAGCGCCCCCTTGTGGTTAAGTCCCAAACTGCAATTGTCATTTTCACAGTAAACAATGCATTTTAAATGCATTTTGCAGTTTGGATGTTCCCGCTCACCAGGGATGAGTTTGGGTTCAGTTCAGAAGGCAGCTGTTAGTGCCGAGCCAATGAGTTAGTGACCTAGTATGGCCATGACCAGGGCAGGACTTAGGGTGGTGTCGCCCCCTGGGCTTGAGTATTGATTAAAGTAACCCCTGGAGCTGAGAAGTTGTTGAAGGGGGGTGCCGCTGATCGAAGTTGTTGAGTATGGGGGGGTGGCGATCGTAGTTGTTGAGGGGAGGGGGGTAAAGAGGACTTCTTAACTTTTCATCAGCAGCTGCATTGCGCTTCCTGCTTCCTTCTCCCGGGCCCCCTATTGGGCGGGGCCCATGGGTTTGAGCCCAGTCAAGCCCAATGGTAAGTCCGGCCTTGGCCATGACAGCCTCTGTTGACCTCATGGGGCCGGGCTCCACACAGGTCTCCTTCCTGTAGCCCCCTTTTGGCAGCCCCAATGACATCACACAATACAAACTGAAACACATGTAACTTTCTGTACTCCACCATCATGGCCGCCATCTTCCTGTTCTGAAGTGGGTTTGCTATATGATTTTTGTTCAAAAAAAAGGAATGATGGTCATTAGCAGTTTATCGATAACATTGTAATTTTATTGGCAGGACTCGCAGCGTTGTGCAGATTAATGCGACCATTCGATTCGAGCCGCCGAAGATCAACATTTTCAGTAAAGAGTGCCACAGGAATGGACGGGAAGCCACTTGCATGGCGGCATTCATCTGCTTCTCTCCAATATTTAAAGCACCCCAGTTCCAGGGGCAGAGTGTGGGTAGGTGACCCAATGTTATGTACTATGCCGAAGGAATAATACAAAAAGTGACATCTGAGCTGTGAAAAAAAATATTATTATTAACCACTTGCCGACCGCCGCCACACACATATACGTCGGCAGAATGACACAGGCAGGCAAATGGGCGTACGAGTACTTTCCGTTAAATTTGACGCCTTGCACGTGCGAGCGCCACGCTGCACGAGTGTGCCCACGGGGTCCCGCGAACTCGATGTACGCCGGCGCCCAGCGATCGTGTGACCGAGAGGTCTATGTGTGACGGATCTCAGATACCCCAGGTGGGCACATCCGCCAGACCTGTGTCTCCTGTCCTCCAAACGCACCCGCAGCCTGCAACCCCGCCATAACCAGCCCTTAACCCAGGGGTCCTCAAACTACGGCCCGCGGGCCACATGCGGCCCGCGGAGGACTTTAAACCGGCCCGCCTGACCCTGACAGGCAATGCCGGTTACACAGCGATCCCCGCTGTGTCACTGAGATCAGTTCGGGCGCGCTGTGATAAATGTCCCGCCCTCCTCCTCCTAGACTAGCTCGTGTGATAGAGCCAGTGTGCTGTCTGTCACACAAGCTGGTCTAGGAGGAGGAGGGCGGGACATTTATCAGCGCGCCAGAACTGTTAACAACAACAGCGTGAGCACAGCGTGACAGAGCCAGACCGTGACACAGCCCAACAGCACAGTAAGGAGAAGGCTGTGAGGGGGTTACAATGGTGAGTGAGGGAGGGGGGGGTCTTGGCTTGCGATGGCGATTTTGTGATGATGGGGGGGGGGGGGGGTGATGATGGCTTGCGACGGTGATTTTGTGATGATGGGGGGGGGGGGGTGATGATGGCTTGCGATGGCGATTTTGTGATGATGGGGGGGGGGGTGATGATGGCTTGCGATGGCGATTTTGTGATGATGGGGGAGGGGGTGATGATGGCTTGCGATGGTGATTTTGTGATGATGATGGCTTGCGATTTTGTGATGATGGAGATGATGATGATGATGATGATGATGATGATGATATTGATGATGATGATGGCTTGCGATTTGATGATGATGATGGCTTGCCATATGATGATGATGATGATAATGACTATGATGGCTTGCGATTTGATCATGGCTTGCGATTTGATGATGATGATGATGGCTTGCGATTTGATCATGGCTTGCGATTTGATGATGATGATGATGGCTTGCGATTTGATGATGATGAATCATCATCATCAAATCGCAAGCCATCATCAAATCGCAAGCCATCATCATCAAATCACAAGCCATCATCATCATTGATGATGGCTTGCGATATGATGATGATGATGATGGCTTGCGATTTGATGATGGCTTGCGATATGATGATGATGGCTTGCGATTTGATGATGGCTTGCGATTTGATGATGATGATGGCTTGCGATTTGATGATGATGATGATGATGGCTTGCGATTTGATGATGATGATGGCTTGCGATATGATGATGATAATGATGATGATGGCTTGCGATTTGATGATGGCTTGCGATATGATGATGATGATGGCTTGCGATTTGATGATGGCTTGCGATTTGATGATGATGATGGCTTGCGATTTGATGATGATGATGATGATGATGACTTGCGATTTGATGATGACTTGCGATATGATGATGATGATGGCTTGCGATTTGATGATGATGATGATGGCTTGCGATTTGATGATGATGATGGCTTGCGATATGATGATGATAATGATGATGATGGCTTGCGATTTGATGATGGCTTGCGATATGATGATGATGATGGCTTGCGATTTGATGATGGCTTGCGATTTGATGATGATGACTTGCGATTATATTTTTTTTTTTATAGTCCGGCCCTCTAACAGTCTGAGGGACAGTGAACCGGCCCCCTGTTTAAAAAGTTTGAGGACCCCTGCCTTAACCCCTCAATCACGAGACAATCCACACAGGTGTTGAGGGTTAAACATCCAGAGCTTAAACTGTTTATTAAATTCCAAGACATACAGTTACACAGAGCTAGGGACATTCCCCTTAGCCAACAACCAATGGGAACTGAACATTTGTACATTGAAACAGTCTACAGATACCTAATGAGTTTATGGTAAGCAGGCAGCCTCAATACACACCCCCTGCGGAGAGATGTCTGCAGTCTAGGCCATTGTCTATGTGTCATGAATCAACACAATTAGACACAGCAACAAGAGGGGGGGGGGGAAGGGCTGTAACATTACATTACATCCATGCCAGCTTGTCCCGGGTCTCCAGTATCTTCTGGCCCATAGTCTGTCGGTAGTAGAGTGACCACGTGTCCCGGTCTACCCGGGATCGTCCCGTAATGTACATATTTGTCCCTGGTCCCGGACACCTTCATTGCGGGACAATACAGTGTCCCGCAATAGAAACTGACAGTCTGGGAACAGGGGAGGACCGAGCCGCCATAGTTCTGGCTCTGGCTCTGCTTCCACCTGATCACTGGTTGCTATAGCCGCTTGGCGTCTGGCAACCAGTGACGTCACTGCCCACGTTGAAAGCAGAGGAGGATTTCACTTCTTCCTCCTCCTCTGCGCTAGTGCTGCTGGGGAGTCACTGCTGGTTCTGTCACCTCCGCTCCAGTCACTGCCTTGCTGCTTCTGTGAGGTGTTTCTGTTCCCACAGCTGTGAGGCATCTCTCCCTCTCACTTCCTCCCCCCTCCTGCCCACCTCACACAGACTGAAGCCCCCCTTCTCCTTGGCTCGGATGTCAGGAGGGAAGGAGGGGGAGGAGAATGGACACAGCACTCAGGAGGACGGGACATGCTGATCTGAGGTTAGTACACAAAATCTTAATGCTTGGCACTAGCAGGAGAAGGAGACACAGAGACAGGGGGCAAGTTGTCAAAAAAGAATACTTGCAGTGATTTTGGGAGATAAGAGCATGCTGTATGTGATAGGGGGGCACTTTAGGAGGGGAGAGAAATTGTTTTTTATTCACCCCCCCCCCCCCCCCCTTCCAGAACAATTTCTCTCCCCTCCCAAAGTGTGCCCCCCCTAGCACATACAGCATGCTCTTATCCCCAAAATCACTGCCAGTATTCTTCTTTGACAACGTGCCCCCTTCCCCATCTTCAAAGACAAGCTGTCTGCTATTGAGGGGGGAAACTTTGCTAGACATTCAGGGCAATTGCTCCAGGTGCCAGTGCCCCCCTGTCAGGCAAGTTAGTGAAGCCAAGTGCCTGACCTTTTTTCAGCAATGGGCTCCAAGACTCAGGACTGGTTCACACCACAAATCACATAGGAACACGCTCTGCGTTCCTTTGCGATTCACGTGCCTTCCAGATTCTGTGCGATTTCAGCCCTTTCATTTGAATGGGCTGAAACCCATCGGTCTGCACCAAAAGCTGTGCATGCGCTACTTTACAAAACGCACAGCAACTGGATCGCATGGTACTGCTGATCATACAAACACTACATTTGCTACCTGCATTTGGGTAGTCATTAACCCCTTAGTACCAGCCACACACAAATATGCGGCTTCTCTGTGCCTGGGCCTTGGCACAGAGAGGTCACATATTTAAATGAATTGCGATCAGTAGCGCTGTGCCGAGAGCGCACTCCCTGAGCACCCCCTTCACAGTTACCGGCGTCTAAGTGAAAGCTTGCGATCGCTGCAATCGATCAGGAGTTTTTGAATCGTGTGTGCCAGGAGGTAAAGAGGTTAAGTTGACACCCACAACAGATCGCTATGGGACACAAAACGCAGGATTCCCTCACAGCATTCTGGTATAAACAGACCCTTAGTCCGGATACACAGGATTTCATTTGTATCTCAGAAAGCTCCCACCAAAATCTTGCACATGGGCCCGCTGATTTCATACGCCCCTGCCCCAAAAATCGGCAAAAAATATGTCAAAAATCATCTTTTTGTGGGGGGGGGGGGGGGGATGTCCCTGAATGGCAGTTTGGAAATGTGGTCACCCTAGTCGGTAGGAGGCACGGGCACAGTTCTTTCCAAAACACACAGTGACAGTGAGTTCTGTCACATTTCTCCCCTTTTTAAAAACAGACTAACCAGGTTCCTGACCCCCAACTGGCCTGGACCTGTGTTAGTCACAAACTTCCACCCCAGGCAACCAGGAAAAGTAAAAGTATGACTCTGGCGCTGGGGAGCAAAACCGCACATAGGGTCTCCCATGAATAAAAACAGCCGCTGCAGAGTGGGAACAACTGTCTGCACTCCTCTGATCCGGGGCTGGGTTGCAGATATTGGAGGGAGCTGAATAATCCTCTGCCCTGATGCCAGCGCTTCAGCTGGGAGGGAACATAGGCTGGTAGGGCTATGCATTTGGGGAGGAAAAGGTACTTGCTTTTCTCCTGGTGTAGTTACCAGCCAATGAGAAGGTATCTTGCAGGGACTATCTCCCGGATTCTTCATCTCTTGTTCTGATGCTGGGCAGAGACCATCAGCGCTCTGTCCTATAGCCAGCGCTTCTGCCGGGGGGACATATGCAAAAGTTGGGTACAGCCGCTGGAGAGGGGGAAGGGTTTTCTCCCCTGCTGGTTCTGTGACCAGCCACTGGGGTGACTTCTGACAGGGGCTGTCTCCCAAACCCTCCAAAAACATACTGAGGGCTGGGCAGGGGCCAGCAGAACTCTGCCCCGTAGCCAACGCTTCTGCTGGGGGGATAAACACTGGGGTAGTGTCCAAGTGCTGGGGAAACAGCTCACTGAGGTCCTCCCTCGGACTCCCTGGATCTAACTCTGAGGGTGGGCAGAGGCCAGCGGCACTCTGCCCCGTAGCCAGCGCTTCTGCTGGGGGGATAAACACTGGGGTAGTGTCCAAGTGCTGGGGAAACAGCTCACTGAGGTCATCCCTCGGACTCCCTGGATCTAACTCTGAGGGTGGGCAGAGGCCAGCGGCACTCTGCCCCGTAGCCAGCGCTTCTGCTGGGGGGACAAACACTGGGGTAGTGTCCAAGTGCTGGAGAAACAGCTCACTGAGGTCATCCCTTGGACTCCCTGGATCTAACTCTGAGGGTGGGCAGAGGCCAGCGGCACTCTGCCCCGTAGCCAGCGCTTCTGCTGGGGGGATGAACATTGGGGTACTGTCCAATTGCTGGGGAGGGAGAATTGCTTCCTCTACTCCCGGTGGGGATATCTTCTGTTGGGGAAACAGCTCACGCAGATCCTCTCTCAGACTCTCCGGATCCAACTCTTTTTCTGATGCTGGGCAGATGCCAGGGGCACTCTGCCCTGTAGCCAGCGCTTCTGCTGGGGCACCAGATGAGATACTCTGGACTTGCTGCTGATCACCATTTCCCAGCCTTCCAGCGCCTGTCTCAACTCCTCTTTCTGAGATCTTAATGCTTCTCGCTGCCTGGGAAACCTCCGTTGCGTTCCGGCATTCTAGCACTCGCAGTGCCCTCTGTATCATCGCTGCTTCTTCCATTGCGGTAAGGACGGGAAAACGTAGGGTCACCCCTGGCCCCATTTGCTCCTCATCTTTTTGACTGTCTGCAATTTCTCGTGGACAGTCCCAGGCAACGGAAGCCATGCCAGGCTGCTGATTACCGTCAAACAGTCGCTTGTAGGCAATCTCGAGCTCCCATTCCTGCTCAACCAGGAACTCCAATTCCTCCGGGTCACACGCCTCTTCGGGGAGGTCCAGCAACTAATCTCGGAAGTCCAGGATGTTTTCCAGCCTCCACTCCTCATCGCTCCCAAAGTCTGGGTCTCCGTACATTTTTTGATGGAGCAGCCCCACGCCGCCGTAGCCAACGCCTTCTGTCGTGCTGCCATCTGCTGTACTTGTCCACAGTTGAGCCGCGAACCACCGGAGGGCTCTGTAGCTGGCGTCCAGCTTCATCTCCTCCTGGACCAATCTTCCGAGCTCCGTCTTCCAATCATCTCGCGGTCGTTCCCTCAGGAACACCTCTCGTGCACGGTACTGCGTCCAGTACATCTCTGAGGAGGAGGGAAGGATCTTCCCCTGCTGGCGCCGCTCGTAGCTTAGCGCCTCATGCCAGAGTTGCCGGCGGATCACATCCTCCCAGCCGAGCATGGTGCGCTCTGTCACTGGTCCCTGATGTTTCTTCCGCATGCCTTGCAGCCTCCTCCCGAACTCCGCTCTCATGCTGGCTGGTCCCCGTATCGCTCCTCGGCAGCTGCCCAGATCTTGAATCCTGGTGGTGGTTTGGATGTCCTGGACTGCAGGAGACATCCCACTGCTGCCACCACTGTGACGGATCTCAGATACCCCAGGTGGGCACATCCGCCAGACCTGTGTCTCCTGTCCTCCAAACGCACCCGCAGCCTGCAACCTCGCCATAACCAGCCCTTAACCCCTCAATCACGAGACAATCCACACAGGTGTTGAGGGTTAAACATCCAGAGCTTAAACTGTTTATTAAATTCCAAGACATACACTTTTACACACAGTTAGGGACATTCCCCTTAGCCAACAACCAATGGGAACTGAACATTTGTACATTGAAACAGTCTACAGATACCTAATGAGTTTATGGTAAGCAGGCAGCCTCAATACACACCCCCTGCGGAGAGATGTCTGCAGTCTAGGCCATTGTCTATGTGTCATGAATCAACACAATTAGACACAGCAACAAGAGGGGGGGGGGGGCTGTAACATTACATTACATCCATGCCAGCTTGTCCCGGGTCTCCAGTATCTTCTGGCCCATAGTCTGTCGGTAGGAGGCACGGGCACAGTTCTTTCCAAAACACACAGTGACAGTGAGTTCTGTCACACTATGTAAACAAGGCTTTTCCCTGTTCTGCCTAGTGACATGACAGTGATCACTATCATGTCACTGGTAGTCCATCCCCCCCACAGTTAGAATCACTCCCTAGGACACACTTGCCCCCTAGTGGTTAACCCCTTCCCTGCCAGTGTCATTTACACAGTAATCCGTGCATTTTTATAGCACTGATTGCTGTATAAATGACAATGGTCCCAAAATAGTGTCAAAAATTTCCAATGGGTCCGCCATTATGACGTAGTCCCGATAAATCGCTGATCGCCGCCATTACTAGTAAAAAAATGCCATAGATATATCCCCTATTTTGTAGATGCTTTGGCCCGGATTCTCGTACGAGTTACGCCGGCGTATCTCCAGATACGCCGTCGTAACTCTGAGTCCGAGCCATCGTATCTATGCGCCTGATTCTTGGGCCCCATACACACGAGAGAATTTATCCGCGGATACGGTCCAGCGGACCGTTTCCACGGATAAATCCTCTCAAAGATTTCCGCAGATTTCTATGCGATGCAGTGTACACACCATCGCATTGAAATCCGCGCGGAAATCCTCTGGCGATGACGTGTCGCGCCGTCGCCGCGATTATGACGCGGCGACGGGCGCGACGCTGTCATATAAGGAATTCCACGCATGCGTCAAATCATTACGACGCGTGCGGGGAATCCCTTTGGACGGATGGATCCGGTGAGTCTGTACAGACGAGCGGATCCATCCGTTGGAATGGATTCCAGCAGATGGATTTGTTGTGCATGTCAGCAAATATCCGATCTGCTGGAATCCATCCCAGAGGAGATTTCTCCGCGGAAACAGATCCGCTGGCGTGTACACACCATAGGATCTATCCGCAGAAACCCATTTGCTGGGATTTATCTGCGGATGGATTCTATCGTGTGTACGGGGCCTTAGAATCAGTTGCGCATAGATTAGATCCAACCGGCGTAAGTCTCTTACGCCGTCGGATCTTAACTGCATATTTACGCTGGCCGCTAGGGGCGTGTACGCTGATTTACGCCTAGAATATGTAAATCAGCTAGATACGCGAATTCACGAAACATACGCCCGGCCGACGCAGTACAGATACACTGTTTACGTTAGGCTTTTCCCGGCGTAAAGTTACCCCTACTATATGAGGCGTACATGCGGTGTACCAATGTTAAGTATGGATGTCGTTCCCGCGTCGAATTTTGAAAATTTTACGTCATTTGCGTAAGTCGTTCGCGAATAGGGCTCGGCGTCAAAAAGCATTGGCTTCTTGCGGGTTAATTTGGAGCATGTGCACTGGGATACTTTTACGGATGGCGCACGCCCACATCTACCACATTTGAATTAGGCGGGCTTACGCCGGCCTATTTACGCTGCGCCGCTGCAACTTTGGTTTGAGAATACGGCACTTGCCTGTAAAAGTTGCGGAGGTGTAACGTAAATAGGATACGTTACGCCCGCACAAAGATACGCGATTCTACGTGAATCCGGGCCTTTAACTTTTGTGCACACCAATCATTATACGCTTATTGCAATTTTTTTTTTTTTTTTTTTTTTACCAAAAATATGTAGAAGAAGACATATCGGCCTAAACTGAGAAAGAAATTTGTTTTATTATATATTTTTGGGGATCATTTATTATAGCAAAAAGTAAAAAATATTGTTTTTTTTTTATTTCAAAATACGTTGCACGACCGCGCAATTTAAGTTCAAAGCGACGCAGTCCCGAAAGCTGAAATTTCGCCTGGGCAGGAAGGGGGTATATGTGCCCAGTAACCAAGTGGTTAATAAGTGATATTTTCTCATGTATGATGGGAAAATGAACATTATGACCAAATCTTTTATATTCACACTTTTACATTTCTGTTTTTTAATGTTTGGGCGCTCTTCTGCTTGTGTACTGTATGGAGCATTTTTGTATTAGCAGGTTTGTGTTTTTACTTGTAATGCTGCTCGGAATATGCTTGGACTGATATCATTGTAAAAGTGACTTTGGTACTTGTATCCTTTAGGTATTAAGTACAATGTGACCATTGATGAGCGTAGATACACCCCCCGTGCTGTGATTGATGACATCGGAGGAGATAAACACTTCATTGAAACCATCAGGGCCAAAAGTGGGCATAATCAGTGCCAGCAGCTCAATTTCCACGTTCTGGTGGGTATCTTTTTTTATTTATTAATTAACTCACATTAGTCAACATTTTTTCATTGCAATACATTAACACGGCTGTCTGGAGATATCATATCTAAGGCAGTTGCCTTAGTCTATTGGAAGACCTGTTTAGTGGACCTCACCTATACTTGGGAAAAGGTTTCAGGTTTGTAGACACCTGTTTGTAGGTCAAGTTCTATAAACGGTTTCTGCAGTTGCTTATGTCTCATTAAAGGGGTTGTAAAGGTTTGTTTTTTTATTTTCTAAATGGGTTCCCTTAATCTAGTGCATTGTTGCCCCACTTACCTTTTCCTTCCATTTCCCTTCTAAATGTTTTTTTTCTTTGTCTGAATTTCTCACTTCCTGTTCCTCCTCAGTAAGCTTGCCCCCATCATCCGAGCCTTTCTGGCTGGGGTTAGTCAGCGTGCTCGTCCCCTCCCTTGGGACTACATCCCTGCGGGGAGATGCTGTGTTCAAACACCACAGGCTTTAAAAAAAAAGTGCAAGTCCAATTTGACATATGAATCAAAGTTCTCAAATAAAGGATTCCACCATAACAGTGCTGAAGCCTCTTACTAGCTGTGTGAGATCTCTAGGTGGTAGGATTACAGTGCTGAAGCCTCTTACTAGCTGTGTGAGATCTCTAGGTGGTAGGATTACAGTGCTGAAGCCTCTTTACCAGCTGTGTGGGATCTCTAGGTGGTAGGATTACAGTGCTGAAGCCTCTTACCAGCTATGTGGGATCTCTAGGTGGTAGGATTACAGTACTGAAGCCTCTTTACCAGCTGTGTGTGATCTCTAGATGGTAGGATTACAGTGCTGAAGCCTCTTACCAGCTGTGTGGGATCTCTAGGTAGTAGGATTACAGTGCTGAAGCCTCTTATCAGCTGTGTGGGATCTCTAGGTGGTAGGATTACAGTGCTGAAGCCTCTTACCAGCTGTGTGAGATCCCTAGGTGGTAGGATTACAGTACTGAAGCCTCTTACCAGCTGTGTGGGATCTCTAGGTGGTAGGATTACAGTGCTGAAGCCTCTTACCAGCTGTGTGAGATCTCTAGGTGGTAGGATTACAGTACTGAAGCCTCTTACCAGCTGTGTGGGATCTCTAGGTGGTAGGATTACAGTGCTGAAGCCTCTTTACCAGCTGTGTGAGATCTCTAGGTAGTAGGATTACAGTGCTGAAGCCTCTTACCAGCTATGTGGGATCTCTAGGTGGTAGGATTACAGTGCTGAAGCCTCTTTACCAGCTGTGTGGGATCTTTAGATGGTAGGATTACAGTGCTGAAGCCTCTTACCAGCTGTGTGGGATCTCTAGGTAGTAGGATTACAGTGCTGAAGCCTCTTATCAGCTGTGTGGTATCTCTAGGTGGTAGGATTACAGTGCTGAAGCCTCTTACCAGCTGTGTGAGATCTCTAGGTGGTAGGATTACAGTACTGAAGCCTCTTACCAGCTGTGTGGGATCTCTAGGTGGTAGGATTACAGTGCTGAAGCCTCTTTACCAGCTGTGTGGGATCTCTAGGTGGTAGGATTACAGTGCTGAAGCCTCTTACCAGCTATGTGGGATCTCTAGGTGGTAGGATTACAGTGCTGAAGCCTCTTTACCAGCTGTGTGGGATCTCTAGATGGTAGGATTACAGTGCTGAAGCCTCTTACCAGCTGTGTGGGATCTCTAGGTAGTAGGATTACAGTGCTGAAGCCTCTTACCAGCTGTGTGAGATCTCTAGGTGGTAGGATTACAGTACTGAAGCCTCTTACCAGCTGTGTGGGATCACTAGGTGGTAGGATTACAGTGCTGAAGCCTCTTACCAGCTGTGTGAGATCTCTAGGTGGTAGGATTACAGTACTGAAGCCTCTTACCAGCTGTGTGGGATCTCTAGGTGGTAGGATTACAGTACTGAAGCCTCTTACCAGCTGTGTGGGATCTCTAGGTGGTAGGATTACAGTGCTGAAGCCTCTTACCAGCTGTGTGGGATATCTAGGTGGTAGGAGATCCCTGGTAGCCCAGGCCTCCAAAAGCTCCCCTGCTCGATTCCTCACAGCCAGAAACTGCACAAGGTATGAAAGAAACAGAGGGAAATATCCATAGGGTAAAACTGTATGTGCCAATATAATTTATTCACACACAGTGCACTCAAATAACTTAGAGACAAGGCCTCAGTTCCCGAAAAGCCGCCATCAATCCTCTGGCCCACGTGATGACGCCACGGACCAGGCCCCTTCCGTCAGTAAACAGACATCGTCAAGGGAAGAGAGCTAAATCCAAGCCTAAATCCTTGGCCCTCTCAGCTCAGCTATTCCTAGCTTTTCTTATTTCCCTTCCTATCTTACCCTTCATGTTATCTAAATGTTCGTTAACCTTTTACCACCCCTAGGATACAATAGTCTCTTTTTTTTTTTTTTCTGATTATTTTGTTTTATTTAGATACACATTAATAAAACATTATACATTATACAATTATAGCAGTGCTTATTACTTTTAAGATACTGTTGTTGTACACATCTTCATTATATATATATACAATTCACATAGGTTGACCTTGCCACTGCGTTCTGTAGCGTATCCCCTCTAACCTATGGATGTGATCCTAAACACTCCTACCCATCTGTTAGAGGAGCAAAGAGAAGAAAAGAAAGAGAAAAAAAGATATATAAACCAGAAAAGAGAACAAAACCATAAAGAAAAGGAGGAAAAAAAAAAAAATTCGCCCATACTCTCTCCATTATCCCACACCCCCATTCCCCCCCCCTCAAGCCCTGGAGTCTATAAAAGATTTCCAGGGTGTCCAAATTCTTAAATATCTTTCCTTTTGGTGTTGTGCTGTTTGTATTAATTCTTCTAATTTACTGATTTCTTTTACTTTATTTATCCACATCTCTATTGTGGGTGATGTTGAGGACTTCCATTTTTTTGTTATGCACATTTTTGCAGCATCTAATAGATGACCTAGACTTGTCTCCCTATATGCTTTCTCTTGTATTTGGTTCACATGTAAGAGGTAGAATTCTGGATCTTCCGGTATCTCATATTCTGAGCATATCTGAAGTATCCTTTTAATCTCCAGCCAAAAGCTCCTTATCAAAGGGCAGTCCCAGAATATGTGTAACAACGTCCCTTTATTCCCCAGGCACCTCCAACATTTATCTGACACCTCCGGGAAGATTTTGTTTAATCTTTCCGGTGTCCTGTACCACCTCGCGAATATCTTATAATTTGTCTCCTGTGTCCTTGCGCATATTGATGTTTTATGTATTCGTTTATATATGCATTGTCGCTGTTCCGTGCTAAATACCTTTTTTAGTTCCTGTTCCCAATCCTGGACACATTTCAGAGGATGATTCCCTGACTGTGTCAATATATCATAACATAATGATAGTGTATGTTGTAATCTTCCCCTCTCGCTACACATTTTTTCAATTCTCGTAATTGGTCTTTTGAAAACCCCTGGGTTTGGTAATGTATTCAAAAAGTGAACCATCTGGAGTGCATTCCAAAACTTTAGATGGAATCCCCCCCCTTGTTCCATCAGTTCAGCTATTGTGAGCCATCTTCCCCTTCGTATATAACTCACTACCTGTCTACACCCCCCCTCCCTTAAGTCTCGGAAAACTCCATCCTCATCTCCCGGGGGAAAAAGGGGGTTTCCCAGTACTGGGTATAGTGGAGAGGTCCTAGGGTCCATGCCCATCATGGAAAAAGCTGTTACACATATCTTCACTGTATTTCCCAGTATCGGGTTTTTGTTAAGTTCTTTTGGAAATGAAGCATACCACCATGGTGCCCTTTCTAATGGCGTTTTAGATTGGGATTGTTCAATTTGTACCCAGAGTTTAGTGTCTGCGTGCCTATTCCAGTCTATTAATCTGTTCAAGTGGGCAGCATAGTAGTACTTCCGTATATCTGGCACTCCCAGACCTCCCTGTTGTTTGGTATACATTAGTTGTTTTCTTTGTATTCTGGGATTTTTGTGTGCCCAAATAAACTTGAAGATGACTCTCTGGCATTGTTTGAAAAACTGCGCTGGGATATGGATTGGTAATGTTTGCAATAAGTAAAGGATTTTTGGAAGTATACTCATCTTAATGACATTACATCGGCCTAACCAGGTGTGGAACCCCTGGTTCCACTTATCCAGTAGTATCTTCACCTTCTGAAGCAATGGTGGAAAATTTAATTCAAAAATCTTATCTACTCTCCCTGAAAGTTGTATACCCAGGTATGTTAATGCTTTTTCTGTCCATTTAAACTTACATTTTTGTTTTAAGTGATTTATTAATGTTTGTGGGACGTTAATTCCCATTGCTTCTGATTTACTGAAGTTAATACTTAAGTTCGAGAGAGAGCCATATTTCTCGAATTCCCTCATTAGGTTCGGGATAGAGATCAGTGGTTTCGTGAGTGTGAACAGCATGTCATCTGCGTATGCAGATATTTTGCAATGGTTTTTTCCTATGTGTATTCCTGATATATTTTTATTTAAGCGTACGGTACACAGGAAGGGTTCTAGCGACAGGGCGAAGAGGAGCGGGGACAGGGGGCACCCCTGTCTTGTACCATTCCATATCTGGAAGGGTTCTGATACTATTCCGTTGGCCCGAACTTGGGCCGTCAGGCCAGAGTACATAGACAGTATCCATTTTATCATTTTATCTCCAAAACCTCCATGTTGTAAAACTGCCCTCATATAGCTCCAATTCACCCTGTCAAAGGCCTTTTCTGCGTCTGTATTTAATAGTACACATTGTGTCTGTGTTTTGTTTACAATCTGTACTAAGTTAATGGCTTTTATCGTGTTGTCGCGTGCTTCCCGTGTGGGGACAAATCCCACCTGGTCCAAATGTATCAGTTCTGGGATATATTGTTGTATTCTATTTGCCAGGATCTTAGCGAAGATTTTCACGTCTAAATTTAGTAACGAAATCGGCCTATAACTTTCACACAAACTCAAGTCTTTCCCCTCTTTCGGTATCACCGAAATATAGGCCAGTAAAGTTTCTTTCGTAAAGCTAGCTGATGTCCCTAGTGCGTTAAAGAATTTCGTCATATATTTCAATAGCGATGGGAAAAGAGTTTTATAGTATTGACCCGTATACCCGTCGGGCCCAGGCGCTTTCCCCTGTTTCATTGAATTAACTGCTACTTTGATTTCTTCTTCAACTATAGGGGCATCTAGCTTCTCTTTATCTGCTTCCATTAGTTTTGGTATTGCTGATTCCATAAGATACTGGTCGATCTTTCCTTTGATCGGGGGTTTACTTTTTATATTATAGAGAGAGCTATAATATTCTTGAAACTCTTTCGCTATATCCTTTGGTTTAAAAACTTTCTGTTTCTTTAATGGTTTGATACATGGGATATAGTTACTCGTCTTCTGTTCACGTAATAATCTAGCCAATCCCTTCCCACACTTATCTCCTGATTCGTATGCATACTTTTTACACCTCTGTATTGCTGCTTGAGCTTTATAGTACAAAAGATCTGTAATTTCCCTTCTTTTCCTCACCACCTCTTCCTCTCCTGTTGTAAATCCTGCCTGCTTATGTCTACTCTCCAACATGGCCAATTCCTCCAGTAACTTTTTCAGTTTTTCCGTACGTTCCCTTTTTATTCTAGACCCATGTTTAATTAGAACCCCTCTAATGACCACCTTATGTGCTTCCCAGATAATTCCGGGATCGCACTCCGGGGTATCGTTGGTGTTAAAGTAACATTCCAATTCTTTAATTACCTCTTCTAGAGTTTTTTTGTCTTGCAATAGACTTTCATTTAGTCTCCACTGGTTAGATCTAGTCTGTCTATAATCTTGTATCTCATATTCCAGAAAAATCGGGGCATGGTCTGACCATGTAATAGATCCTATTTTAGCTGATCGTACTGAATGTAATTGGGCATGTGGGATAAGAAAAAGATCTATTCGAGAGTAGGTTTTATGTGGTGAAGAGTAGAATGTATAGTCTTTTTCTTTGTTATGTAGCAATCTCCATATATCAGTCAACTGGTTTTTAAATAGAGTTTGGTTGAGACGATTTCTAACCCCACAAGAGATAGATGACTTTCCCGTTGATGTATCCATCTTGGGATCTAGCGGGATGTTCAAGTCCCCTCCCAGTATCAGGTGACCTTCTGAGAAGTCTTGAAGACGTTTAATCGTTTTACCCAGGAAAGTTTCCTGTTGCTCGTTCGGTGCATATACGTTGGCAAATGTTACCCCGATTCCTCCTATTTTACCTTTCACAAATAGATATCTCCCTTTCGTGTCTCTCATCATATCCGTGTATGTCCACTTAATTCTCCCTCCTATAAGGATAGATACCCCTTTTGACTTTGACTCTTGATTTGTAGCGTGATATACAGTTGGATAAAACCTGTTTTTTAAGATCGGGGTTTTATCTTCTCTGAAGTGGGTTTCCTGTATATATGCCATGTCTACCCTTAGTCTTTGCAGGTCATGCATAAGGACCCTCCTTTTTTCTGGTGAGTTCAATCCTTTTACGTTCAGTGACAGAATATTTAAAGCCTCCATCTCAATTCCCTTTAGTCGTATTGGGGAGGATATGGGCGGGAGGGGGGAATGGGAGAGAGGGAAAAGGGAGAGAAGAAAAAAAAAAAAAAAAAAAAAAAATACAAAAAAGAGTAGGATCAAACTCTAATATTTAGCAGTCTGCTAATTAACACTCACCGTATACACGGTATTTGAGCGTCAGCCTATGGTTAGGGGCGTGTACCCCAGGTAGAACCCGTGCCCCCCTGCGTCCCAACCCCCTCAAAGAGCCTGTTCACACCATAAAGCTGAACCGGTATGCGAGGGCCTCTGAACACAGGCGTGCGCGAGTATTCCTCCCCAGGAGGGAGACAAAAAAGAGAGAGAAAAAATAAAAGTTCAGCACAAAACAGCAGTTCCCCTGGCTCTAAACCAAAAAACAAAAAAAAAGAAAGCGGAACCACTATTCAGGCTAGCCACAGAATAGAAAAAAAAAGAGAGAGCTTGGAGCTGGGCCTCTCCACGGTACCCTTCTAGACTCCTTAAAACAGAAACAATAGTCATAATGCACTATGTTGCACTTTGTTGCTCTATATTCCTCGCTTCATCTGAGAAAGAGAAGAGAAAAAAGAGAAGAGAGAAAAAGAAAAAAACAGAAAAAAGAAGGATACTGAAAGGAGTACTGAGGGGCCGGCTCCCATATCCTCATTCTAATAAAAAAAAAAAAAAAGAAAAGAGAGGAAAATAAACCCATTTTCCTTACATGTCATCATGCCCAGGTGGCATATAGAGACAGTACAAGATGGGGGTCAGCAAGATTCACAAAAGAGCATGAGAGCTATCACCAACCAAACATTCAAATAGTAATCCTTACATTCACTTTGCTCTCTGCTACATCATCCCCTCCTTTACATGTTCTGCCTTTACCCCCCTCCCCCTATCCCCTTACTAGTACATTAGTATGTTTAACTTATGGGATATATATTTAAATAAATTTACATTTACATACATTTATATACATTTATGCATACATTTAATATGCGCTCATATACATGTCCCATTTTCCCCCTCTTCCCCCACTCCCCCTTCTAATCGAATGGGATAGACAAAATGATATGGTTACCGCGTAAAACAGACAGAAAAAATAGATAAAAAGAAACGAGAAGAAAAAGGGGGGGGGGGGGGACTTTTCCTTTTTCTTTCCCTCTCCCAACTGAGTCTTAACTTCCATGTGATCATTACAGGTAGGTGGCTTATCGGGGATTGTGTATATATTGTGTATATATATTGTATATATTTACGCCTTAACGCGCAAACACATACGCCTACCTATACCGCATACAAGGGGAAAGAAAAGGGGGAGGGGGAGAGGAAGAGAGAGGAAGAAAAACAAAAAAAAAAAAAAACCTTTCTAGAGAAAGAGTGCTGTGTCCTCTAAAAAAAGCCACATCCCACTAGCCCTTATTCGTGGCCCCCAATTCGGGCGTATACATTCCTGTGTAGTATTCCGTTAGTGCAGGTGAGAAAAAAAAAAAAAGGGGGTGGAACCTCCGCGATTGGGCCCACAATCAGACCCCCCCACCTTGTGCCCCACAGCGGCGGCCCATTGTGGCCTATTGTGGCCTATTGTGCCCTTAATGTGACCTATTTGTGTCTAATGTTGGTGTTTATAATCTGTGTGCGACTTTCCTGTTGAATTGTGCGTTATGTGCATTATGTGCTGTGTGTGTCTGTGTCTTGATAGTAGAGTGTATTAGAGTGTATTAAGTGTATTTAGTTATTAGTTATTAATGCCATTATTGTTGTATTGCTACTGACCCTAGTAGCAAAACCAGTGCCTTACAAACTGAAAAAAAAAAAAAAAAAAAAAAAAAAAAAAGGGGAAAAACCCCAAAAAAAAAAAAAAAAAATAGAAGTGAGTAAAAAAAAAAAAAAAAAAAAAAAGTATATAATCCTCTATGCTCCCCCCTCTCCGTCCGCCCGCCTACTACCACCTTTACTCCCCCCCTTAACCTGCCCTTAATATGCCCTCTTTGTTCTACCCCTTGTTCACATGATTTCACCAACCCCCACCCTCTGTATATTAAACACTTGAGTTATTTATTACACCCCAGTTGGAAAAGTTTTAGTCTTTTTAGTCCATTTAGTCCTTTTTCTTGTCCGCCCCGATAATTCTACTTCAAGGTACTAAGGATAGGATCCCCTTTTCTTTCAACTCCTGTCGACCAGTCCCTCCTCACCCTAACCCCTCCCCCTCCAGAAAAAATATATATAGATATGTAAAAAGGAAAAAAGAAGGGGGGGGCATAGGGAGCCAGGGTCATGTATGAAGTACCTCCGGGAAAGGGAGCAAAAAAAAAAAAAAAAGGAATTAAAAATAATAGGTTGTAGGGTAATTTAATCCCGGCCCCCTGTTTTCCCAACTAACTCATTAACTCCTCATTTACTCCTTCCAGCCCCGCTGTTCGTTATCTCTTCTTCTTTTCTTCTGTAGGTCTGGGCTTTTACTCTACCTACCCAATTACAGGGTCACCTTCTCTGCTGGTGTCCTCTTGGGTATAAGTCTGTGGGGGTTTTCCTTGTCTGTGTCCTGGCCTTGTTGGGGGTCTTCCTCTATTCCCCATGTACGACATAGGGAATAGCCAGTTTGGTATCTGAATAGGTGGTTTTTCCATAAACAGGAACAGATCTGGTAGTTCCAGGGGAGTTCTAAGCGTGAACGCAGCCCCAGGCTTACGGAACGTTACATTTAGAGGATATCCCCACCTATATGTAAACCCATTTTCTCTAGCCAAATCTAGCAATGGACGCAAACATGCTCTTCTCTGAAGCGTAGCGCGAGACACGTCCGGGAGGATTTTAATATGCGCCTCCTCATACACCACGTCCCGCATGTCCCATGCCATCCTAAGGATCATTTCTTTTTGTTGGTACCTGTGTAACCGGCAGATTATGTCTCTTGGCCTTTCTAAGTTTAAGGATTTCGGGCCAGGAGTTCTATGGGCCCTCTCAATTTCAATCTCCTTTTGCGGGATTTTCAATATCATTTCAAAAATAGACCTAATTTTCATATCCAAGTCCTCATTTTCTGCTGGTTCAGGGACCCCTCTTATACGTACGTTCTTCCTACGACTCCTGTCCTCTAGAACCTCCACCTGAAGCCTCTTACCAGCTATGTGGGATCTCTAGGTGGTAGGATTACAGTGCTGAAGCCTCTTTACCAGCTGTGTGGGATCTCTAGATGGTAGGATTACAGTGCTGAAGCCTCTTACCAGCTGTGTGGGATCTCTAGGTAGTAGGATTACAGTGCTGAAGCCTCTTACCAGCTGTGTGGGATCTCTAGGTGGTAGGATTACAGTACTGAAGCCTCTTACCAGCTGTGTGGGATCACTAGGTGGTAGGATTACAGTGCTGAAGCCTCTTACCAGCTGTGTGAGATCTCTAGGTGGTAGGATTACAGTACTGAAGCCTCTTACCAGCTGTGTGGGATCTCTAGGTGGTAGGATTACAGTGCTGAAGCCTCTTACCAGCTGTGTGGGATATCTAGGTGGTAGGAGATCCCTGGTAGCCCAGGCCTCCAAAAGCTCCCCTGCTCGATTCCTCACAGCCAGAAACTGCACAAGGTATGAAAGAAACAGAGGGAAATATCCATAGGGTAAAACTGTATGTGCCCATATAATTTATTCACACACAGTGCACTCAAATAACTTAGAGACAAGGCCTCAGTTCCCGAAAAGCCGCCATCAATCCTCTGGCCCACGTGATGACGCCACGGACCAGGCCCCTTCCGTCAGTAAACAGACATCGTCAAGGGAAGAGAGCTAAATCCAAGCCTAAATCCTTGGCCCTCTCAGCTCAGCTATTCCTAGCTTTTCTTATTTCCCTTCCTATCTTACCCTTCATGTTATCTAAATGTTCGTTAACCTTTTACCACCCCTAGGATACAATAGTCTCTGGCATATGTGGACAAATCCCCAAGTTTTCTGCCTTCAAACATGCTGCAGGTGCACAAACATAATTGTTTATGTGCCAGAAACATAGGGGGTCGATTTACTAAAACTGGAGAGTGCAAAATCTGATGCAGCTGTGCATAGTAGCCTATCAGCTTACATTTTTTTTCGGTGAAAATGTAACCACTTGCCGACTGCCTCACGTAGATATACGTCGGCAGAACGGCACGGGCAGGCAAAGCAATGTACTTGCCCGCCGCAAGCTCCGCGACAGTGCTCGCGGGACCTGCGGACCCGGTGTCCTGCGATCGTGTCACAGAGCTGCAGAACGGGGAGAGGCCAGTGTAAACAAGGCTTTTCCCTGTTCTGCCTAGTGACAGGACACTGATCTACTGCTCCCTGTCATCGGGAGCAATGATCACTGTAGTGTCACTCTTGCAGCCCAAGCCCAATGCCAAAGCACGTGGTGTCAGCCCTGCCTACACCATTTCTGATTTATTACAAAGAACGCAGACCTCTCCTTATATCTTTTTTCTTTCTTTATTTCTCTTTGTACACAAAAAAGATAGCACAGAAAGTTATGAGCTGACAACCTAGAATGTTTTGCACTATTGGAAGAGATTTAGCAAAGCACCTTTAACCACTTAAGGACCGCCTCCTGCACATTTACGTCGGCAGAATGGCACGGCTGGGCACATGCACGTGCTGTGCTATTGTCCAGCCGTGGGTCGCGGGCCCGCGACCTGGTCCGAAGCTCTGGGACCGCGGGACCCACGGACCCAATCGCCGCTGGAGTCCCGCGATCGGTCCCCGGAGCTGAAGAATGGGGAGAGCTGTGTGTAAACACGGCTTCCCCGTTCTTCACTGTGGCGGCAGCATCGATCGTGTGATCCCTTTTATAGGGGGACACAATCGATGACGTCACACCTACAGGCACACACCCCTACAGTTGTAAACACACATGAGGTCACACATAACCCCTTCAGCGCCCCCTTATGGTTAACTCCCAAACTGCAACTGCCATTTTCACAGTAATCAGTGCATTTTAAATGCATTTTTTGCTGTGAAAATGACAATGGTCCCAAAAATGTGTCAAAATTGTCTGAAGTGTCCGCCATAATGTCGCAGTCACGGAAAAAATCGCTGATCCCTGCCATTAGTAGTAAAAAAAATTAAAAAAATTATAAAAATGCAATAAAAACTATCCCCTATTTTGTAAACGCTATAAATTTTGCGCAAACCAACCGATAAACGCTTATTGCGATTTTTTTTAACCAAAAATAGGTAGAATACGTATCGGCCTAAACTGAGGAAAAAAAAAATTATATATTTTTGGGGGATATTTATTATAGCAACGAGTAAAAAATATTGAATTTTTTTCAAAATTGTCGCTCTAATTTTGTTTATAGCGCAAAAAATAAAAACCGCAGAGGTGATCAAATACCACCAAAAGAAAGTTCTATTTGTGGGGAAAAAAGGACGCCAATTTTGTTTGGGAGCCACATCGCACGACCGCGCAATTGTCTGTTAAAGCAACGCAGTGCCGAATCGCAAAAAGGGGCCTGGTCCTTTAGCTGCATTTTGGTCCGGGTCTTAAGTGGTTAATGGTATATTTCACAGACCAAAGTGAGCAAATAGCAAGTTTATTGTTGGGGTTTCCATAACCTCAAAAACTAAAGTATCATGTGAACTGCTGGACCCATATTTACCTTATAGACCAATACTTATCAGGCCAATAGCTTTCTCTACAATAACGACCCCTAAAAATACATACGCCCCAGCACATACAGTGCCTTCAAAAAGTATTGGTGCTTTGGATTGAGGCAAGTACACACTATAGAGGGATATTCTTTGTTCATTTTTAATTTCAGAAAATTGCAATCACTTTGAGGGTGGCTTAAGATAGAGTATTACATTTGGAGTAAGATATCATACCGTGTTTCCCCGAAAAGAAGCCCGGGTCTTATATTAATTTTGGCAACAAAAGACACAGTAGGGCTTATTTTTGGAGTAGGTCTTACCATGTAATGTGCTGTCTTCTCTTATCCTCTCTCTCGACCTGCCTGTTAGGAATCCCCAGTGTGAACTAAGCTAAAATGCTTGTAAAATCCTATAATCCACTCTATTACAGTATTATATAATGTACAATGTGTGTGTTTCTGTAATATAATTGTGCCAAATACCTTCATTATAGCGCCGCTCTGCGCTTTTGTGACCTGCCGGAGCTCTCTTCCCTTCATTTATGTTACAGAAACACACACATTGTACATTGTGTACTACTGTAATAGAGTGGGTTATAGGATTTTAAACTAGGGCTTATTTTCGGGGTAGGGTTTATATTGCAGTCCTCCTGGAAAAGTACGCTAGGTCTTATTTTAGGGGTAGGTTTTATTTTCGGGGAAACAGGGTATTTCCGTTTTTACACTGTATATTTGTTCCTTCTCCTTTCTAGGACACGGCAGACTACGTGAAGCCCATCACCTTTTCTATGGAGTACGAGTTGGCATTCCCCGACCAGGGACCAGTGCTAGAGGAAGGATGGCCATCATCTCTAAAAGCATCGGTAAGTGCCGAAGAAAATAACGAAGGTGTTGAAAGGAAACCATTTATTTATAGCTCTGAATCTATGAGGGCTCACAATTTTGGGAATACAGTGGAACCTTGGATTACGAGCAAGGAGAACGCTTGTAATCCAAAGCACTCGCATAGCAAAGCGAGTTTTCCCCATTGAAGTCAATGGAAATGAAAATAATATGTTCCGTATTGACTTCAATGGCATGCAGTACCGCATGTGGCCAGAGGTGGGGGAGAGCCTCGGAAACACACGGAAAGGCCCGAGGACAGCTCGGCTGACCTTGGAAAACCTCGAAAAGGCTCGGGAACTGAGCATTCCTGAGCATATCCGAACGGCGCCGATCGGCTCCTGCTTTCTGCCTGCACCTGACCCGGCCTGTTTTGACTTTGCATCTGCCTGAGCTTATTCATGGGTGGGGGGCGCCGGAGAGCCTCGGAAACACCCGGAAAGGGCTGAGGACACCTCGGGCGAACTCGGAAAACCTTGGGAACGGAGTACTTCCGAGTGGCTCCGATCGGCGCAGTTTGGCTCTTCTCGGCTCCGGCGCCCCCCTCTTCTCAGGCCAAACACTGTATTGCACACCGCTTTGTGTTGAATCCTGCTCACAAAACACTCGCAAACCGAGTCAGGATTTTTTTTAAATACATCGCTCGTATTGCGAAACGCATGTTAACCCGCGTTACTCGCAATCCGAGGTTCCAGTGTGTTAAATTTTAGTTTTTTTGGGGGTTTAGGAACGTTTTAACACTGTGTTGACTTTTGAATTCTGATTGGTGGCCCTGAGATCCAGGATAATTGTGTTATTTTTCCCTTTAACCACTTGCCGACCTCCTCATGTAGATATACGTCAGCAGAATGGCACGGACAGGCACATCAACGTACCTGTACGTGCTCTGCTTGACGTGGGTGGGGGGTCCGATCGGGAACCCCCCGCTACATGCGGCGGTCAGTAAGCCTCGGGGAGCGATCCGGGACAACTGCACGGCTATTCGTTTATATCCGCCCTGTCGCGATCGCTCCCCGGAGCTGAAGAACGGGGAGAGCTGTATGTAAACATGGCTTCCCTGTGCTTCACTGTGGCGGCGCATCGATTGAGTCATCCCTTATATAGGGAGACTCGATCGATGATGTCAGTTCTACAGCCACACCCCCCTACACTAGTAAACACACACTAGGTGAACCCTAACTCCTACAGCGCCCCCTGTGGTTAACTCCCAAACTGCAACTGTCATTTTCACAATAAACAATGCAATTTAAATGCATTTTTTGCTGTGAAAATGCCAATGGTCCCAAAAATGTGTCAAAATTGTCCGAAGTGTCCGCCATAATGTCGCAGTCACGAAAAAAATCGATGATCGCCGCCATTAGTAGTAAAAAAAATAAAAAAAATAAAAATGCAATAAAACTATCCCCTATTTTGTAAACGCTATAAATTTTGCGCAAACCAACCGATAAACGATTATTGCGATTTTTTTTACCAAAAATAGGTAGAAGAATACGTATCGGCCTAAACTGAGGGGGAAAAAAAATTATATATGTTTTTGGGGGATATTTATTACAGCAAAAAGTAAAAATTATTGAATTTTTTTCAAAATTGTCGCTCTATTTTTGTTTATAGCGCAAAAAATAAAAACCGCAGAGGTGATCAAATACCACCAAAAGAAATCTCTATTTGTGGGGAAAAAAGGACGCCAATTTTGTTTGGGAGCCACGTCGCACGACCGCGCAATTGTCTGTTAAAGCGACGCAGTCCCGAACTGTAAAAACCCCTTGGGTCTTTAGGCAGCATATTGGTCCGGGGCTTAAGTGGTTAAAATTGAATTTTCAGTATTTTTCGATGTTGTTGCATTTTTGTTCCATAGAACTAGATTTTCATTTCTGTGAACCCAATACGAATATTCCAATGGTTACTTTTTTTTTTTTTTTTTTAATGCTTAGCTATGCATTTATTGCTTTCATTATATGGCGACCCGACTAATCCACATTATTATGTGCAAAAAATGTCAATCTATACCGCAGTCTCTGCAACCGATTATTTTCTTACGAAATGTAACCCCCCCCCCCCCTTTCCTTTATGAAGTGTTGCTTAATCATGGCAGATGCGGTTTTCTCCACAGCAGTGACAATACAAAAAAAATAAAAAATAAACAAAGGAAAAAAATGTGTTTAGTACTTATAGGGCTAGATTCACGTAGCTGCGCCCCTTCTTACGGCGGCGCAGCGTATCGTATTTACGCTGCGCCGCCGTAAGTTTGAGAGGCAAGTGCTGTATTCACAAAGCACTTGCCTCGTAACTTACGGCGGCGTAGAGTAAATGGGGCCGGCGTAAGCGCGCGTAATTCAAAAGATGATGAGGGGGGGCGTGTTTTATTTTAATTATGGTGACCCCGCGTTTTTTTACGTTTTTTTTACGAACGGCGCATTCGCCGTTCGTGAAAGAATCCCAGTGCGCATGCTCGAAATTCCGAGGCAAATCGTCATTGCTTTCGACGTGAAAACTTAAATTACGTCCAGCCCTATTCGCGAACGGCTTACGCCAACGACGTAAAAATTTTTAATTTCGAAGCGGGAACGACGTCCATACTTAACATTGGCTGCGCCACCTAATAGCAGGAGCAATGTTACGCCGTAAAACCCTTACGCAAACGACGTAAAAAACTACCGCCGGGCGCACGTACGTTTGTGAATCGGCGTAACTAGGTCATTTGCATACTCTACGCCGAAAACGACGGAAGCGCCACCTAGCGGCCAGCGTGAGAATGCACCCTAAGATACGACGGCGTAAGAGAATTACGCCAGTCGGATCTTAGGCTAATGTCGGCGTATCTAGCTTTCTGAATACAGAAAGAAGATACGCCGGCGCAGCTTTGAATTTACGCGGCGTATCTATAGATACGCCGGCGTAATTCCTTGCTGAAACACAAAGCACACAGGAACAGAGCCGAAGCTGTCAATCACCGGCTGTGTGCTGGAGATCCCTCCCGTCACCTTTTTTCTCTTGGTGTCAGGAAAACTTTTCAGAAGTGATTTACGCTGATGTAGGAACGAGGTATAACTTATGTAGGAGGATTGGTTTCGTCTCTCTTCCTGAGGCCAGTCACATCACTGGGTATATGGAAGGGTTTACAACCAGTTTAAGGCCACCTGGTCTTGATCCGGAATTGATTTCTTCTTTGGGGGGGGGGGGGTTATTCTCCTCCTAGAAATAGAGAGATGTTAGTCCTGTGTGAGGAATACGAAGCTGTGCGGTTTTTATTTACACCAAATGTTGATGACGCATCTTTTTTGGTTCAGGTTCCATTCTGGAATGGGTGTAACCAGGATGAGCGCTGCGTCCCCGACCTCCACTTGGATGTGAAGCACGATATCCCGACTGCAATGTACATGTATGCGTAAGTCTGCGCCGTCTGCAGGTCCACGTGTATGGAATGAGGAGTGGACAGTATAACCCTCTGTACACAATATTTACTGATGTCATGTCTCTCTGGTATTCATTAGGAACATGTGCGAGGAAAAGCGTCTTCTCTATTAAAGCTCAGCGCACCGAGGGTTGGAAGGAAGTCATTGGAGCTTCATAGAATTCCATACGGCCCCTTCATATAATGTATTCTCTCCATGTTATCTTGTTTGAAATGGGTAGGCTGTGACCTACGCAGCCGCTGTGCCCATCAAGAGCAGCCACTGTGCCCATCAAGCGCAGCCACTGTGCCCAAACGCAGCCACTGTGCCCAAACGCAGCCACTGTGCCATCAATTGCCACTACTGTGGCCATCAATTGCTCCTACTGTGCCTATCAACTGCTGCCAGTGTGCCCATCAATTGCCACTACTGTGCCCATCAATTGCCACTACTGTGCCCATCAATTGCTGCCACTGTGCTCATCAATTGCCGCTACTGTGCCCATCAATTGTTGGCAGTGTGCCCATCAATTGCCGCCAGTGTGCTCACCAATTGCTGCCAGGGTGCCCATCAATTGCTGCTACTGTGCCCATAAACTGCTGCCAGTGTGCCCATTAATTGCCACTACTGTGCCCATCAATTGCTGCCAGTGTGCCATCAATTGCCACTACTGTGCCCATCAATTGCTGACAGTGTGCACATCAATTGCTGACACTGTGCCCACCAATTGCTGCCAGTGTGCCCATCAATTGACGCTACTGTGCTCATCAATTACTGACACTGTGCCCATCAATTCCTGCAAGTATGCCCATCAATTGCTGCCACTGTGCCCATAAATTTCTGCCCGTGTGCCCATCAATTGCCACTACTGTGCCCATCAACTGCTCCCAGTGTGCCCATCAATTGCCACTACTGTGCCCATCAATTGCTTCCAGTGTGCCCACCAATTGCTGCTACTGCGCCCATCAATTGCTGGCAGTGTGCACACCAATTGCTGACACTGTGCCAACCAATTGCTGCCAGTGTGCCCATCAATTGCCGTTACTGTGCTCATCAATTTCTGCCAGTGTGCTCATCAATTGCCGCTACTGTGCCCATCAATTGCTGCCAGTGTGCCCATCAATTGCCGCTACTGTGCCCATCAAATGCTGCCAGTGTGTATCCCCCGCCCGGCACTTACATTGCCTCGGTGGGGCAGCGGGGTCCTCCATGCTCCTCTCAGCCAATCAGGTGCACCGGGTCTGTGTTATCCATCACCTGATTGGCTGAAGTGACAGGCGCTGTGATTGGACGCATATTAGGTGTCCAATCACATTACAGCACAGGACGAGAGGAGGAGCGGGCGGGAGAAGAAATTAGAATCGGGGAAGATGGAGGACACCTGGACACCACTCGCCGCCTGCTGCCGTCACCCGCTGCCCACCCAAGACAAGGTGAGTGCTTGTCAGATGACGGGGGGCACAGTGGCAGCACATGGGGCACAGTGGCAGCACTTGAGGCACAGTGGCAGCACATGGGGCACAGTGGCAATTTTTGGGGCACAGTGGCAATATTTGGGGCACAGTGGCAGCATTTGGGGCACAGTGGCAATTTTTGGGGGACAGTGGCAGCACATGGGCCACAGTGGCAGCACATGGGCCACAGTGGCAGCACTTGGGGCACAGTGGCAGCATTTGGGGCACAGTGGCAGCACTTAGGCACAGTGTCGGCACTTGGGACACGTGGCAATATTTGGGGCACAGTGGCAGCACATGGGGCACAGTGGCAATATTTGGGGCACGATGGCAGCACATGGGGCACAGTGGCAGCGCTTGAGGCACAGTGGCAATTTTTGGGGCACAGTGGCAGCACATGGGGCACAGTGGCAATATTTGGGGCACATGAGGCACAGTGGCAGCACATGAGGCACAGTGGCAGCACATGGGCCACGGTGGCAGCACTTGAGGCACAGTGGCAGCACTTGGGGCACAATGGCAGCACTTGGGGCACAATGGCAGCACATGGGGCACAGTGGCATTATTTGGGGCACAGTGGCAGCACATGGGACACAGTGGCAGCACTTGGGGCACAATAGCAGCACATGGGGCACAGTGGCTGTGTTTGATGGGCACAGTGCCTGCGTTTGGTACAGTGGCTGCAATTAAAGGTTTTTTTTCCAGAATTTTTCAGTTTGTTTGCTCCCCCCAAAAAAAATTTGAGCACCAGCCGCCCACTGGGTTACACACAGTGCAGAGCTGTAACTGAGCAGGCACCAAATGGTCTGAGCCAAAGGTGGTGGCACTGAGTTCCACCAAGTTCCCCCTGAAAAAAACCCTGTATATCTATCTCTATATATATATATATATATATATATATATATATATATATATATATATATATATATATATATATATATATATATATATATATATATATATATATATATATATATAATCTCACGGGCGGGAGAAGAAATTAGAATCGGGGAAGATGGAGGACACCTGGACACCACTCGCCGCCTGCTGCCGTCACCCGCTGCCCACCCAAGACAAGGTGAGTGCTTGTCAGATGACGGGGGGCACAGTGGCAGCACATGGGGCACAGTGGCAGCACTTGAGGCACAGTGGCAGCACATGGGGCACAGTGGCAATTTTTGGGGCACAGTGGCAATATTTGGGGCACAGTGGCAGCATTTGGGGCACAGTGGCAATTTTTGGGGGACAGTGGCAGCACATGGGCCACAGTGGCAGCACATGGGCCACAGTGGCAGCACTTGGGGCACAGTGGCAGCATTTGGGGCACAGTGGCAGCACTTAGGCACAGTGTCGGCACTTGGGACACGTGGCAATATTTGGGGCACAGTGGCAGCACATGGGGCACAGTGGCAATATTTGGGGCACGATGGCAGCACATGGGGCACAGTGGCAGCGCTTGAGGCACAGTGGCAGCACATGGGGCACAGTGGCAATTTTTGGGGCACAGTGGCAGCACATGGGGCACAGTGGCAATATTTGGGGCACATGAGGCACAGTGGCAGCACATGAGGCACAGTGGCAGCACATGGGCCACGGTGGCAGCACTTGAGGCACAGTGGCAGCACTTGGGGCACAATGGCAGCACTTGGGGCACAATGGCAGCACATGGGGCACAGTGGCATTATTTGGGGCACAGTGGCAGCACATGGGACACAGTGGCAGCACTTGGGGCACAATAGCAGCACATGGGGCACAGTGGCTGTGTTTGATGGGCACAGTGCCTGCGTTTGGTACAGTGGCTGCAATTAAAGGTTTTTTTTCCAGAATTTTTCAGTTTGTTTGCTCCCCCCCAAAAAAAATTTGAGCACCAGCCGCCCACTGGGTTACACACAGTGCAGAGCTGTAACTGAGCAGGCACCAAATGGTCTGAGCCAAAGGTGGTGGCACTGAGTTCACCAAGTTCCCCCTGAAAAAAACCCTGTATATCTATCTATATATATATATATATATATATATATATATATATATATATATATATATATATATATAATCTCACTTTTATATACAGTCAGGTGATAATTATATTCTCTTGTTTATTGACTATAAGGCCTCGTACACACGGCCGAGGAACTCGACGTGCCAAACACATCGAGTTCCTCGGCGAGTTCAGCCCTGAAGCCGCCGAGGAGCTCGGCGGGCCGAGTTCTCCCATAGGCCTCGTACACACGACAGAGTTTCTCGGCAGAATTCAGCGAGAAACTCGGTCAGAGCCGGATTCTGCCGAGAAACTCTGTCGTGTGTACACTTTCGGCCCGATGGAGCCGCCGAGGAACTCGTCGAGAAAATAGAGAACATGTTCTCTATTTTCTCGTTGTTCTATGGGAGAACTCGGCCCGCCGAGCTCCTCGGCGGCTTCAGGGCTGAACTCGCCGAGGAACTCGACGTGTTTGGCACGTCGAGTTCCTCGGCCGTGTGTACGAGGCCATAGAACAACGAGGAAATAGAGAACATGTTCTCTATTTTCTCGACGAGTTCCTCGGCGGCTCCATCGGGCCGAAAGTGTAATGACGACAGAGTTTCTCGGCAGAATCCGGCTCTGACCGAGTTTCTCGCTGAATTCTGCCGAGAAACTCTGTCGTGTGTACGAGGCCTAATACCATCCATATAAACGTCCAAAGAGTCATCGAGTTGCCTGTCTGTTCTCCTCACCCCGTTGGATCATCTAGTGCAGATTGTCTGAGCCCTTCCTCTAATGAGGTGGAGTATTTATTGAAAGCACATGTCTCTGTAATGCCAACGTTTCCATCATCCCCTCGGCACGCTAACAATACACAGAAGCGTCTGAACCGCGTATAGTGTTACTTACCTTGAATGTCTGGATGATCATACACGAAGGTTCTCAGAAGACAGCACATTAGTTAAAGGGGCACCGAAAAGAGCTCGAGGGACCCGAGGGAAAAAAAACTAAAATTCTGCCGAGACTCATAAAAACAATCTTTAAAATTGAAGAATAAATTGTCATTTGAACTGGAAAATCTCCCCCCCCCTTTTCCAGAACACATTGGTAGCCGAATTAAACATCTGCTCTGGATTGCTCGGTAGTTCTGAAAGTAATAAAGTAAAGTTGTCTAAACAGAAACGTCCACTCGTTCCCCCCCCCCCCCCGATCTCCGAGTCTGGTGGTGGCACGTAACTCGGGCCGTCTGCTCTTCTCACAGTTTGGTAATTTACAAATATCGGGACGGTGGAAAATTGTAAGTAGGGCACATTCTTTCCCTCGTAAAAAGTTAAATACCAGCACTAGGATTGAAAACAAAGACAGTATTGGGCAGCGCACCAAAAACTTTCTGAGCTCCTAACTACTAAAGATGAAGCCTTGAGATGGCCTGGGTACAATGCACCTTGGACTATACAGATAAGGCCAATCGGGGACCAAAGAGGCATAGGGAACTGACACACCAGAAAGCATGTGGGCGGAGCATAAGCACCCTAGTAGGGGAGACTAAAGCCTCGTACACACAATCGGATTTCCATCGGACAAAGCGTAGGACTTTTGTCAGAAGGACAGAAGACAGAAGATCAGGAAGTGAGGATTTCTCAGAAGAAATAAGGACATTTAAAAGCAAAATTTAAGGATGAGGTAAGTGGAGGACGACTGCACTAAGGGAAAGGAAGCTATTTAGGGGAAAAAATGTTACCTTTACAACCCCTTTAATTGTAGCGCTACCCCCTCAGGAGCCGCTGGTTGTTTTGGGATCGGCGTATTAAGTTACCCCTTTTCGTTGTCTAGGATGATTGTAGTGAGTAGAGTAGTAAACGATTGTCCAATCAGCTACTGAGATTTTCCGAATGCTTTATTTCCCGGCCCAACACGACCAACATCAACATGAGGTAAATAGAAAAGGTTGATGAAGCGAGAGAACTTTGCAGTATCAGGCCTGGATATGAAAAGAGCAATCCTGCTCTCAGTAGTAGTAGACGCAGTTCGTCGCCACTCTAGCCAGAGTGGGCGAAGTGCCCCCGGACAGACTCCTGCCACGAGCCTGGCAGCCGGAGTGCCACTTTATGGTTGCTGGGAGGAACAGGTCTCTGCCACAGACCTGGCTCTATGGACCTCTGTCACAGGCCTAGTACTTGGATGAGCTAAATAGATTGAGCGAATCCTCCCAGTAGATTAGGTTAGGGACACCGGGTGGCAGTTGAAGTGTACCTGTCAGTGTCCCGGTCACCGGATCCCTGATGGTTCGTTCAAGCCCCTCGGGTAACCTGCCTCCGGGTTTTCCTTGAGCTGACCCTCCACCGCACAGCACACAGCTGGGGATCTCTTCAATAAAGATGGGGACCCAGCAGTTCTGATGTTGATCCGGAGAGGCCAGGGGGAAAAGGGAAACTTGGACTAAACACAACTTGAACGGGGTAAACCTTGTCCAAAACTTCTGGAAAAGTAAGTAAGTCAGGCAAACTGTCATCTGGCCTACTTATAAAAGCGAGGATCTGGCAGGATAATGACGGTGCCATCGGCTGTGGTCGTGGTGGTTGAAAACACCTGATCCTCTCTCCCAGGCGACTTCAGCACGACCCGATCACTGTAGATATGACAGCCCCAACTCCAGGCTCTGAGGCAATCTTCAAAACATTTCCCCACACAAACAATGGCATAGGGTGTCTCTCGCTCTTTCTTAGGGACATTCAAGCGGCCCCAAACGGCATCACGGCACCATCTCTCTCTCTCCCGGTCAATCTGGTACAGGAGTTCAGGCGGCACATACGGGTATTCGTACC
The DNA here is from genome assembly GCF_905171775.1 of Rana temporaria. Taxonomy (NCBI): domain Eukaryota; kingdom Metazoa; phylum Chordata; class Amphibia; order Anura; family Ranidae; genus Rana; species Rana temporaria. Next base: position 10,114,063 of record NC_053491.1, read on the forward strand.
CGTGGCGAGCAGTAACCCGCTGGACCACCAGGCGCTGTAACTTGGACAAACTTGGCAAATTATGTGGGTCACCACGTCCCGGCAGCACTATTGCGTCCGGTGCCCTCTTCAACATGGGAGCAACAAGGGGCACAGGGGTGGTGAGCGTAACAGCAATGACATTTAACTCACCGACTCCCCAGGTTAGACACGGGACATCCAAGGACGGCTGCTGGGACCCACACGATGGTGCGCTCTGGCCAGAGCGCTTCTTCCTCCTCCGAGTCCTGTGGAAGGCACGGGACCCTCCATAGCCCCGTGACTCAGGGAACCGAGGCTCGAAGAGGTAGTCGGGAAGGTCGCCATTATCGGTCAAGAGATCATCCGATAAGGGGTCAAAGTCTGATAATTGCAACTCCTCCGCTGGCGAGTAACCGCAGGGTTTGGCTGCTGTAGGGTTCCCCGGCCAGTCAGGCGAGGAGCGCTGAACAAGTAGGCCTCAACTGCGGCTGCGGGAGGCTGGAGCAGGTCTTGCTCCTAGAGAGGCAAACCACACGGAGACCGCTGTGGAAGTGGTTGTCTCCAATGTGATTTCGGCCTGGGTACCAGTCACTTCAGTTGAGCTGGTCACGCTGGACGGGTCACCTTCTTGGTCCGCGTCGTCCACAGGGCTTACCTCCAATGAGCGAGGCGGCGAGGCAGCCGAGGGGAGAGTCAAGGTGGACGACACTGAGATTATCTCAGGATCCCGTACTTCTGGTTCCACAATAGCTACCGACGGGGATGGCGAAGTGCCCCCGGACAGACTCCTGCCACGAGCCTGGCAGCCGGAGTGCCACTTTATGGTTGCTGGGAGGAACAGGTCTCTGCCACAGACCTGGCTCTACGGACCTCTGCCACAGGCCTAGTACTTGGATGAGCTAAATGGATTGATCAAATCCTCCCAGTAGATTAGATTAGGGTCACCGGGTGACAGTTGAAGTGTACCTGTCAACACCCCGGTCACCGGATCCCGGATGGTTCGTTCAAGCCCCTCGGATAACCTGCCTCCGGGTTTTCCTTGAGCCCACCCTCCACCGCACAGCACACAGCTGGGGACCTTTTCAATAAAGATGGGGACCCAGCAAGTCTTGCTGGGCCCCCTCTCAGCAACATGGAGCTCTGCATAGTATGTGACCCCGGCCTGGTAGGCCATGTCCCCGGGGTCCGTTGGGGTCGCACACCCTAAAGGTGGGTGGCGCACCTGGAACCTGGAACCCGCGGAGAAGAACCAAAGACAATGGCGTCTGCCACAGATATACTCTCCCCCAGCATGCCTGCTAGGGAAAACTCCTCTAATTGGCTGCTGGGGAAAAGTGGCTCTGCCAGAACCCCTCTAGCGCCAACTGTCGCCCAGGGGTGGGATCGGCACCCCTGGAGCGCAGACTGACCCACAGGACAGTTCAGGAATGACAGCAGCCCAAATTTAACAAATTAGAAATAGGAGCAAAATAACTCTCCCATTCTCCCACTAACTTTAGCGTAACGCCCATACTGAAAGTAAGGGGGCGCTACATAATAAATAAGGTTGTGTTCACTTTAAACACCAAAATTCCCAATCATGTGCAAGGGAAATATAAAGCAATGGATTTTTGCTTGTATGGGGTGATCGACACACGCCTTCACCTTACAAAGCTAAGTGAAATTCCCAATGCTAAGTGAATACAATAGTCTGTAGATGTCTCCGATTTGCATTGTCAAGAAGCTCGTCTCCATGTATTGTCTATGTGCCAAAATTCCTGATTTTTTCCACCGCTGATTAAAAGGATAACAGCTGCACGGAACTGAAAAGTAAAAGACATTTCAACACCATCGCGTTTCGATGCACAGAGCTTGGAGCTGGCCTCACATGTGACAGATTAATGTTGACATGCTTTCAGTTTTATAGTGTAGGGTATTCGTTTCATTTTATTGCACACGTTTCTATTTGAAGCTATGGGTTTCCTGTCTGAGGAGATCCTAATAATCCGATGTGTTTGATTTTAATATAAACTCCATCTTGGTACAATTTCACAACCTGTCAAGAGATACAAAATAATACAACCGCGTTCCAAATATGTCATAACTGATAGGACTAACTTCACTCCAGATATCAAGATCCATCCTCGGTTTTCCCGTCGGGATTCCTGGCGGACTTTATACCGACGGGAATCCCGGTCGTGTGTACACGGGGAAACTTACCGAGCAGGTTCTCGGTTTTCCCGTCGGGATTCCTGGCGGACTTTATGCCGACGGGAATCCCGGTCGTGTGTACACGGGGAAACTTACCGAGCAGGTTCTCGGTTTTCCCGTCGGGATTCCTGGTGGACTTTATGCCGACGGGAATCCCGGTCGTGTGTACACGGGGAAACTTACCGAGCAGGTCCTCGGTTTTCCTGTCGGGATTCCTGGAGGACTTTATACCGACGGGAATCCCGGTCGTGTGTACACGGGGAAACTTACCGAGCAGGTTCTCGGTTTTCCCGTCGGGATTCCTGGCGGACTTTATGCCGACGGGAATCCCGGTCGTGTGTACACAGGGAAACTTATCGAGCAGGTTCTCGGTTTTCCCGTCGGGATTCCTGGCGGACTTTATACCGACGGGAATCCCGGTGGTGTGTACACTGGGAAACTTACCGAGCAGGTTCTCGGTTTTCCGTCGAGATTCCTGGCGGACTTTATACCGACGGGAATCCCGGTCGTGTGTACACAGGGAAACTTACCGAGCAGGTTCTCGGTTTTCCCGTCGGGATTCCTGGCGGACTTTATGCCGACGGGAATCCCGGTCGTGTGTACACGGAGAAACTAACCGAGCAGGTTCTCGGTTTTCCTGTCGGGATTACTGGCGGACTTTTTACCGACGGGAATCCCGGTCGTGTGTACACGTGGAAACTTACCGAGCAGGTTCTCGGTTTTCCCGTCGGGATTCCTGGCGGACTTTATGCCGACAGGAATCCCGGTCGTGTGTACACGGGGAAACTTACCGAGCAGGTTCTCGGTTTTCCCGTCGGGATTCCTGGCGGACTTTATGCCGACGGGAATCCCGGTCGTGTGTACACGGGGAAACTTACTGAGCAGGTTTTCGGTTTTCCTGTCGGGATTCCTGGCGGACTTTATACAGATGGGAATCCCGGTCGTGTGTACACTGGGAAACTTACCGAGCAGGTTCTCCGTTTTCCCGTCGGGATTCCTGGCGGACTTTATGCCGACGGGAATCCCGGTCGTGTGTACACGGGGAAACTTACCGAGCAGGTTCTCGGTTTTCCCGTCGGGATTCCTGGCGGACTTTATGCTGAGGGGAATCCCGGTCGTGTGTACACGGGGAAACTTACCGAGCATGTTCTCGGTTTTCCCGTCGGGATTCCTGGCGGACTTTATGCCAACGGGAATCCCGGTCGTATGTACACATGGAAACTTACCGAGCAGGTTCTCGGTTTTCCCGTCGGGATTCCTGGCGGACTTTATGCCGACGGGAATCCCGGTCGTGTGTACACAGGGAAACTTACCGAGCAGGTTCTCGGTTTTCCCGTCGGGATTCCTGGCGGACTTTATGCCGATGGGAATCCCGGTCGTGTGTGCACGGTGAAACTTACCGAGCAGGTTCTCGGTTTTCCCGTCGGGATTCCTGGCGGACTTTAATGCCGACGGGAATCCCGGTCGTGTGTACACGGGCAAACTTACCGAGCAGGTTCTCGGTTTTCCCGTCGGGATTCCTGGCGGACTTTAATGCCGACGGGAATCCCGGTCGTGTGTACACGGGGAAACTTACAGAGCAGGCTCTCGGTTTTCCCGTCGGGATTCCTGGCGGACTTTATCCCGGTCGTGTGTACAGGGCTTTAGCCACTTCTTTAGATCCAATGCATGTCAATAAGATACCCCAACATTTTATATCCATACTTTAATTCGGTCACCATAAAATGTCTAGATGTTGATATTCCGAAAACAAGATGGAAGATGTGAGAGTTGTAGAATCAACCTGTTCTAGTTGATTGATCACAAAAAAATGAAATATACAGTTGCATTGAATAGATCAGGACCCAACTGTGTGTTTAAAACATCTGTTCTCAAAAGTTTTATTATTACATTCTCTTTTATACAGAAGATAAGATAGGGGGTGGTATGAGCAGGGCTTTTTTTCAGGTGGAACTCCGTTCCACCACCTCCTGGCTCAGACCCTTTGGTTTCCTGCTCACCATAATCACTTGTAAACACAGAAGTCCAGTTTCTGTGTTTACAAGTGACAGCTCTACACTTTTTGATGTGATTTGGAGGGTGTGTGTGGGGAGGAGTTTGGGGGGGGGGTCATGGTTGAGTTCCAGCACCTATTGTTTGAGGAAAAAAAGCCCTGGCTGTGAGATGTTATTAAAAACCAGCAAACAGAATAATGTCACATTTCATATGTCAGCAGATATATCTGCAAAACTAAAACCTTGAGATGGGAGGGGAGGAGCATGCTGCTCACAGCTCAATCTATATACAAAATGGATGTTCTTGTTCTTAAATTAACAATACAGTGAAAATCTCTGTGTCGTTTCCCTCCTGTTTATTTAACACTATTCATCTCCATTTACATTCAGCTGACTGCTGGCAGCTCCTGCTACATTGGCGCAGAGAAACAGTGTCTTGTTTAACTCTCCCCTAGCTTTCTCAGAATGACTGGTTCAACAGGGAAGGTAGATCATCTGCTGGTACAGCGTGTGATTGCACATACATAGATGTGATTGTACACATTTCCATGGTGATTTAATTAATTTTAGGGGTCTGTAAACAACAGCCTGCAGGCCACACCCAGCCCACATCTAGGGTCAGTGACATATCCTTAATGCAGGGATGGACTGGCCATTGGGACTACAGGGAGTGTCCCGGTGGGCCGATGGCTCAGTGGGCTGGATTCAGTGACAGCAGACCGCCGCCCCCCCCTCCGCTCCTCTGTCTCTCCCTTCCAGCAGCGCTCACCTCCTCTTCCTCCCCGCAGCGTTCACCTGGGAGGACAAAGAAGCAGGAGGAGGACCAGAGGAGCAGGGGGGACGACAGAGGAGCATGGGGGGGGGGGGACAGACAGCTGACTCAACAGCTATGGCCTAGGAGTTTCTCACTTCTGCCTAATCTTGTCCCATAAGGGGGGCACCAAACTGATTCTTTGCCCTGGGTGAAATAATGTCTAGCTTCCCCACTGGTACTGCCTATAAGAGTACCAGTACTAGCCAATGGATAGTGGCTAGTGAAGGGGGAGAGGGAGCTTGGGTGGCCAGGGGGGGTGCGGGAGTTGTCCTGTCCTGTCAAAGTGGGCCAGTCTGGATGAAGTCCAGGGCCAAATTTTTGTCCCAGTCCAGCCCTGCCTTAATGTGTACAGCTAAAGCATTTAGGTAAGCAGAAGAAGGTGTCTGCATCTTTCCCAGCCCCCCCCCCCCCCCCACCTGCAGTCTCATCTCAAGTTTTTTCCTGCTGTGGCTTTATTAGCTCTGTCTTTCATTGCTAGGACCACCAGCACCCTAGCAACCAATGACATAGTTAGTCAGGTTGAAAAAAGACACAAGTCCATCCAGTTCAACCACAAAAAACAAAAAAACAAAATAAAAAACACAGTACAATCCCATACACCCAACTCCATACCCACAGTTGATCCAGAGGAAGGCAAAACCCCCCAGCAGAGCATGAGATCCAATTTGCTACAGCAGGGGAAAAAATTCCTTCCTGATCCTCCGAGAGGCAATCGGATTTACCCCGGATCAACTTTACCTACAAATCTTAGTACTCAGTTATATTCTGTACATTTAGGAAAGAATCCAGGCCTTTCTTAAAGCAATCTACTGAGCTGGCCAGAACCACCTCTGGAGGGAGTCTGTTCCACATTTTCACAGCTCTTACTGTGAAAAAACATTTCCGTATTTGGAGGTGAAATCTCTTTTCCTCTAGACGTAAAGAGTGCCCCCTTGTCCTCAGTGTTGACCGTAAAGTGAATAACTCAACACCAAGTTCACTGTATGGACCTCTTATATATTTGTACATGGTGATCATATCCCCCCAATTCTCCTCTTCTCAAGAGTGAATAAATTCAGTTCCTCTAATCTTTCCTCATAGCTGAGCTCCTCCATGCCTCTTATCAGTTTGGTTGCCCTTCTCTGCACTTTCTCCAGTTCCCTGATGTCCTTTTTGAGAACTGGTGCCCAAAACTGAACTGCATATTCCAGATGAGGTCTTACTAATGATTTGTACAGGGGCAAAATTATATCTCTGTCTCTGGAGTCCATACCTCTCTTAATACAAGAAAGGACTTTGCTCGCTTTGGAAACCGCAGCTTGGCATTGCATGCCATTATTGAGCTTATGATCAACTAAAACCCCCAGATCCTTCTCCACTACAGATCCCCCCAGTTGTACTCCCCCTAGTATGTATGATGCATATTCTTAGCCCCCAAGTGCATAACTTTACATTTATCAACATTAAACCTCATCTGCCACTCAGTCGCCCAATTAGACAGAGCATTGAGGTCGGCTTGTAAATTGGAGACATCCTGCAAGGACGTTATTCCACTGCATAGCTTGGTGTCATCTGCAAAGACAGAAATGTTACTTTTGATCTCAGACCCAATATCATTTATAAATATATTGAAAAGTAAGGGTCCCAGCACTGAACCTTGGGGTACACCACTGATAACCTTGGACCATTCAGAGTAAGAATCATTAACCACGACTCTCTGAATTCTGTCTTTCAGCCAGTTTTCTATCCATTTACAAACTGATATATCCAATCCTGTAGACCTTACCTTACACATGAGCCGTGTGTGCGGAACTGTATCGAACGCTTTTGCAAAATCCAAATATATCACGTCCACAGCCACTCCTCTGTCCAGGGTTTTACTTACCTCTTGATAAAAGGAAATCAGGTTTGTCTGACAACTTCTGTCTTTCATGAATCCATGTTGTCTGCTGCTTAAATAGTTTTTTTCCAGCAAGAACTCATCCATGTGGTCTTTTATTAAACGTTCCAGTATCTTCCCAACTATAGAAGTTAAACTAACAGGTCTATAGTTACTTGGTAAAGACTTTGTTCCCTTTTTAAATATGGGCACCACATTGGCCCTGCGCCAATCCTGTCTTTAATGAGTCCCTAAATATTAGATACAGTGGCTTTGAAATGACAGAGCTCAACTCACCTAGGATCCGTGAGTGGATGCCATCTGGTCCAGGTGCTTTATCCACCTTTATTCTGTCTAAATATTTCTGGACCATATCACCTTTGAGCCATTGTGGATTTGAGGCTGTGTCACTCCCACCCCCATTTTGGACATGAGCTCCCCCATGCTCCATTGTATACACAGAGCTGAAGAAAACATTTAATAAATTTGCCTTCTCTTTGTCCCCAGTCACCCACTCTAGATTATTTTGTAAGGGGCCTACATGCTCAGAATTCACCTTTTTACTATTAATATATTTAAAGAATTTTTTGGGGTTTGTCCTACTATCTTTTGCAATCTGCCGTTCATTTTGAATTTTTGCATCCTTGATTTCCTTTTTGCATATCCTGTTATATTCTTTGTAACATTTAAACAACACTAGTGTTCCTTCATTTTTATATTTTTTAAAAGCTACTTTCTTATTGTTTATAGCTTTTTTAACTTTGACCGTGAGCCACATAGGTTTTATTTTTAGCCTTTTAAACTTATTGCCCATGGGAACATACTTTGCAGTGAGGTTCCACACAGTCTTTTTGAAGAATTCCCATTTCTGTTCTGTGTTCAGCTGTGCCAATAGTCCCTCCCAGTCCAAGTCCTGGAGAGCAGCCCTCATCCTTGGAAAATTTGCTCTCTTAAAATTTAGTGTTTTAATATTTCCTGTATGTATTTCTTGCTTATAGTTAACATTAAATGAAATCATGTTATGATCACTGCTACCCAGGTGTTCCTTTATCTGAACATTAGTAATAAGCTCTGCATGGTTTGAGATTATCAGGTCCAACAGGGCATCATTCCTAGTTGGGGCCTCAATAAACTGCACCATAAAATTGTCCTGCAATAGGTTTTTAAATTTTTGTCCTTTAACTGTCCCAGAAGTGCCATTAATCCAGTCAATTTCTGGGTAGTTAAAATCCCCCAATATTATCACCGTCCCAGACCTTGCAGCCTTTTCCATCTGTGCAAGGAGCTGAGTCTCCACCTCCTCATTAACATTGGGTGGTTTATAACAAACTCCAATGATTAATTTTGAACTACGCACATCTGTATGCAGTTCCACCCATAATGCTTCAGCCTCATCACGCTCTCCATCAACCAGGTTCTCTTTCACGCTTGCTTTAAGGTCACTTCTCACATAGAGACAGACCCCTCCACCTTTCCTTTTTACCCTGTCTTTCCGAAAGAGAGCATAGCCAGGAATATTAATAGCCCAGTCATGTGAGGATTGAAGCCAAGTTTCAGCAATACCGATTACATCATAGCTCTCCTCATGCACCAGAGCTTCCAGCTCACCTGTTTTGCTTGGCAGACTTCTGGCATTGGTGAACAAACACTTAAATGTATTGTTACATTTTTCTCTGGTGTTTTTCATATAATTTATAGTAGTACAAATGGCACTATTATTTCCAATGGCTGTTTGCAACATGGGAACTTTCTTGTCACCTGCCATAACCCTTCCCCATCTATCCCCATTCCACTCTCCATTAATTCAGAAAGGAGAGAAATTTTGATGTATCCTCACATGTAGTGAGCATGTGGATGCATGATCATAGTACGTGTGCCGCGTCCTAAATATATTCAAAATGGAAAAAATGACCTAGGGGCAAGTCATGGACTTTGAGGGCACTGTAAACTGGTAAAGATAGTAGTCACCACAAACAGGGGGAAATTTTTGCTAAAAAAATATATTTATTACACAAGGTATTTATTAAACACTTTAAGAAAATCTCCATATGATTGAATTTGCACAAAAACAAAATTACACAGCATTACAGTATTCAGTGAGAACCATCAGGAATTGGTAATTAAACATAATTACATAAAAAGAATTTAAACTGGTTATTGAGATATACTGTTGATAAAGACAAACAAAGAACCTCCAACCACTTATAGATTGTAAAAGTTCCTGAGGAAGGACCGAAGACTGCATAGATTGAAGGTCTATACGATGACAAAGGAATCGCTGTGGCCTGACATGTTTCGCGCTGAGATATGGCGCTTCTTCAAAGGGCTTTTTGTTATAAATGTGCTACAATAATGGAGAAAAAACATGAGTATATAAATACATTTCACATGCATATATCATATAGTGAACCGAGATAAAAATAGAAATAGAGTAGCTGTGGATGCTGGCAGGCACTCTCCATTAATGTCTGACCACTAACTGACCTGTCTGCTCGATGTAATTCTAATTCACCCTCCCCCTCAATCCTAGTTTAAATACTCCTCCAGCATTCCCATAAACCTCTCCCCCAGCACAGCAGACCCCCTTCCATTCAAGTGCAAACCGTCTTTAGCATATAGGTTGCACCCCAATGAAAAGTCAGCCCAGTGCTCTAGAAACCCAAATCCCTCCTTCCTACACCAGGTCTTTAGCCATGCATTCAGCTCTCTAATCTCCCCCTGCCTTTCCTGTGTTGCGCATGGCACAGGCAATATTTCAGAGAATATCACCTTGGAGGTCCTTCCCTTCATCTTGCAGCCTAGTTCTTTAAATTGATTCTTAAGGAGCCTCCACCTTCCATGTATACTGTCATTGGTTCCAACGTGGACCAAGACAGCTGGGTCATGCCCAGCCCCTCCCAGTAATTTATCCACCCGGTCCACCACATGCCGAACCCTGGCACCAGGGAGACAGCAAACCATTCGGTTGAAGCGATCCTGGCGACAAATTATTCTATCAGTCCTTCTGATTATAGAATCCCCTATTACCACCAACTGTCTAGGCCTACCTGCACTCCCCTCCCCACCTCTACTAGATGGGTTGCTCTCCCGGCTGTTAGGGGTAGCAGTAACATCTAGGGCTGCCACCTCTGTGTTTGCCACCTCCACATCATCACCCAACTTGGCAAATTTGTTTTGATGCACAAATACAGGACTGGCCTTCCCTTTCTTCACGCCCCTTCCACTCCCTCTAACTGCATTAACCCATCTCCCTATCTGATAATCCTGACTTGCCCCTCCACCCTCCACATCAACCTTACTGACCACTTGCTCAGCGAGCAGAGGACCCCTTTCAAGGTTGTCATTTCTACCCAGTGTTGCAACTTGCTCCTCCAGATCTCTAATACGAGCTTCCAGAAGGGCAACCTGCTCACATCTGTCACAGCGGTATCCATCTTGGAGCTGTTGCACCAATTTTGCATACATGTGACACGCTGTGCACTGAGCAAAACCTTCAACCCTGCTAGCACTCATTTCCCAGTTACAATATAATTACTTGTATGAAGATTAAGATGATACTTACAGTTTTAGAAGACTCCTGTCTTGACTCTTGTTTTAAACTCCTGGTTTTTAACTCTTCCACTTGTATTCAAAAAATTCCACTTCTGATCAGAAATTCCACACCAGATCTTAGCAAGGAGCCAGCTCTTATGGAGTTTTTACAGACACTTATATACTCACCTGTTAACAATTAGACACTCCCCTGTTAACAATTAAACACTCCCCTTAATTAGCAGAAAGAAAAAAAAAAAAAAAAGCTGTTAAAAAAAAAAGCTGTGTTTGCCCCAACATTCACAGGTTGATGGAACTTCTTCCACCTAGACCTGCTCTGCCTCCTGGCTCCTGTCCTGCTTCACCAGCCACACTGTAAGCCCTGAACCCTGATATAAGGAGGACTCTATTGGGGACCATGATGTAAGGAGGACTGTGATGGGGACACTGATCTAAGGGGAACTCGGATGAGGAATTGATTGTTTTCTCGCTACAAATATTTTTAAAATATACAGAATGGCCCATGAACTGAAAAGTTTGGCGTCCCCAGGTTTATGGTGTCTTGGGAGTGAATATAAATGTTGGGGTATCTTCCTAACACTTATTAGAACTGAAGAAGATGCTTGGGCAAGCTAATAAATGGCTTTAACCTTACAAAACAAGTCCAGTTGAATGTGACCAACTACTACTAGCTTTACTATATGACCTGGATAAGTGAGAGCCTTCACAGGCAGGTATTGTTGATTTAGTATATTTTGAAATGGCTGACATTTTCTTTTTCCGCCCATCTTTGCTCTCAGGGAGTTCTGCCAGCGCTCTCTGCGGAGGACCCCATCAGACTGCAATACCTTCACTCGATCATTTGACAACTCAGTATTCATCATTGAAGGAAGCAGAAGGCGAGTGGCCCTGGAAGTGACACTTGAGAACCGAGGGGAGAACGCATACAGCACCGTGCTCAATATTTCCCACTCTCCAAACCTCCAGTTTGCAAGCTTGATCCAAAAGGTAAATAGGCATCAGACATGGACAGGTCTGCTTACTATGAGTAAAGGTTGTAGCAAAGTAAGGCTTGTGTCACACTAGTGATGGTCACAAGGGCAAAAAAAAAACACTGAAAACCACTTACCTGTTTCTACAGCCTTGCTGCCTCATTGGTTGAAGTAGTGAGACCTCAATCCGGGGAAATTCTGCAGCATTTTGACCAGCGAGGACACAATGCCGTAGAATAATATACCCAATTCTTTTGTAAAATATAAAAGATGAGGTTGCGTCAAGTAACTAGATACCAAATATGTCAAGCCCTAAATGTGCACCACCAGTAAAATGGCGAAAACGATTGCACCTGAAATTGGCCTTAAGAGCTCATCAGTCTAGGGTTAACCATAAATGATGGTCCTAGAATTATTGCTTTCATTCCGGCATTTGTGGCGATACCCAACATGTGTGGCACAATTGCTGTTTACATATATGTGCACTCCCTATGCACATGTTTGCATTCACGTGTGTGCAAGTGGCGCCAGGGTCCCTGTTAAAGTTTACTGTAAATTATATTTCTAAATACTTTTTTCATTTACCTTTATTGCAACCACAAGGGGGCTGACGCAACCCCATATGTGATAGTTTTGGCAGGTGATAGGTTCTCTTTATAGGAATATCAGGGTTCTATTAGACCCCGGATGTCTTCCCTGCCTTTAGGATTGTGCTTAAAGCTTAGTTCCACCCAAAAATGGAATTTCCGCTTTTCGCAAACACTTCCCGCCTCCGGTGTCACCTTTGGCACCTTTCGGGGGGGAGCAGATACCTGTTTAATACTGGTATTGGCTCTTACTTCCGGGCATAGATAGCCGCATTATCTGCGGGTATCTACGCCACGTCCGGCGCCTCCTACGTCTGTTTAATCCTCAGTCTGGGGATTCACCACTGGCCCTGGTTGCAGACTGGATAAAATCTTCTAGTTGGCCAGATGTGCCCCAAGGGCCATAGTTAGGAGATCCTTGATCTAAAGAACAGATCTTCTCACCACCACCCTACGCCAGTGGCGGTTTGTCCATAGAGGGCGCTGGAGCGCCGCCCCCTCTGGCTCTCGCACAGCCACTGAAATACATAGATTCATGCATTGCATGAATCTATGTATTTTCGCCGCTGCCGCCCACTATTCAGATGGCCAGATGCTGAGCGCCGGCCGTCTGAATAACGGCAGCTGGTTGGCTGAGTGGAAGTGCCTATCAGAGCCAGCGGCTCTGATAGGCTTTCCGAGTACAGCCCTCGGGCTGTAGTCGGCTTCCTGAATGCTTATCCTCGGGACGTACCGGCGGTGCGTTCCTTGGATAAGACTGACAGGCGTCTCAGCCAATCAGATTCACCGGTTCTGGTTATCGCTAACCTGATTGGCTGAAGCTTCATCGAGGGCGGGAGAAGGCATCGAGGGACGTGGAAGGAGGATGGCTGACCCGAGAAAGGTAGTGCCAGGCGGAGGGGGGGGGGAATTTTACAGGTCACAGTGGCAGCATTTAACTGGGCACAGTGGCGACAATTGCGGCGCACAGTGGCTACAATTGCTGGGCACAGTGGTAACAATTGATGGCACATACAGGTCACAGTGGCAGCATTTTACTGGGCACAGTGGTGACAATTGCGGGGCACAGTGGCGACAATTGCGGGGCACAGTGGCGACAATTGATTGGCACAGTGGAGACAATTGATGGCACAGTGGTAACAATTGATGGCACAGTGGTAACAATTGATGGCACAGTGGTAACAATTGATGGGCACAGTGGTGACAATTGATGGCATGGCATAGTGGTGACAATTGATGACACAGTGGCTGTGTTTGATGGCATGGCACAGTGACTGCATTTGATGGCATGGCACAGTGGTGACAATTGATGGCACAGTGGCTGCGTTTGATGGCATGGCACAGTGGTGACAATTGATGGCACAGTGGCTGCATTTGATGGCTTGGCACAGTGACTGCATTTGAAGGCATGGCACAATGGTTGCGTTTGATGGCATGGCACAGTGGCTGCATTTGATGGCATGGTACAGTGGTGACAATTGATGGGCACAGTGAGACTGCAATTGTTTTTTTTGTTTTTTTCGTTTGCCCCCCCCCCCCCCCCAAAGATTTTGAGCACCAGCCGCCACTGCCCTACGCTACGTATAGTTTAATGAATGATGTTCTGTATTCCAGAACTGATCTGAGATTGTTGTAGGATAATGATAAATAGCCCCAGAAATGTGCCAAGCAAACTGAAAAATATTACACTGATCCCGGTTAGTCCAGGTGAAGGTTAAGATGCACTAAATTTTCCCAGTGCTGAGGTAATGGCAGAGAAGGTGTAATGGAGAAATCCGATCCATCGTAGAATATTTAATTCTTCATGTCCTGCCAATGGGATCAGCACTGGATTTGGATTTCTACCAAATGTTCTGTGTGGCTGTTTTCTCCATTCCATCATCTGTCCCTTAAATGGGCAGAAGAAGATTGTTTGGCCTTTATTTGCCATTAGGATTCATTCTTTCTATGACACCAGCACTGAAATTAAATAAATCGACTTTGTTATTAATCCGACGATCAGCTGGTTATGGATGGCCTGGTAGTTAAAGGGCCAGACCACATAGAACAGATATTTCAGTTTCAGTAGATGCTGGAGGTTTAAACCACTCAGCTTCTTATACCTCCTCAGGATTCTATCAGGGAGACCTCTTGAGTTTTGAGGTCTGTACACCTGCTGTGATTGTCATGAGGGGTTCCACTTTCCAGGTTGCAAAGTTCAACTTACCTCGCAAAGTGACCAGCTTATTTGCCTAGGCCAAAAAGAATCTTGCATTCTATAAACCTGTGCAGCGCAATTCTGCCCTCAGGATAGAATAACTCCCGGTAAGTCTCTATGATAAACTTCCTGCCGGCTACGTTGGGGCCCTTTAAAACTGTTGGCATGCAGGGTGATAGAGATGAGTCAATAGGTGGCGTTCCCAACAGCAGTATATGAGCACAGGAGCCACTGATCAATTTGGGTCCTCTGCTCCTGTCTAGACACCACCAGAATACCTGGTCTGGAAACACCCAGCACATGCACAAGAATTACACACACCACCCTTTAAGAAGGTAAGCAGACTGAATTGGCAAATTAAGATCACAAACATGACAAAATAGATTGGCACATAAAATTCACAATGCATAAACACAACAGTAAGTGTACAGTGTATTCCACGGGGGTACCTTTTAAAAGTCAAATCCAAGCTTATACTAAGGAGTGTAAGGAGTGTAAGCAGCCCACTCTCTGGGCACAGCACATCTTGGCACAGCACAGCTTTCCACGATCCTGGCACGCTTCCCTCAGGCTCTTTCCCAGGCTTTTGCTTATATCTGCCCCCCTCCTGCTCTCAGGTGTCTATGGGTGTTGCAGTTGTGGTCCAGGAATGGTTATAGTTGAAATCCTCCGAGACTACATTTCCCAGACCGCACCTGTGTAAAGTCAGTCCTAGCTAGATAAGGAGGTAGAACTGGCATCGCCATCTTGTGGACAAAGAAAGTTATGCAATCAGTAACATTGCCCAGTGTTACAAATGCATGCAATGGGGTAGATTCAGGTACCGCTGCGCACTTCTTATGGTGGCGCAGCGTACCGTTGTTACCCTGCGCCTACGCAAATTATCTGCGCTACGCTTCATTCATGAAGCAGTAGCTACGTAATTTGCGCGGGCACTCCTTAAAACTGCCCGGCGTAAGGGCGCATAATTTAAATGATGCCGTAGGGGGCGTGGATCATTTAAATTAGGCGCGTTCCCGCGCTGAACATAGTGCGCATGCTCCGTCGGGAAACTTTCCCGACGTGCATTGCGGCAAATGACGTCGCAAGGACGTCATTTGCTTCAAAATGAACGTAAATGGCGTCCAGCGCCATTCACGATTCACTTACGCAAACAACGTTAAATTTTAAATTCGCGACGCGGGAACGAAGGGTATACGTAGCATTGGCTGCCCCTGCAAATAGCAGGAGCAGCCTTACACGGAAACCGACGAACGGAAACGACGTAAACTGCGTACGCAGGGCTCGCGTAGGGTTGTGAATCGGCGTTAGTATGCAATTTGCATACTATACGCTGACCACTACGGGAACGCCCCCTAGCGGCCATCGTAAGAATGCAGCCTACGATACGACGGCATAAGAGCCTTATGCCAGTCATATCTTAGGCTGCAGTCGGCGTAACAAGCTTTCTGAATACAGAAAAGTCGTTACACCCGCGCAACTAAGCAATTGCGCTGCCTAACTATGGATACGCAGACGCAATTGCTACCTGAATCCACCCCAATGTTATTCCTGTTAGCACACCTCATCAGTGCTGATGGAAAACCTCCCCCAAAAAAATTAATTAATATCTCGGAGGGATCTCTGAAATTCTATTGCAGTCTTTTGTGCCCTATAGATAGCCTGATGCTGCCTGTGACATGCAGCCTTAAGCTACCTATACTAGATGATGAATGTTTACATCTATGGGCCCCTTTATCTATAGCAGACAGATAAAAGATATCTTTTGATTTCTATGTCCTGCAGGAGGAGTCAGACATCAAGATTGAGTGCAAGAATGACGAACGGATTCCATACAGCAAGATGTGCAATATCAGCTTCCCATTCTTCAGAGCAAAAGCCAAGGTAGGTAAACCACTATCAGGACTATGGAACTGGATGTGACTGCCGGACTGACTAGCCGTGTTCTGAACTATGAGTACAAGCAAGTAGATGATGAATACTTCATGTGTCTTGACTGTGGGAAGTGTGGTGGGGTGCCAGTTATAGACTTTACTTAACCGGTTAAGACCCGGACCATTATGCAGGTTAAGGACCTGGTCCCTTTTTTGGGATTCGGCGCTGCGTCGCTTTAACTGACAATTGCGCGGTCGTGCGACGTGGCTCCCAAACAAAATTGGCACCTTTTTTTCCCACAAATAGAGCTTTCTTTTGGTGGTATTTGATCACTTCTGCGTTTTTTTTTTTTTTGCGTTATAAACAAAAATAGAGCGACAATTAAAAATAAAATCTATATTTTTTACTTTTTGCTATAATAAATATCCCCCAAAAAATATATGAAAAACTTTTTTTTTCTCCGTTTAGGCCGATACGTATTCTTCTACATATATTTGTTAAAAAAACTGGCAATAAGCGTTTATTGATTGGTTTGCGCAAAAGTTATAGCGTTTACAAAATAGGGGATAGTTTTATGGCATTTTTATTAATATTTTTTTTTTACTAGGATTGGCGGCGATCAGCGATTTTTTTTTTTTGTGACTGCGACATTATGGCGGACACTTCGGACACTTTTGACACATTTTTGGGACCATTGTCATTTTCACAGCAAAAAATGTCACAGTCACGAAAAAAATCGCTGATCGCCGCCATTAGTAGTAAAAAAATAAACGCTTATTGCAATTTTGTTTTACCAAAAATAGGTAGAAGAATACGTATCGGCCTAAACTGAGGGAAAAAATCGTTTTTTAGATATTTTTGGGGGATATTTATTATAGCAAAAAGTAAAAAATATTGCATTTTTTTCAAAAATTACGCTATATTTTTGTTTATAGCGCAAAAAATAAAAAACGCAGAGGTGATCAAATACCACCAAAAGAAAGCTCTATTTGTGGGGGAAAAAAGGATGCCAATTTTGTTTGGGAGCCACGTCGCACGACCGCGCAATTGTCAGTTAAAGCGACGCAGTGCAGAATCGCAAAAACTGGCCGGGTCCTTTAGCTGCCTAAAGGTCCGGGTCTTAAGTGGTTAAACATAGAAGACTTTAACCGCTATCAAATGACGGCGAGAGGAAGAGCCTGTTGTTCTGGGTGGACGTCATATGACGGTGCGCCTTCCAAAGCCACTAGAGGGCGCATGCCTGCCCCGTCACTGGGGACCCGATGCACGTGCCCGGCGGCCACGATGGCCGCCGGGCACCCGCGATTGCCCAGTAACTGAGCAGGACCGTGGATCTGTGTGTGTAAACACACAGATCCACGTCCTGTCAGGGAGAGAGGAGACCGATCTGTGTCTCTTGTACATAGGGACACCGATCGGTCACCTCCCCCAGTCAGTTCCCTTCCCCCACATTAAGAATCACTCCCTAGGGAACACATTAACCCCTTGATCGCCCCCTAGTGTTAACCCCTTCCCTGCCAGTTATATTTATACAGTAATCAATGCATTTTTATAGCAGGGATCGCTGTATAAATGTGAATGGTCCCAAAAATTCCTCAAAAGTGTCCGATGTGTCGCCGCAATATCACAGTCACAATAAAAAAAATCGCTGATCGCCGCCATTACTAGTAAAAAAACAAACAAAAAAATGCTATAAATCTATCCCCTGTTTTGTAGCCGCTATAACTTTTGTGCAAACCAATCAATAAACGCTTATTGCGATTTTTTTTTTTTTTTTTTACCAAAAATATGTAGACAAATACATATCAGCCAAAACTGGCTGAAATTTTTAAAAAAATATATATATTTATTATAGCAAAAAGTAAAACATATTGGGCTAGATTCAGAAAGATCTGCCTATCTTTAAGCGGGCGTAGCGTATCTCAGATACACTACGCCGCCGTAACTTAGGGCGGCAGGTCCTGTATTCAGAAAGAACTTGCACTCTAAGTTATGGCGGCGTAGTGTAAATGGGCCGGCGTAAGCCCGCCTAATTCAAATTGTCCAGGCAGTGGGCGTGTTGTATTAAAATGAGCCTTGACCCCACGTAATTGACGTTCCTAACGAACGGCGCATGCGCCGTCCGTGAAAGTATCCCAGTGTGCATGCTCGAAATCACGTCGCAAATAGTCAATGCTTTCGACGTGAACGTAACTTACGCACAGCCCTATTCGCGTACGCAAACGATGTAAACAACGGAAAATTCGACGGTGTCCCGACGTCCATACTTAACATTGGCTATGCCTCATATAGCAGGGGTAACTTTACGCCGGAAAAAGCCATAAGTAAACGACGTAAATAAATCCGCCGGGCACACGTACGTTTCTGAATCGGCGTATCTAGCTCATTTGCATATTCTATGCGGAAATCAATGGAAGCGCCACCTAGCGGCCAGCGTAAATATGCAAGATACGACGGCGTAGGAGACTTACGCCGCTCGTATCTTGGCAACCGTGAGGCGTATCTGATTCTTTGAATCAGGCGCCAAGGTACGACGCCTCAGACTCAGACTTACGACGGCGTATCTGGAGATACGCCGTCGTAAGTTGTTTCTGAATCTAGTCCCCTGTGTTTTTTTTCAAACTTGTCCCTCTTCTTTTATTTATAGCGCAAGAAATAAAAACTGCAGAGGTGATCGAATACCACCAATAGAAAGCTCTATTGGAAAAAAAATTATAAAAATTTCATTCGGGTACAGCGTTGCATGACCGCGCAATTGTCATTTAAAGTGTGACAGCGCTGAAAACTGAAAAATGGCCTGGGCAGGAAGGGGGTGAAAGTGTCCGGTATTGAGGTGGTTAAAGAGAAAAACATTTGCCCAGTATATGGGTTGTTTCCAGGGAACGTCTTCATGTAAAATCATAAAACACAAAGCCACTCCATTTAAATCTTATAGTAGGAAAAGGTATATCGACGACATGATACACATTTATTTCTTATAGTAGGAAAAGGTATATCGACGACATGATACACATTTCCAGAACTGAAGGAGGTCTCGCCAATTACAGTTTGTGTCTCTGTCTCACAGGTGGCATTTCGGCTTGACTTCGAATTCAGTAAATCTGTGTTTCTTCCATCTTTGCAGATCCATCTAGTAGCAAGCAGGTAAGTCATGTGTGTTCTTCCTTCATCATTATGGCCTCAAACCTTTGTAGTGTGGTGAGATTTAAAGAACCATTGTTGGACAGGAAATGTGTCACGGTTGTAGTGATCCCCACATGTGTTGATGAGACGCAATGTAGCTAAGCCATAGTTCCAGCTAATCACAGTGAAAATAGGAAATGCCCGTTATTCCTCCCCTTATGATGACAGTGCATGAGGAGAAGAGAGCTGATAAGCGGCTTTCCTCACAGGGGAGATAAGCTCTGGTGACCTCCATGCCCAAGGCAGTGCTGGAAAATAATGGTGGCCACACAAAATATTGACACTTTGGCCCAGATTCTCAAAAGAGATACGACGGTGCATCTCCAGATACGCCGTCGTATCTCTGCCTAGCGCTGTCGTATCTATGCGACTGATTCTTAGAATCAGTTACGCATAGATATCCATTACATCCGACAGGCGTAAGTCTCGGAATGTAACTGCATTTTTTTTCCCCGCTAGGTGGCGCTTCCGTCGTTCCCGCGTCGAAAATTTATAAAATTACGTTGTTTGCGTAAGTCGTCCGTGAATGGTGCTGGACGTAATTTACGTCCACGTCAAAACCAATGACGTCCTTGCGACATCATTTAGAGCAATGCACACCGGGAAATTTTAGGGACGGCGCATGCGCCGTTCGTTCAGGGCGGGGACGCACTTCATTTAAATGAAACACGACCCCTACCCGCCGAATTTGAATTCCGCCGGGTGATTTACACTACGCCGCCGCAACTTTACAGGCAAGTGCTTTGTGAATAAAGCACTTGCCTGAAAAACTTGCGGAGGCGTAATGTAAATCAGATACGTTACGCCCGCCCAAAATTATGCCCATCTACGTGAATCTACCCCTTTGGTCCCAATTTAGACATTTTCACTTAGGGGGTGTACTCACTTTTGTTGCCAGCGGTTTAGACATTAATGGCTGTGCGTTGAGTTATTTTGAGGGGACGGCAAATTTACACCATTATACAAGCTGTACACTCACTACACAACATTGTAGATACAAAGGGCTAGATTCAGAAAGAAGTTACGTCGGCGTATCTCGAGATACGCCGCGTAACTTCTAGGATGCGCCGGCGTATCTTTTTTCTGTATTCAGAAAGCAAGATACGCCGGAATTTTGCTAAGATACGACTGACGTAAGTCTCTTACGCTGTCGTATGTTAGTTGCATATTTACGCTAGCCGCTAGGTGGCGCTTCCGTAGATTTACGCCTCGAATATACAAATTAGGTAGATACGCCGATTCATGAACGTAGTTGCGCCCGGCGTATCTATATGCGTCGTTTGCGTAAGACGTCGGACCGGAGTAAAGTTACCTCTGCTATATGAGGCGTACGCAATGTTAAGTATGGACGTTGGGACAGCGTCGAATTTTCCGTAGTTTACGTCGTTTGCGTAAGTCGTTCGCGAATAGGGCTGTGCGTAACTTACGTTCACGTCGTAGGCAGTGTTCGGCGTATCTCTAGCCATCGTAATTTAGCGCATGCGCACTTAGAAACATCAAATATGTGGGGTCACTAGTTATTTACATACAACACGCCCACTCCAAGCCTACTTTGAATTACCCGGGCTTACGCCGGCCCATTTACGCTACGCCGCCGTAACTTAGGACGCAAGTGCTTTGTGAATACAGCACTTGCCTTTCTAAGTTGCGCCGGCGTAGCGTAAAGAAGATACGCTACGCCCGCACAAATATACGCCAGGCTTTCTGAATCTAGCCCAAAGTGTCATTTCTTCAGTGTTGTCACATGAAAAGATATATACCGTATAAACTCGAGTATAAGCCTACGCAAATATAAGACGAGGCACCTAATTTTACCACAAAAAAATAGGAAAACTTATTGACTCGAGTATAAGCCTAGGATGAGAATGCAGCAGCTACTGTAAGTGGAAAAGAGGGTGAACAATGCCAATCTGCAGCCTCACTGTGCCCATTTTCAGCCTCACGTTGCCCATTTTCAGCCTCACGTTGCCCATGTTCAGCCTCACTGTGCCCATAAGCAACCTTACTGTGCCCATAAGCAGCCTCACTGTGCCCATGTACCTTA
The DNA here is from genome assembly GCF_905171775.1 of Rana temporaria. Taxonomy (NCBI): domain Eukaryota; kingdom Metazoa; phylum Chordata; class Amphibia; order Anura; family Ranidae; genus Rana; species Rana temporaria. The sequence goes on from NC_053491.1 coordinate 10,135,328, forward strand.
TCTCAGTATTGATGAGGAGGAAAGGAAACCCATATCACGCAGTACATTGTCCCCTCTGATTCACAGCACCATTGTGTGTATAGGAAGTCTGCGCCGTCCACGCCGCCCGTGCCTTCCACTGTAACTAAGCTCCGCCTCCTCATCGTCACAGACAGATGAGGAGGAGGTGGGGCAGGGTGGGTGGCGCGGACTTCCTATACACGCAACACCGCTGTGAATCAGAGGGGACAATGTACTGCGTGATATGGGTTTCCTATCCTCATCATCAATACTGACAGGAAACCTGACTCGAGTATAATCCGAGGGGGGCTTTTTCAGCACAAAAAAAGATTTTGACAAGCGAGTGACCATGGCCGTTCCTAGGCAGGGTGCATTGCACCCAGGCGCCTGCAGAGGTGGGGGCGTCAAAGTGCCAGAGTTTTCCCCTCCCTCCTTCTCTCCTTGTTTGTGTCCGTCCAGAACTAGTGTTCTGAGCATAGGTGTGTGTCTGTCCAGAACTGATGTGTGAGCATAGGGCAGCCCGTCCAGCCTGGCAGTGCTCAGGGGAGGGGCCGCTCCTCTTCCTGACATGAGAGTTCTAGTTTTCAGTGGCTGCTGAGTGCTGATGTGCAGGGATGAATTCCTAACACTGGGAGTCTTGGATCCCGCACTGTCTCCACCAACTCCAGTTGGAATGCCTCCCACTCCCATTTCTATCTCAGGCTGCACAGAGAGAATCGAGGTGAGTCAGGCCTAGTACACACGAGAGGATTTATCCGCGGATACGGTCCAGCGGACCGTTTCCGCGGATAAATCCTCTCGAGGATTTCAGCGGATTTGGATCCAATGGAGTGTACTCACCATAGGATCGAAATCCGCGCCAAAATCCACTCGCGATGACGTGTCGCGCCGTCGCCGCGATGATGACGCGGCGACGAGCGCGACGCTGTCATATAAGGAATTCCACGCATGCGTCGAATCATTACGACGCATGCGGGGGATCCCTTCGGACGGATTGATCCGGTGAGTCTGTACAGACCAGCGGATCAATCCGTTGTGATGGATTCAAGCGGATAGATTTGAAAGCATGTCTTCAAATTTTTATCCGCTTGAAATCCATCCCAGGGGATAAAAATCCGCGGAAACAGATCCGCTGGATTGTACACACCATAGAATCTATCCGCTGAAACCGATCCGCTGAGATTTTTCAGCGGATGGATTCTATTGTGTGTACGGGCCTCAGTGTTCAGTGTGCTGGGGGATGGCACCCCCAGCATCCCTTTACACGTGCTTTGGGCTGCCCCTGCTCTAGATGTTTAATGGCATGATAGATTGCATAGGATACACAGCCCCTGTGCCTAGTCCATCTACAGATGTGATGTATAATGAGATGTAAAGGGGAGGAGTTAGTAAAATGACAACGCCCATGTGGGGGCGCCAGAAATATTTCTGCACCCAGGTGCCTGTGACCCTAGGATTGGCCCTGCGAGTGACTGTTGGGAGTAGGATCCCCTAAGCTTGCACATAATGAACGGGGGAAAAGGGGAGCGGTTTAGCATCTTTGCCTTGAGCGCTGGATGACCTTGTCCCGGCACTGATGGCAGTTTCCCAGTTTCAGGAAAGGTTGCTTTTAACTCAGGTAAAGAGTTATACAATAACCAGTAAGCATTAATTTCTTATCGTTACATGTCTCTACAGTGACAGTGAAGAACTGGAGAGTACAATCGCTGATAACGAGGTTCTGCTGAATTTCAACCTCAAGTATGAGTCGGACCTCCTATTCACCAGGTACATGGATGACCTTACTTCAATCTTATTTCATGTGGATTTTCGCTGCTTCTTATCCCTGATGTAACACATTTCACAAGGGTCCTATGCATAAAGGTGTCTAGAAGAACTGTCTGTGCTGCTCATAGTAACCATTCATATTCTTACTTCTCTTCGTTCAGACACTGTTATACATACGGCCCTACATTCTTTATATTGAGGTAAATCTTTTTTGTTGCTAAGACCATTTTTATTTTTTTATCACACCCATCATATACATCAGCCTTTGTCAACCTTTTTACCCTAGAGCAACCCTTTAGAATATTTCAAGGTCTCTAGCTAAAACTACTTCATCAGAGGGGCAAAGGCCAGTGGGAAGAATGATCCTTACATTGGTGGCCTTTTTGAAGACAAACCTTGATACATTGATGGTCAGTGAGAAGATATGCTTCTTACATTGGTGGTCAGTGAGAAGAATGTTCCTTACATTGGTGATCAGTGGGAAGAATGCTCCTTACATTGGTGATCAGTGAGAAGAATGTTCCTTACATTGGTGATCAGTGAGAAGAATGCTCCTTACATTGGTGATCAGTGAGAAGAATGCTCCTTACATTGGTGATCAGTGAGAAGAATGTTCCTTACATTGGTGATCAGTGGGAAGAATGTCCCTTACATTGGTGATCAGTGAGAAGAATGTTCCTTACATTGGTGATCAGTGAGAAGAATGTCCCTTACATTGGTGATCAGTGGAAAGAATGTCCCTTACATTGGTGATCAGTGAGAAGAATGTCCCTTACATTGGTGATCAGTGGGAAGAATGTCCCTTACATTGGTGATCAGTGAGAAGAATGTCCCTTACATTGGTGATCAGTGGGAAGAATGATCCTTACATTGGTGATCAGTGGGAAGAATGTCCCTTACATTGGTGATCAGTGGGAAGAATGTCCCTTACATTGGTGATCAGTAGGAAGAATGTTCCTTACATTGGTGATCAGTGGGAAGAATGTCCCTTACATTGGTGATCAGTGAGAAGAATGTCCCTTACATTGGTGATTAGTGAGAAGAATGTTCCTTACATTGGTGATCAGTGGGAAGAATGTCCCTTACATTGGTGATCAGTGAGAAGAATGTCCCTTACATTGGTGATCAGTGAGAAGAATGTTCCTTACATTGGTGATTAGTGAGAAGAATGTTCCTTACATTGGTGATCAGTGGGAAGAATGTTCCTTACATTGGTGATTAGTGAGAAGAATGTTCCTTACATTGGTGATCAGTGGGAAGAATGTCCCTTACATTGGTGATCAGTGGGAAGAATGTTCCTTACATTGGTCATCAGTGGGAAGAATGTCCCTTACATTGGTGATCAGTGAGAAGAATGTCCCTTACATTGGTGATCAGTGGGAAGAATGTCCCTTACATTGGTGATCAGTGAGAAGAATGTCCCTTACATTGGTGATCAGTGGGAAGAATGTTCCTTACATTGGTGATCAGTGAGAAGAATGTTCCTTACATTGGTGATCAGTGAGAAGAATGTCCCTTACATTGGTGATCAGTGGGAAGAATGTCCCTTACATTGGTGATCAGTGAGAAGAATGTCCCTTACATTGGTGATCAGTGGGAAGAATGTTCCTTACATTGGTGATCAGTGGGAAGAATGTTCCTTACATTGGTGATCAGTGGGAATAATGTCACTTACATTGGTGATCAGTGAGAAGAATGTCCCTTACATTGGTGATCAGTGGGAAGAATGTCCCTTACATTGGTGATCAGTGAGAAGAATGTCCTTTACATTGGTGATCAGTGGGAAGAATGTTCCTTACATTGGTGATCAGTGGGAAGAATGACCTTTACATTGGTGACGAGTGGGAATAATGCTCCTCACGTCGGCGGTCAGTAGAAAGACTGTCTCTTATATTGGCCTGATCAGGCATGGTCAGATAGGAGGTCATTCAGCCACAGTTCAAGAAACCCCTAGTAACCTCTGGAGCAGTGGTTCTCAACCTGGGGGTCAAATGAGGATTTGCCAGGGGTCCCCAAACCCTTAGCTGTTCCTGAAGCCTGCGGCCGCCCACTCAGCCTCTTCACAGCCGCCCCTTAAGTTCACGGCATAGCTGGGGGGCAGAGACTAGAGGTCGGCTGACTGGTGAGGAATGTGAAGTGGGAGGAGCTGGAGGAGACCCTACCTGCTGATTTCAGCATAAGTGTCACTGCTACGAGACACCACAAAGTCAGAGACACAGTGAGTAACACTACCTATGATTAGAGTTGCCCTTAAAAGTCCCCACTACAGTTCTCAGATCAGCAGATGACCTTCATCAAGAGCACCTAGTTGGCCGATCAGAACTCTCCCCCAGCACTGCCACTGATCCCATACTCCCCACCAGGAAGTAAGAGAAGGAATAAAAATAGAGAATACATGGAAGGGAGAGGAAAAGAGGGGGAGGAACAAAGAAAAAGGCAGATACTGCTGATACTCCGGCGTACTTTCAAATTTTCCCCCGTCGTATCTTAATTTGTAATTCACAAACAAGATACGACGGCATTTGGCTAAGATCCGACAGGCGTACAGCTTCGTACGCCTTCGAATCTTAAGATGCAATACTTCGGCCGCCGCTGGGTGGAGATCGCGTCGTTTTCCGCGTCGGGACCTGCCAGTCACGTTTGCACAGTAATCAGTGCAGTTTTATAGCATTAATCGCTGTATTAATGTGAATGGTCCCAAAAATGTGTCAAAAGTGTCCGATATGTCCGCCACAATGTCACGGTCACAATAAAAATCGCAGATCGCCGCCATTACTAGTAAAAATATAAAAATGACATAAAACTATCCCCTATTTTGTAGACGCTATAACTTTTGGGCAAACCAATAAACGCTTATTGCGATTTTTACCAAAAATATGTAGAAGAATACATATCGGCCTAAACGTTGGAATTTTTTTATATATATATATATATATATATATATTTTTTTTTTTGAGGGATATTTATTATAGCAAAAAAGTAAAAAATATTGATTTTGTCTAAACTGGTTTCCAAAAAAAAATCAGGCAAGGAAACACCAGAGAAGGTCTTCACCAATCATTTATCATACTTTGACTGAAGCATGGAATTTGATTGGCTTTTACGGGCAGCAGCTCAAGCATTTTGTAAGTCGGGCCCGGGCTCTGTATTAGGCAAGCGTCGCCATTGGACGGTTATTTTTTTATAGTTTGTTTGATTTCCAGCTGTTATGCAAAGAAGCAGAAGTTCAGAAACTTTGGGTGACCCCCAAGTAGAGCCGAGGCTGGGAATGCAGAAAGTGCCGAAATGAAGAATATGTGCTTTAATCAGGAGCCAGGAGGAGCGTTCCCCCGGTGAGGGGCCTGGCTGTGAATGTGACACATCGTCATATTAATAGCCACTTCTATTACCTGCCGGATATGTGCAAGAGCGAACAGGCACGGGTGGAAGCTTATTCGTGGGGCTCCATCCATGGACTGTGTGTGACACGTGTTTGTCATCAGGGAAGAATTTGAGAGTCAATCTGGAGACGGAACATATTAAAGTTCTGTCTCTCAATGAATCTCTGATAATTCTTAGCAGGCCCGCCAATCAAGAAGAGTCTTTAACCACTTCAGCCCCGGACCATTATGCAGGTAAAGGACCTGGCCCCTTTTTGCGATTCGGCACTGCGTCGCTTTAACTGACAATTGCGCAGTCATGGGACGTGGCTCCCAAACACAATTGGCGTTCTTTTTTTCCCCACAAATAGAGCTTTCTTTTGGTGGTATTTGATCACCTCTGCGGTTCTCATTTTTTGCGCTATAAACAAAAATAGAGTGACAATTTAAAAAAAAAAAACATTTTTTTTTACTTTTTGCTATAATAAATATCCCCAAAAAATATATTAAAAAAAACATTTTTTTTCCTCAGTTTAGGCCAAAACGTATTCTTCTACATATTTTTGGTTAAAAAAAAAGAAGCAATAAGCGTTTATTGATTGGTTTGCGCAAAAGTTATAGCGTTTACAAAATAGCGGATAGTTTTATGGCATTTTTATTAATAATTTTTTGTGACTGCGACATTATGGCGGACACTTTTGACACATTTTTGGGACCATTGTCATTCTCACAGCGAAAAGTGCTATAAAAATGCCCCGATTACTGTGAAAATGACACTGGCAGTGAGGGGGTTAACCTGGAGGGGGCGCTAAAGGGGTTAAGTGTGAGCTAATTTGTGTTTCTTACTGTAGGGGGGCGTGGCTGGGCGTGTGACATCACTGATCGTCGTTCCCTATGACAGTGACGGGCTCACTAGGAAGCACGGGGAGAGGTTTGTTTACACTCACCTCTCCCCCCGTTCTTCCTCTCTGTGACCCGATTGCGGGACACCGGCGGCGACCGGGTCCCGCGGGCACAGGACCGGGTCGCGAGCGCGCCGGCGGCAGCGCACTCGCGGCCTACCGCTGGACTTCTTAAAGGGGACGTACCTGTACGCCCTTGTGCCCAGTCGTGCCATACTCCCAACGTAAATAGTCGTGCTGCGGTCCTTAAAGCGGAGTTCCACCCAAAAGTGGAACATCCGCTTAATCCACTCCTCGCCCCCTTACATGCCACATTTGGCATTTAATTTTTTTTGGGGGGGGGAGTGGGGGCTTCAGGGAGGAGTGGGACTTCCTGTCCCACTTCCTTCCGCCGAGGGGCTGGTAAGGCGAATAGTCAGATCTCCTTTGGGCAGCCCCTCCCTGTAGGCGATGGCCTGGGACACAAGACAGGTCCCAGGCGATCACCTGTCCAATAGGATGGCCCAGCGCCGCTCGCGCATGCGCAGTGGGTGCCTGGCCGTGAAGCCAAAAGCTGTCACAGCCGGGTGCCCACACTTGGAATGAAGACGCCGGCCGGGGAGGGGGGAGAGGAGCGGAGCCACGGCCGGTGACTTGTCCTGAATGTTCCACTATGGGGGAAGTTCCTGCACTGACTGCGCAGGCGCAAACTTCCCGACGGAAATCCCCGAACCTCGCCCGGCATCCAGGCTCATTCTTTAACATCCCCGTGGATTGGAGGATGTTAAAAAAAGAGCCAGGAGGCCGAGCGAGCAAAGCGAGCCGTCCGAGCGCAGCGAGGACGTGAGGCCGACTGGCCACTTTCCTCTAAGTCCACGTCGCCCTGGATGCTGGCCGCCGTTCGGGGATTTCCGTCAGCAAGTTTGCACCTGCGCAGTGCTTGACGGAACTTTCCCGATGGCTGGAACCAGCTCAGCGCATCAGTTCGCGCATGCGCTGGAACTTCCATGATACATGGAACCAGCACGGCAGATCACCGGCGCATCGCTGGAACGTGGAGCAGGTGAGTGTATGTTTATCAAAAGCCAGCAGCTACACTTTTTGTAGCTGCTGACTTTTAATAAACATAAAAAATGACTGGAACACCCCTTTAAGGGGTTAAAGAGATAGAAACATAAATTAAAGCGGAGTTCCACCCTAAAAATGTACTTTCTATTAACAGCTTGCCTTTAATGTAAAAAATAAAAAAATTAAATGTTTTTTACTCACTTCTATCTGGCTGTTACCAGGCAGATTTCGTAATCTGCCTTGTACCTGGTCCTAGGCGGTTCAACTTCCTGTCCTAAGACCCCATTGCCTCCTGGGAAATGATGACACTCATTTCCCAGGAGTCTCTGGGCAATTACTGTGCCTAAAAATCTCCCAGCATGCACCTCTCCCTGGAAACCAGGAAGAGAAAGGAACTGGGCTTCACACGCCCACACATATGAGGGATACGCCCACACATATGATGGATACGCCCACACATATGATGGATACATCCACACATATGATGGATGCGCCCACAACATGAGCTGGAGGATAGAAGGCTATAAGTGTTTGCAATGATTTCTGGAACGATTGGAGAGCTATCAATATGTTTTAGGGACCATTTAATGTGATTAATTTTAGCTTGCAAAAAAAATGTATGCCCGGAACCCCACTTTAACCGGTTAACGCCCGCCGCATGTACAAATATGTCCACAGAATGGCACGTACAGGCATATGAGCGTACATGTACGTCCCCGCCTTTCCGCGGGTCGGGGGTCCGATCGGGCATGCGGCGGTCGGTAACCCACTGGGAGCGATCCGGGACGAGGGCGCGGCTATTCGTTTCTAGCCGCCCCCTCGCGATCGCTCCCTGGAGCTGAAGAACGGGGAGAGCCGTATGTAAACACGGCTTCCCCGTTCTTCACTGTGGCGGCGTATCGATCGTGTGATCCCTTTTATAGGGAGACTCGATCGATGACGTCAGACCTACAGCCACACCCCCCTACAGTTGTAAACACACACTAGGTGAACCCTAACTCCTACAGCGCCCCCTGTGGTTAACTCCCAAACTGCAACTGTCATTTTCACAATAAACAATGCAATTTAAATGCATTTTTTGCTGTGAAAATGCCAATGGTCCCAAAAATGTGTCAGAATTGTCCGAAGTGTCCGCCATAATGTCGCAGTCACGAAAAAAATCGCTGATCGCCGCCATTAGTAGTAAAAAAAAAAAAATAATAAAACTATCCCCTATTTTGTAAACGCTATAAATTTCGCGCAAACCAATCGATAAACGCTTATTGCGATTTTTTTTTACCAAAAATAGGTAGAAGAATACGTATCAGCCTAAACTGAGGGAAAAACATTTTTTATATATGTTTTTGGGGGATATTTATTATAGCAAAAAGTTAAAAATATTAAATTTTTTTCAAAATTGGCGCTCTCTTTTTGTTTATAGCGCAAAAAATTAAAACCGCAGAGGTGATCAAATACCACCAAAAGAAAGCTCTATTTGTGGGGAAAAAAGGACGCCAATTTTGTTTGGGAGTCACGTCGCACAACCGCGCAATTGTCTGTTAAAGCGACGCAGTGCCGAATCGCAAAACCTGGATGGCCATTTAGCTGCCTAAAGGTCCGGGGCTTAAGTGGTTAAAGAGTCTATTTCTAGGCCCGGAACACCTCCTAACACCTCCATTCTTCCTCCCCCAGATACTCCAGTCTGGACCAGTATGAGATCACATCCCAAGGGTCAGCTGACAGATACAATGCTATTGGGCCCCCATTCAACTGCTCTTTTAAGGTAAGTGATTGCCTTGTGCAAATAGACTTTCACTGACAGTTTTTGCATTTTTTTTTGCACACACTTTTATTAAATCATTTTACACACCTCCCAACTTTTTTAGATGGGAATGAGGGACACCTATCAGCAACAGTAATACAGGCATAGGGCACACCCCTTGTCACGCCCCCTTAAAGGGCAAATGTACAAAAAACAAGGGGCTAGATTCAGAAAGCCTGCGTAACTTTGTACGGGCGTAGCGTATCTCAGATACGCTACGCCGCCGTAACTTTGTGAGGCAGGTTCTGTATTCAGAAAGAACCTGCGCCCTAAGTTACGGCGGCTTAGCGTAAATGTGCCGGCGTAAGCGCGCCTAATTCAAATTGTGAAGAGGTGGGCGTGTTTTATGTAAATAAAACATGACCCCACGTAAATGACGTTTCTAACGAACGACGCATGCGTATCCAGTGCGCATGCTCCAAATTAAACCGAAAAAATTCAATGCTTTCGACGTGAACGTAAATTACGCACAGCCCTATTCGCGAACGACTTACGCAAACGACGTAATCGACAGAAAGTTTGACGCGGTCCCGACGTCCATACTTAACATTGGCTGCGCCTCATATAAGCAGGGGTAACTTTACGCCAGGAAAAAGCCTTACGTAAACGTGTATCTGTACTGCAACGGCCGGGCGTATGTTCGTGAATAGGCGTATCTAGCTGATTTACATATTCTAGGCGTAAATCAGCGTACACGCCCCTAGCGGCCAGCGTAAATATGCAGTTAAGATACGACGGCGTAGGAGACTTACGCCGGTCGTATCTTAGCAACATTTAAGCGTATCTCAATTTGAGCATACGCTTAAAGTTGCGACGGCGCAGATTCGGACTTACGACGGCGTATCTACTGATACGCCCGTCGTAAGTGTTACTGAATCTAGCCCAAGATTGGTTAACACTTTCCCTACCGAGTCATTGTGAAATTACGTCGGCGGGAACCCTCCCTCTGGGTGGACGTCATACGACGTCCTTGCCTTCCCGGGCGGCTAGGGGGTGCATTGCTCGGGGCCCGGTGCGCTGGCCCGGTGCCCGCAATCACGGCAGGACCATGGATCTGTGTGTGTAATGATGAGGTGTAAACACACAGATCCATGTCCTGTCAGAGGCGAGGAGACCAATGTGTGTTCCCAGTACAGAGGAACACACATCGGTCTCCCCCCCTTGTGAGACCCCTCCCCCCTTCAGCGCCCCCTAGTGTTAACCTTTTCCCTACCAGTCACATATACACAGTAATCAGTGCAGTTTTATAGCACTGATCGCTGTATAAATGTGAATGGTCCCAAAATTGTGTCAAAAGTGTCCGATATTCCCGCCGCAATGTCACGGTCACAATAAAAATCGCAGATCGCCGCCATTACTAGTAAAAAAATAAAAATGCCATAATTCTATTCCCTATTTTGAAGATGCTAGCTAGAACTTTTTGCGCAAACCGATCAAATATGCTTATTGCGATTTTTTATTTTTATTTTTTTACCAAGAATGGCCCGGATTCAGAGAGCAATTGCGCCTGCGTAACCGTAGTTACACAGCGCAATTGCTTACTTGCGCCGGCATAACGAATGCTCCTGATTCAGGAACCTCGTTACGCCGACTGCAGCCTAAGATATGCGTGGCATAAGGCTCTTATGCCCGCATATCTTAGGCTGCATTCTTGCGGTGGCCGCTAGGTGGCGTTCCCGTTGTGCTCAGCGTATAGTATGCAAATTGCATACTAACGCCGATTCACAACGTTACGCGAGCCCTGCGTACGCAGTTTACGTCGTTTGCGTACCGCGGTTTTCGCGTAAGGCTGCCCCTGCTATTAGCAGGGGCAGCCAATGTTACGTATACCCGTCGTTCCCGCGTCGCAAAATTTGAACTTTACATTGTTTGCGTAAGTGATTCGTGAATGGCGCTGGACGCCATTCACGTTCACTTTGAAGCAAATGACGTCCTTGCGACGTCATTTGCCGCAATGCACGTCGGGAAAGTTTCCCGTCGGAGCATGAGCACTACGCTCGGCGTGGGAACGTGCCTAATTTAAATGATTCCCGCCCCCTACGGGATCATTTAAATTGCGCGCGCTTACGCCGGGCATTTTGCCGGCGCGCCCTCGCAATTTACGGAGCTACTGCTCCGTGAATCGAGGGTAGCGCAGAAAATTTGCGGTGGCGCAGGGCAAAACCGGTGCCCTGCGCCTACGTAAAAAATGTGCAAAGGTACCTGGATCTACCCCAATATGTAGAAGAATACGTATCGGTCTAAACTGAGAAAAAAAATAGTTTAAAAATATATATATATATATATATATGATATTTTTTAAATCAAAAAGTAAAAGATATTGTGTTTTTTTCAAAATTGTTGCTCTATTTTTGTTTACAGCGCAAAAAATAAAAAACGCAGAGGTGATCAAATACCACCAAAAGAAATCTCTATGCGTGTGAAAAAAAAGGACGCTAATTTTGTTTGGGAGCCACTTTGCACGACCGCGCAATTGTCATTCAAAGTGCGACAGTGCTGAAAACTAAAAATTGGTCTGGGCAGGAAGGGGGTGAAAATGCCCGGTATGGAAGTGGTTAAACCCACAAGTGTTTTTTTTTACCACTACTATTCCTTTATATTGGCTTTTGGAATTTACAAATGCAGCAATTTAGAAATCAGATGAAAGGTTTAGCGCTGGGAAACACTTTTTGATTGATAAAAAGTGCATTTTCTATACAACTACATAGATCAGACCATAATGAGGGACAAATGAGGAGGGAGAGGGACAGAGGGACGTTTCTCCAAATCAGGGACACTCCCTCGAAATCAGGGACAGTTGGGAGCGATGATTTTAGGCCTGAAGAGTATGAAAGCCCCCGAAACATTATGGGGCAGATCCACAAAAGTATTACGCCGGCGTATCTATTGATCTATTGGCGTAATTTTAAATTTCCCGCGTCGTATCTATGTTTTGTATCCACAAAACAAGATACAACGGCATCCAGGGCCGTTGCGACAGGACAGGCAAACCAAGCAATTGCTTGGGGCCCCAGAGCTGGCCTGGGGCCCCGAGCTGGCATGCTGGGCCCCCCTCCCTCGCAACTCACTCGCTGCACGGGAGGAGGAAGGAGGATGAGGGAGGAGGAGGAACTAAGAAGCCATTTTCGGTAGCGCCCGAAACCCCCCACCCCCGCTTCTGAACTTGAAAAGACTCGGATGTCATTTCCGACAGCAGCACATCCCCAAGCGTCTCAACCCCGCCCTGTCGTTGTCCATTTTGCTTGGGGCCCCCAAAATCCTTCAAATGGCCCTGACGGCATCTGGGATCGATCCGACAGGCGTACGTCTTAGTACGCCGTCGGATCTTAGATGCAATTTTTCGACTCGAGTATGCAAATTAGCTATTTACGGCGATCCACGAACGTACGTCCGGCCGGCGCATTTTTTTACGTCGTTTTCGTTCGGCTTTTTCCGGCGTATAGTTAAAGGTGCTGTTCTGAGGCGTACTCAATGTTAAGTATGGCCGTCGTTCCCGCGTACAATTTTGAAATTTTTACGTTGTTTGCGTAAGTCGTTCGCGAATAGGGATTTGCATAGAATTATGTCACCGTTGTAAGCATTGGCTGGTTCTGGGATACCCCCACGGACGGCCCATGCGCAGTTAAATAAAAAACTTTGTTTACGTCGGGTCACGACGTATTTACATGAAACACGCCCCCATTACCTCCATTTGAATTAGGCGCCATTACGCCGGCAAAGATACACTACGTCGCCGTAACTTACGGCGCGGATTCTTTCAGGATTTTAAAAAAAAATTAAGTTACGGCGGCGTAGTGTATCTTAGATACGCTACGCCCGGCGCATAAATGCGCCGCTGTACGAGGATCTGCCCCTATATATGGAAGCAGTAACCCTGAAGAATAAAACAATGGTAGTACCATTTTTTTAATCACCTGATATTAGCAGTTTATAACACTTGGGTGGGCTCATGGCGCAATGCTCTACGCTCCGAGCCCACCCTATTTTGAAGCCTATCAGAACCTATGGCTCTAATCAGGTGCCTCTATTCATAAATTTGTACATTTGTACATTCGTAAATTCGTACATTTCTACATTTGCAAATGATAAAATTCGTACATTCGTAAATTCATAAATTTGTAAATTAGAAAATTCGGAAATCTGAAATAATAATTAACTAATGATAACTTAACTATTACTAACTATTAATTTCTAGGTATTGTAATTCCCTTTCAAATTTGGCTGTTAGTGAACGTAACGAATAGAAATTTATCCGAAGTTACAAATTATTTTCCGAAATAACGAATGGAACGTAATGAATTAATAATAAATAACAATAATAATAATAAATACGTTTTATTATTATTATTTATTATTAATTTGTTCCGTTCCATTTGTCTAGATGCAGCATTTGTTATTTCAGGTCATTCGTAACTTCGGATAAATTTCTATTCGTTACGTTCACGAACAGCCAAATTTGAAAGGAAATTACAATACCTATAATTTAATAGTTAATATTTCAGATTTTCTAATTTTCGGGTTTTCAGATTTTCTAATTTCAAATTTTCTAATTTACGAATGTACGAATTTAAAAATGTATGAATGTACAAATTTACGAATTGATGAATGTACAAATTTACGAATTGATGAATGTACAAATTTACAAATTTACGAATGTCCAAATTACGAATGTACGAATTTACAAATATGCGAATGTACAAATTTACAAATATACGAATGTACGAATTTTCAAACTTACGAATGATAGAATTCACGAATGTACGAATTTATAAATGTACGAATTTACGAATGTTCAAATTTATGAATGTACAAATTTGCGAATGTACGAATTTACAAATAAACGAATGTACGAATTTACAAATATACGAATGTACGAATTTACAAATATACGAATGTTCGAATTTACAAATATACGAATGTTCGAATTCACAAATGTATGAATTTATGAATGTACAAATTTTTTAATGTACGAATTTACAAATATACGAATTGTACGAATTTTCAAACTTACGAATGTACGAATGTACAAATTTACAAATATACGAATGTACGAATTTACAAATATACGAATGTACGAATTTTCAAACTTACGAATGTACGAATTTTCAAACTTACGAATGTTAGAATTCACGAATGTTAGAATTTATAAATGTACGAATTTACGAATGTTCAAATTTATGAATGTACAAATTTACGAATGTACAAATTTATGAATTTACGAATGTGCAAATTTACGAATGTACGAATTTACAAATATACGAATGTACGAATTTACAAACTTACGAATGTTCAAATTTACGAATGTACGAATTTAAAAATGTATGAATGTACAAATTTACAAATTGATGAATGTACAAATTTACAAATTTACGAATGTCCAAATTACGAATGTACGAATTTACAAATATGCGAATGTACAAATTTACAAATATACGAATGTACGAATTTTCAAACTTACGAATGATAGAATTCACGAATGATAGAATTTATAAATGTACGAATTTACGAATGTTCAAATTTATGAATGTACAAATTTACGAATGTACGAATTTACAAATATACGAATGTACGAATTTACAAATATACGAATGTACGAATTTACAAATATACGAATGTACGAATTTACAAATATACGAATGTACGAATTTACAAATATACGAATGTACGAATTTACAAATATACGAATGTACGAATTTACAAATATACGAATGTTCGAATTTACAAATATACGAATGTTCGAATTCACAAATGTATGAATTTATGAATGTACAAATTTATGAATGTACAAATTTTTTAATGTACGAATTTACAAATATACGAATGTACGAATTTTCAAACTTACGAATGTACGAATTTTCAAACTTACGAATGTTAGAATTCACGAATGTTAGAATTTATAAATGTTAGAATTTACGAATGTTCAAATTTATGAATGTACAAATTTACGAATGTGCAAATTTACGAATGTACGAATTTACAAATATACGAATGTACGAATTTACAAACTTACGAATGTTCAAATTTATGAATGTACAAATTTATGAATGTACACATTTATGAATGTACAAATTTATGAATGTACAAATTTACGAATGTACGAATTTACAAATATACGAATGTACGAATTTATGAATGTACGAATCAGTGCCGATCCTGACCTCCCTGGGGCCCTAAGCAAAATTACATGTCACATTAAAATAAAGTTGAGGGGGGGGGGGGCGCTGCTGACAGTGACATGTCTCATTAAAGATTAACGTTGAGTAGCAGGGGGAGGGGGTGTTCTGCTGATGGAAATGACATCTTACATTAAAGTGAAAAGTGGAGGGGGTGCTGACTTACCTCTTCTCCCATGCAGCCAGCGAGTTGAGAAGCGGGGTGAGGGGCCTGAAAATGACTTCTCACCAGGCGGGGCCTCCAGTAATTTGGGCGGCCCTCTGCAGCTTTGCGGGGCCCTAAGAGGCTTGCATAGTGAGCCTATAGGGCGGATCGGCCCTGGTACGAATGTACGAATTTACAAATATACGAATGTACGAAATGCGATCATAACGAATGACCTGAAAAACTAAAAACAAATGAAACTAAAACTAACACATTTTTTGGCAGTGCACATGTCTCATCTGCTGTAAACCTTTTTGTGTGTTTTACAGATACAGAATCTGGGCTTCTTCCCTGAGGATATCACAGTGAAGATCACCATTCCGGTGGCAACTCGCGGTGGTAATCGTCTGCTCCTCTTACAACAGCTGACCAATGACCAGGTACTTCATCCAACCATATTATCGGACGAACAATCTCCTAGTCTCTCCTATAATACTAATGACTTCTTCTGTTCCAGGGGAATGAAAGCTGTAACGTTTGGGGAAATAGCACAGATTACCGCAGGAGGCCATCGGAGGAGGACATCAGCCACATACCTCAGCTGGTAACTTATATAGACCTGTGATGGGGTGGGGTGGGATTCTGACACTGGAGTTATTAAATACCATTCATTATTCCCTTATCCTTGGAGTGTGAATCTTTAAAGGTGAACTTCAGGCACCAAAACTTTTTATATATATTCCTAAGCAACCACAAAGGCCCAGATTCAAGAAGCAATTGCGCCTGCGTAACCATAGTTACGCAGCGCAATTGCTTACTTGCGCCGGCGTAACAAATGCTCCTGATTCAGGAACTTCGTTACGCCGACTGCAGCCTAAGATATGCGTGGCATAAGGCTCTTATGCCCGCATATCTTAGGCTGCATTCTTGCGATGGCCGCTAGGTGGCGTTCCCGTTGTGCTCAGCGTATAGTATGCAAATTGCATACTAACGCCGATTCACTACGGTACGGGCGCCCTGCGTACGCAGTTTACGTCGTTTGCGTACGGCGTGTTTAGCGTAAGGCTGCCCCTTCTAATAGCAGGGGCAGCCAATGCTAAAGTATACCCGTCGTTCCCGCGTCGCGAAATTTGAAATTTACGTTGTTTGCGTAAGTGAATCGTGAATGGCGCTGGACGCCATTCACGTTCACTTTGAAGCAAATGACGTCCTTGCGACGTCATTTACCGCAATGCACGTCGGGAAAGTTTCCCGACAGAGCATGCGCTCTACGCTCGGCGCGGGAACGCGCCTAATTTAAATGATTCCCGCCCCCCTACGGGATCATTTAAATTGCACGCGCTTACGCCGGGCATTTTGCCAGCGCGCCCACGCAATTTACGGAGCTACTGCTCCGTGAATGAAGGGCATCGCAGTAAATTTGCGGGGGCGCAGGGCAAAAACGTTGCCCTGCGCCTCCGTAAAAAAAGCGCAAATCTACCTGAATCCGGGCCAAAGTGTATAAACCCAGTTTGTGTGCAACGAATGCTTTTGCAAACCTAGATATTCCCATATAAAAGTAGCACCGACAACACCACCGGGCTTCACATAACCTGAGCAAAGAGCAGAGCTGTGGGAGGGACCCAGCAGGCTCCACCCACTACAGAAAACTACAGGAAGGCGGGCGGAGACAAGACCAGTCACCCCGCACACAGAGAGAGAGCAGCAGTGAGCGGTCTTTATTACAGGAAGTCTCACACTGGATTACTGCACTGATCTGGAAGAAACACACAAAGCTCACCAAGGAGAATACACATTATAAATGTATTTAGATAATATTTACTTATCCCAGAGACAGTGGCGTATCCTCTATGGGTGAAATGTGTGCTGTGCCCACGGACCCCAAGGTGGGGGGGGGCCCACTGTGCCCTCATACATTGCACAATGCTGTTGTCACTCACAGCTGCAGCAAAGATCCAGTTGCCGGTCTGCAGGGGGCAGGTCCCTGTTTCCAGGGGGGGAGGAGGACTGTTGTTAGCTTCTGCTAAGACAAATCATAGCCCCGTTAGCCCCGCCTGGACCCAGGGAAAGGAAGTAGAGAGCCTGTGCAGAGGAAGGAACCACCATGAGGCCAGTGGAATAGAGATTCACATACTACTTACCCTTTAACCCTCCATCCTTTCCTACTGACCCCTGAACTCTGCGTCCCGTCCTACTGACCCCTGAACTCTGTTTAATTTACTACTGATCCTGAACTCTGTTTAATTTACTACTGAACCTGAACTCTGTGCCACTTACTAGGGACCCTGGACCTTTGCATCACCTATTACTAACCCCTGAACTCTGCATCCCGTCCTACGGACCCCTGAAGTCTGGGTCCCTTCTTACTGATCCCAAACTCTGCCTCCCTTCCCATAAACTTTGCATCCCTTTCTACTGACCCCTGAACTCCGCGTCCCTTTCCTACTGACCCCTGAACTCTGCGTAGCTTTCCTACTGACCCCTGAACTCTACATCCCTTTCCTACTGACCCCTGAACTCTACATCCCTTTCCTACTGACCCCTGAACTCTGCATCCCAACCTACTGACCCCTGAACTTTACATTCCGTCCTACTGACCCCTGAACTCTGCATTCGTATCTACTGACCCCTGAACTCTCCACCCCTTTCTACTGACCCCCGAACTTTGTGTAACTTACTACTAACTCCTGAACTCTGCATCCCTTTCCTACTGACCCCCGAACTCTGCATCCCTTTCCTAATGACCCCTGAACTCTGCATCCCTTTCCTACTGACCCCTGAACTCTGCATTCCATCCTACTGAACTCTGCATCCCTTTCCTAATGACCCCTGAACTCTGCATCCCTTTCCTAATGACCCCTGAACTCTGCGTCCCTTTCCTACTGACCCCTGAACTCTGCATTCCATCCTACTGAACTCTGCATCCCTTTCCTAATGACCCCTGAACGCTACATCCCTTTCCTAATGACCCTTAAACTCAGCGCCCCTTTCCTACTAACCATGAACTCTGCATCCCAACCTACTGACCCCTGAACTTTACATTCCGTCCTACTGACCCCTGAACTCTGCATTCTTATCTACTGACCCCTGAACTCTCCACCCCTTTCTACTGACCCCTGAACTCTCCACCCCTTTCTACTGACCCCTGAACTCTGTGTAACTTACTGCTAACCCCTGAACTCTGCATCCCGTCCTACGGACCCCTGACGTCTGGGTCCTTTCCTATTGACCCCTGAACTATGCATCACTTGCTATTGAACCCCAAACTTTGCATCCCTTCCTACTGTCCCCTGAACTCTGTGTAACTTACTACTGACCACTGAACTCTCATCTCTTCCTACTGATCCCTGAACGCTGCATCCCTACCTTCCTTTTCCCTCAACTCTGCATCCCTTCCTACTGACCCTTGAACTTTGCTTGCCTTCCCATTGACCCCTGAACTCTGCGTCCCTTATTATGAACTTTGAATGCCTTTGTATTAATCGCTGAAGTCTACGTCCCTTCCTACTGACCTCTGAACTCTGCATCCCTTCCTACTGATCCCCGAACTCTGCGCCACTTACTACTGACCCCTGAACTTTTCTTCCCTTCCCACTGACCCCTGAACCCTGTGTCCCTTCCTACTGATTCCCGAACTCTGTGTCCCTTCCTATGAACTTTGCATCCCTTCCTAATGACCCCTGAACTTTCCATCCCTTCCTACTGATCCCCAAACTCTGCATCACTACTGATCCTTGAACTTTGCATCCCTTCCTACTGACCCCTGAACTCGGCGTCCCTTTCCTACTGACCCCTGAACTCTTCGCCCCTTCCCCCTGATCCCCGAACTCTGCCTGCCTTCCTACTGACCCCTGAACTCTGTGTAACTTACTACTGACCACTGAACTCTGCATCCCGTCCTACTGACCCCTGAACTCTGTGTAACTTACTACTGACCCTGGACCTTTGCATCACCTATTACTAACCCCTGAACTCTGCATCCCGTCCTACGGACCCCTAAAGTCTGGGTCCCTTCTTACTGATCCCCGAACTTTGCCTCCCTTCCCATGAACTTTGCATCCCTTACTACTGGCCCCTGAACTCTGTGTCCTTTCCTACTGGCCCCTGAACTCTGTGTAACTTACTACTGACCACTGAACTATGCATCCCGTCCTACTGACCCCTGAACTCTGTGTAACTTACTACTGACCCTGGACCTTTGCATCACCTATTACTAACCCCTGAACTCTGCATCCCGTCCTACGGACCCCTAAAGTCTGGGTCCCTTCTTACTGATCCCTGAACTCTGCATTCTTATCTACTGACCCCTGAACTCTCCACCCCTTTCTACTGACCCCTGAACTCTCCACCCCTTTCTACTGACCCCTGAACTCTGTGTAACTTACTGCTAACCCCTGAACTCTGCATCCCGTCCTACGGACCCCTGACGTCTGGGTCCTTTCCTATTGACCCCTGAACTATGCATCACTTGCTATTGAACCCCAAACTTTGCATCCCTTCCTACTGTCCCCTGAACTCTGTGTAACTTACTACTGACCACTGAACTCTCATCTCTTCCTACTGATCCCTGAACGCTGCATCCCTACCTTCCTTTTCCCTCAACTCTGCATCCCTTCCTACTGACCCTTGAACTTTGCTTGCCTTCCCATTGACCCCTGAACTCTGCGTCCCTTATTATGAACTTTGAATGCCTTTGTATTAATCGCTGAAGTCTACGTCCCTTCCTACTGACCTCTGAACTCTGCATCCCTTCCTACTGATCCCCGAACTCTGCGCCACTTACTACTGACCCCTGAACTTTTCTTCCCTTCCCACTGACCCCTGAACCCTGTGTCCCTTCCTACTGATTCCCGAACTCTGTGTCCCTTCCTATGAACTTTGCATCCCTTCCTAATGACCCCTGAACTTTCCATCCCTTCCTACTGATCCCCAAACTCTGCATCACTACTGATCCTTGAACTTTGCATCCCTTCCTACTGACCCCTGAACTCGGCGTCCCTTTCCTACTGACCCCTGAACTCTTCGCCCCTTCCCCCTGATCCCCGAACTCTGCCTGCCTTCCTACTGACCCCTGAACTCTGTGTAACTTACTACTGACCACTGAACTCTGCATCCCGTCCTACTGACCCCTGAACTCTGTGTAACTTACTACTGACCCTGGACCTTTGCATCACCTATTACTAACCCCTGAACTCTGCATCCCGTCCTACGGACCCCTAAAGTCTGGGTCCCTTCTTACTGATCCCCGAACTTTGCCTCCCTTCCCATGAACTTTGCATCCCTTACTACTGGCCCCTGAACTCTGTGTCCTTTCCTACTGGCCCCTGAACTCTGTGTAACTTACTACTGACCACTGAACTATGCATCCCGTCCTACTGACCCCTGAACTCTGTGTAACTTACTACTGACCCTGGACCTTTGCATCACCTATTACTAACCCCTGAACTCTGCATCCCGTCCTACGGACCCCTAAAGTCTGGGTCCCTTCTTACTGATCCCTGAACTCTGCATTCTTATCTACTGACCCCTGAACTCTCCACCCCTTTCTACTGACCCCTGAACTCTCCACCCCTTTCTACTGACCCCTGAACTCTGTGTAACTTACTGCTAACCCCTGAACTCTGCATCCCGTCCTACGGACCCCTGACGTCTGGGTCCTTTCCTATTGACCCCTGAACTATGCATCACTTGCTATTGAACCCCAAACTTTGCATCCCTTCCTACTGTCCCCTGAACTCTGTGTAACTTACTACTGACCACTGAACTCTCATCTCTTCCTACTGATCCCTGAACGCTGCATCCCTACCTTCCTTTTCCCTCAACTCTGCATCCCTTCCTACTGACCCTTGAACTTTGCTTGCCTTCCCATTGACCCCTGAACTCTGCGTCCCTTATTATGAACTTTGAATGCCTTTGTATTAATCGCTGAAGTCTACGTCCCTTCCTACTGACCTCTGAACTCTGCATCCCTTCCTACTGATCCCCGAACTCTGCGCCACTTACTACTGACCCCTGAACTTTTCTTCCCTTCCCACTGACCCCTGAACCCTGTGTCCCTTCCTACTGATTCCCGAACTCTGTGTCCCTTCCTATGAACTTTGCATCCCTTCCTAATGACCCCTGAACTTTCCATCCCTTCCTACTGATCCCCAAACTCTGCATCACTACTGATCCTTGAACTTTGCATCCCTTCCTACTGACCCCTGAACTCGGCGTCCCTTTCCTACTGACCCCTGAACTCTTCGCCCCTTCCCCCTGATCCCCGAACTCTGCCTGCCTTCCTACTGACCCCTGAACTCTGTGTAACTTACTACTGACCACTGAACTCTGCATCCCGTCCTACTGACCCCTGAACTCTGTGTAACTTACTACTGACCCTGGACCTTTGCATCACCTATTACTAACCCCTGAACTCTGCATCCCGTCCTACGGACCCCTAAAGTCTGGGTCCCTTCTTACTGATCCCCGAACTTTGCCTCCCTTCCCATGAACTTTGCATCCCTTACTACTGGCCCCTGAACTCTGTGTCCTTTCCTACTGGCCCCTGAACTCTGTGTAACTTACTACTGACCACTGAACTATGCATCCCGTCCTACTGACCCCTGAACTCTGTGTAACTTACTACTGACCCTGGACCTTTGCATCACCTATTACTAACCCCTGAACTCTGCATCCCGTCCTACGGACCCCTAAAGTCTGGGTCCCTTCTTACTGATCCCCGAACTCTGCCTCCCTTCCCATGAACTTTGCATCCCTTACTACTGGCCCCTGAACTCTGTGTCCTTTCCTACTGGCCCCTGAACTCTGCATCACCTACTACTGACTCTGTCAATTATCCTGACCCCTTAACTCTCTGAGTCACCTACTACTGACCCCATGCATTCTGTGTCCCTTTAAACCAATTCTCAGTGCAATAAAATTGGCACATTATTTTTGCCATGGTGTGTTGCACACACCGTACTTTCTTTTCATCAGGGCCCATTTTATGATCTTGCACACAGGCCCCCCGCTTTCAGAAAACTCCCCTTCCCAGGGTTTAGCTTTAGTAATGGCAAAAATAGCTTCCCCTACCCTTCTTACTGACTGGAATCCACACCAGTAGTTAATCTGTTGGTGTGCCAACATTCCAGCCTTCCCTTAGCTCTTTCACAGTAATCGCTCCTTGTCAGCATAGGACGGCGGCGGCGGCTAACACACCAACACTCCAAGTTCTACCAGACTAGTGCTATTTGATAGCAACTTCCTACGTTTCAGGAATATCACTAGGTCCTCAACCAGTCTATAAACTTGGGTGTGCTAGGCCTCTTTCACATGGTCGTTGTAAGTGTGGTAAAACCAAGCAATTGAGTCGCTTATCATACCTGAAATGGTTGCACGGTCAGAGCAGTGGCAGCCCTGTCTATTAGGGGCACCCGAGTGCCACCCCCTCTATCCTAGCCACCACCCCCCCCCCATATGAATAATGGTTAGATTCATGCATAGCCATCGTGGCCAGCCCCTTTTCAGGCATCCGGCCCCTTTCTGGACGCCAGGCGCTAAAATTACAGCGGCGGTGTGAATTTTGAAGCACCTGATTAAAGTGATAGGCTCTAATAGGCTTCAAAATAGGATGGCTCGTGGCGCAGAGCATTGCACCATGAACCCACCCAGGTGTTACAACAGTGAATTAATATTCGCTCTTGTAACACTGATCCTCAATCCGGCCAATCAGAAGTGGATGTGAGACCCATTTTCTGATTGGCCGAAAAGAGAAGACTGTCGATTGGCCGCCGAGCAGAAGAGGAAGGAAACAGAAGCCATCGCTGCTGTGGAGAGCAGAGGAACGGGAGGCTGCCGCGGGGCATTCGAAGCCAAGATGGGGTAAGTGCAACTGACCGACCTCCACTGGGTCAGAGGTTAGGCACAGGGACCAGTAGCTATAGCAGTAGAGAGGCTCCCACCGCCCAGAGGCGATTCAGTTCGCATGTGTTGCGCTATATGAGTTTCTCACTCACCGACCAGCTGGATAAGTAAACAAGCAGTTCACCCTGGCAGATGACACAGGCTCACCCGAGGTGTGGGGTCTAAGCACCAACCGGTATTCACCAGAGCTCCTTATGGTTGGAGATGGGTTTTGCTGCATGTTGGCACCAGGTCGCGGTCCCCTTAGGATTGCCTCACCAGGAGGTGAGCAGGCCAGGGTCCAGTAGCAGATATAGCAGGTAGAGATCAAGCAGAAGCGTAGTCAGTAAACAAGCCAAAGGTCTGTAACAAGTGGTTGCAGGTTGCAAACAAGCCGAAGGTTGGTAACGAGTGGTAGCGAAGATATACGGATGGCAGCAGGAGTGACAATAGCAAGATATTGGCTGAAGAGAGCACAATAATCTGGCAAACAGAAAGTGCAAATGTATGGCTTAAATAGGAAGTTTGCGGGAGGAGCAAAGAGTTCAAGGTTCACCAGAAACAAGGTTCAAGGCAAGATTGTCTAAGGAATCAGGGAGGGGGCTGTTCAGCATCTCAGGTGGCTCTGCAAGAAGAGATACTGCCAGACACAGCAGAGGTTGTAGGTTCAGATCCGGGTCCTGACAAATGGTCACCAGATGGTCCCACGCGCATGCACGTTGCCCTGCAGCATGACAAAAAAAGTAGGCCATATCATGTTCAGTAGGCGATACTGCCTGCCAGCCTGCCCCAAAGAAAACCTGGGCTGAGGAAGAGGTGAGATACCTTGAAACGCACCCTACTGCTCATCTTCAAGGGTGACGTCAGAGGAGGGCGAACCCTGGCTGGTACTTGTTCTTACTTATGCAGCAGTTCTGGGGCCACAGGAGTCCCTATCAGAGATTACCAGCTTGCTCACTGTGCAATGACCAAGCGGTATTCCACCATTCATCTGCCACTTTAACCCCTGTGAGTGCGTTTTTTTACATTTTTTTTTTTTTTTTAAATCAAAGAGCTTTTATTCGAGCAAAACAATAACATACAGGGTATACATGCAGCATTCAGGTACAGTACATGTCCGGTGATCATGAATAAAATGCAGGTACAAGTGTGTCGATAACAGGTACATAGAACACAGGTGGCAGGGATTACAACTACGCTCAAACCCAATCACCCCAGAATGTAGACCGAGGTTGGCAGAGTGGACTGTTAGGCCGCCCACACCCCTCCCAGTCTCCCGTTCCCCCCTGCACGACCGGAGACCCCTCAAGCGCATCTGTCGCTCCTAGGTACATGTTGCAGATGAGTTCAACCATTTCCCCCAAATTTTTTCGTATTTGGCCGGGCAGCCCCTGTGCGAATATACCAGTTTCTTATACGGCAGTACACTGTTGACCTCCGCCAGCCAGTGGGATAGCTCTGGGGGCTCTGGTCGCATCCACACCCGTGCTATGACCTTTCGGGCTATGAACAGCGTCTCGTGTAGGAACACTGCAAGGGATTTAGTTATGCCAACATCTGGGAAAATTCCCAGCAGACATGGTTTGGGCTGTAGGGTGATGGGGGACCCCATTCTGTCATGGAGGAACTTCACCACCTGTTCCCAGAAAGCCTGGACCTTTGCGCACTGCCAGATTAAATGGAAAAAGGTGCCTGTATTGTGGTTGCACATTGGACACATGGCGGGAAAATCCCTCCTGTACTTGGAGATCCTGAGGGGTGTGAGATATGCTCTATTTAGGATAAAGGTTTGCGTGAGGCGATCTGACAGTTTCGGGGATACAAGTTTACAAGCATCTAAAGCGTCACTCCACTCGTCATCTTCCAGTGGGCCCACCTCCCTCTCCCACCTGGGCTTTAGGGCGTAGGCAGACACTGTTGCTTTCGGGAGTGTGATCATGGTGTGGAATTGGGTGATCAGTTTTTTGGGGTCGGGGTATTTAACTGCCGCCATAAGGGGGTTGTCGGCTAAGGCCAGGTCGTCCTGGGGGAACTGGGCCTGGAAGGCGTGTCGTAGCTGGGCGTAGCGGAACAACATGTGGTCGGGCAGGTCATATTCGGTCTGTAGCACATTGAAGGGTTTGAGTTTTCCGTTTCTGGTGACATGGGACAAATAGTAAATTCCCCTAGTACTCCACACCTCAGTGGCTTGCATGCGTTCCAGCTCCGGCAGGGCAGAATTGTGCCACAAGGAGGTGTAGCCATGTAGGGGCGAAATGCCCAGCCTATCGGACACCACGCTCCACACCCTACTGTAATGGTACAGCAGGGAGTGGCGTCCCCCCACCACCCTCACCCCCCCTGCAATCACCACCATGGGGTCACCTAGTGACTGGGTCCACGCAGGGCACAGGAGGCGAAGGAACCTAGTCCTGTCCACCTTGTCCACGTGGAATAGTTGTGACATCTGGGCAGCCAAATAGTATGCATTGAAGTCTGGTACCGCCAGTCCGGCTAGGTCTGTCGGGTTTTTCAGTCTGTGCCAGGGGAGTTTGTGCCTCGCGGTGCCCCATACAAACGGCTTAAGAAGGGTTTCCAGCAGTCTGAAGCACCTAAGCACCAGATACACCGGTGAATGCCACACCATGTATAGAATCTTAGGCAGCAGAATCATCTTTATTAAATTTATGCGGCCCATGACTCCTATTGGGAGTCGGGCCCAGGCTTGCGTTCTCAACTTCAGCATATCATACAATGGCGTAACATTCAGTGAGATATAGTCTGCCGGGTCTCTAGTGGTCTGGATCCCCAGATACTTGATCTTGGCCACTCTCTGCAATGGGAGAAGGGCCCCTGCCCTTGTCATCGGGTAGCTATCTAGTGGGAGTATTTGGGATTTGTCCCAGTTGATCCTGAGACCTGAGAAAGCGCCGAAGCTCTCTATCAGGGCCAGTGCCAGTGAGAGAGAATCAGTGGAGTCGTCCAAATACAAAAGTGTGTCGTCCGCGTACGTACTAATTCTTTCCTCAACGTCCCCCCTCCGTAGGCCCTTTATATCTGGGTGTGTGCGTATGGCAATTGCCAGCGGTTCCGCCGCCAAAGCATACAGCAGCGGCGACAGGGGGCAGCCCTGCCTCGTGCCGCGCCGCAGAGGGAATTGATCTGAGGGCCACCCGTTGGCCAGAACTCTAGCCACAGGGGCCTGATAAAGAAGCTTCACCCATTGTATGAATTTGGGGCCTATCCCGTATTTGGCGAGGCATGTCCATAGGTACCGCCATTCCACCGAGTCAAACGCCTTGGCAGTATCCAAGGCGACTATTATTCTAGACCCTGGATTGTCGTGATTGGCCTGGAGGTTGATGAACAGCCTCCTGAGGTTAAAAGAGGTGTTCCGGCCAGGCATAAAACCTGCCTGGTCGGCATGCACCAGGGAGAGGATTACGGTGTTAAGGCGGGTCGAGAGTACCTTAGCTAGAATCTTGATGTCTACCTGTAGGAGGGAAATGGGGCGGTATGATTCCGGCATGTGAGGGTCCTTTCCTGGCTTGGGGATTAATACTATGGTGGCTTCCCTCATCGAGGGCGGAAGCTCTGAGCCCTCGAGGATGGAATTGTAGAGTGCAAGGAGTCTAGGGACCAATACTTCAGCATAGGTGGAGTAGAATTCGGCCGGAAGGCCATCCGACCCCGGTGCCTTGGACTTCGGGAGTCCAGCCAGAGCGGCGGATATTTCTTCCGCCTTCAATGGTTCCTCAAGTGCCTGAGTCTGCTGTGCAGTCAGTCGGGGGACCTGTAAGCCTGCTAAGAAGTCTTCCGACAGGGAGTCAGAGTCAGGGGCCACCGTGTCGTACAGGGAAGAGAAGAAGTCCTGAAACATCATGGTCACTTTCTCCGGGTCAGTTATCAAATCTCCAGTTGGAGAGCGCAGGGATATCACCACTGGGGGTCTTTCTTCACAGTGTGCCAAGTACGCAAGTAGCTTCCCCGCCCTCTCCCCATGTTCAAACGTCCTCTGCCTGAGAAAGAAGAGTTTTCGCTTCGATTTCTCATAGTGCAACTGGTCTGCTGCCCTGGTGCAGAGCCTAAGTTCGGCAGCCAGGTCAGTCGACGGGTTAGCCGTGTATTCCCTCTCCTTTGCCGCGGCGAGCCCCATAGCCCTATCCAGTGCCTCCGTGGATGTGACCTTAATGGAATTAATACGGGACGAGAGTGTCATGCGTGCGTGTAGCTTGAAGGCCTCCCAAACTGCCCGGGGGGACGCGGAGCCAGAGTTATCCGCAAAGTATCGCTCCCACTCACCCACCAGATCCGCATCCTCCGGGAGCAGGGTCAGCCAAAATGGGTTTAACCGCCACGAAGGGGGCGGACGGGCTCGGGGCAGTGACAGTGTCGTCCAGCACGGACAGTGGTCAGAGAGGGACCGGGGGGAAAAACCCGCGTCCCTCACTCTAGGGAGAAGGGCTGTGGAAACCAGGATTAGATCGATGCGGGACATTGAGCGGTGTGAGGCCGAGAAACAGGAGTATGCCCTGTCCGTGGGGTGGCCGTGTCTCCATGTATCTACGAGGTTGAGATCCGCGAGGAGTCTCGCAAATCTTGTGGGGCGTGCCTCCGCAGACGCGGGCAGATCCCCCACCATCCTGTCCAGGGAGGGGTCTAATACATTATTAAAATCGCCCAGCCATATCGCCGGTGTGTCAGGGTGCAGGGCCATGAAATCAAATCCTGTAATCAATATGGTAGACTGATACGGGGGTGGGACGTAGAATGCCATAAGGAGGACCAGTTCCCCATACATTTTAGCTTTCAAGAAGACATACCTGCCCTGTGGATCTATCACTGAATCCTGGAGTTCAAAGTGTGCCGTTTTGGCAATTAATATAGAGACCCCTCTGGAGTGAGAGGTGTGGACTGAGTGAAAGCCCCAGCCCACCCACGCCCGCCCGAGCGCCCTCGGGGCCAAGCCCTCTGCATGCGTCTCCACCAGGACCACGACGTCCGCCCTCAACTTTTTAAGTATCGCGAATACCGCAGACCGCTTGATGGGATCTCTCATCCCACGGACGTTCCATGTTAGTAGCTTTAGCGTGGTCATGGGACGAGCCAGGGAAGATATAGAACTCCAGGATTCAGACAATTTTCAGATGCATACCACAATCCCCCATGACCACACAGCAACCCAGCCCCATACATCAGTACTGACTTATTGGATTGCCCTTCAGACTTGTTTTGCTCAGATAAACTGTAAAATAAACGAAAAGTAACAGTAACCCACAACCTTCGCATCCCTCCCTCCCCCCACCCTGCCCTGCACTGTCCCCAACTGGTGCGGGCTTGAACCCTTAACTGCCAACAGGGCAAAAGCAGCACCCCATGCATAGTGTAAAAAAATACGGTCATCAAGGATATACATAGGGAGACCATCAGCACAGTCCCGGATGGCATCCAGCCGGATTGCTCAGGGTGTGACCGTGCCGTGGTGGCCTCCCGGGTTTGACAATGGGTTGCTGCAAGTAGGGCGGAATTCCGCTGCGTGCACAAGCACAGTGTAGGACTTTGCCCGCTGTCCATTGCGAGCCCCTAAGTAGCGTTCCTCCCCCCGCCGGAGAGGAGAGATTACAAAGTAGAAGCGACTATATGTCTGCCAGTATATAAAGTTTTGAAAAAAAAGGGGGGTTATTTAGGGTGAGTTAGACTCCTAACCAGGTGAGTCCAGCATCCAAAATGGTAGAGACAAATAAGAAAAGGCATAATGGTATGAGCAAATAATAAAAAAAGGAAAAAAAAAGGGAAAAAACCCCCAATAGAACCCCCCCCCCCAGACCAATGGCTCCTGAAGGGGATTTGCCCGTATGGGGAGTGGAGGATCTCAGTCTCCTGCATGCCACAGCCCTGCAGGGGTGTCTCGGGTGTCCCTGGGCTCCGAGCGTCAGAGAGCAATGTCCAGGATGCAGGTCGGAGCCCACTACACGTCATATGGAGGGGGATGAGCATCCGGCCAAGGAGATGCCGGGGGACAATACCTGTCGGGTTGAGGCACCCCGTCCTGGTACACTAGGGGGAGAAGTGAGGGGGAGCCTCCCGGGGTACGGGGGTAGCCGGGCCCGGCACCCCCGCTAGGGTGCTCAAAACAAATTGTGTGGCTAAGGCGCCAATAACAGTAACACAGCCGAGGGAGACATAGTACTTATCTGCGTCTGTCTTGTCGTTCCAACCAGGTCAGCACCTCCTCCGGGTCTTCAAAGAAATAGGCTCTGTCCTCACCCTCCACGCGTAGACGGGCCGGGAACAGCATGGCATATTTTATGTGCTTGACCCGGAGACGCCGCTTGGCTTCCATGAAGGTCTTCCTTCTGCGCTGCACTTCAGCCGAGAAATCTGGAAAGGCGGCCACCATCTTGTTATCATATGGGATATTACCTCTCTCCCTACTCAGCCGGAGGATAGCGTCTCTGTCTCTATAGTTAAGGAATTTGGCTATGAGCGTGCGGGGGGGTGCCCCGGGTGGCGGCGGTCTGCCCGACATGCGGTGAGCGCGCTCCACAGCAAACATGGGGGAGAAGGCCTCTCTGCCATAGGTGTCCCGGAGCAGCTTTTCCAGGAAGTCTTGTGGGTCTCTCCCTTCCACCCCCTCGGGCAGGCCGACAAACCTCAAATTACACCTGCGACTTCTATTCTCGAGGTCGTCTTGCTTTTGCAGGAGCTGGTTGATCTGCAGCTGCATGGCCTCTGTAGAGTGTTGGATAGGGGGGAGGGAGTCCTCCACGGCGCCCAGTCTCACCTCTGCCTCGGATACCCGCTCCCTCAGCCGCTGCATGTCCTGACGCACCAGGGAGATGTCCACCTTCACCTCCTCTATCTTTGCCGTGAGGGTGGTCTGGCAGGCTGTTACTGCTTCTCGGCAGGATGTGATAGCTAGAAGCACCTTCGCCATGTCCGCGCCGGCTGCTGTTTCCTCTGCCCTCGTGGCGCCGCCATCTTGCGCCGGGGGGTCCTTCTCCTGACGGAGATATTGGTCTATTTTCGGGCCTGCCGACTTGCTCGCCTTAGGTGGGGCCATGATCGCTGGGTGGTCCGGGGTCTGCTGGATCGGTTTGGCAGAAAAAATCTCGGGTGTAACCGCAGGATAGGGTAGATAGGATAAACGGCCGGCGGAGCTCAGCTAGCTAGCGTCCTATCCCATGCCGCTCCAGGCCACGCCCCCCTTTTTTACATTTTTTAATTTTTTAATAATTGTTCTCGATTTGACTTACTGCACTCGGCAGGTTTTGTGCCGTGTCTCTTCTCTCTTATCACCTAACGATTGCTTGCTAACCGCGGCCCCGCCGCTGCTCACACAGTGGTTTACAGTGAGTCTTCAGCATTGCCCGTGTGAATGGGGGGGCTTAGTGAAATTTTTACCATTGGGGTCCACATTGTAAAAGATGTAGCAATGTTTTGCCAAAAATTGCACATTAAAAATTGTAACGGTATGGCCAGTGGGACTCAGAAGCTCTTGAAGGATGCGGGGTACTCCTGCTTCAGCTTCACCAATGACTCTTGGGTCTAGGGTCATCCTATGTCAACTAGGGGCATAGGATGACTGAGAAATGATATCTTGAATTACATGAGATGGGACAGTAATGATAATTCACAGTGTATTGCAGGATATCTTGAAATATTACAGGTGGTTGATTCTGAACCCAACAGGTCAATATTAGTGTGATTCATTCAATGTGGGGACACAGTTAAGGTGTTAATTAAGTCTGGCTCCTAAGATATTTCATTGTGTGATGATAATTAACACTGTATTGTGTGAAAGTTCTATTGATGCTAATATGTGTTGTGAGTTAGCACACTCTAAAGGTCAGACGTCTGACTTATGTTTACTCTAGGAATGTGTATTGTGTAGCAGGTGAGAATAGCTTATCGCGGAGTCAGAATGTCTGTCTAAGATGTGGATTGAGGGGGACTCGTTAGTACCCATTGTATGATGTTGTGGGTGGAGTGTGTCATTGTCCCTTTGATTATTGCAGCATGCTGTATAAAAACCTGAGTTTACCATTAAAGTGTCTATTCGTTTGGAACCAGATAACAGAGCTGTGGGCCAGATTCAGAAAGAATGGCGTAACTTTCGGCGGGCGTAGCGCATCTCATATACGCTACGCCGCCGTAACTTAGAGAGGGGAGTACCGTATTCAGAAAGAACTTGCGCCCTAAGTTACGGCGGCGTAGCGTAAATGGGCCGGCGTAAGCCCGCCTAATTCAAATCATCAAGGCAGTGGGCGTGTTGTATTACAATGAGCCGTGACCCCAGGTATATGAGGGGCCGAACGAACGGCGCATGCGCCGCCCGTTGACGTATCCCAGTGCGCATGCTCAAAATCACGTCGGCTAGAATGCCTAAGATACGTCGAACACTGCCTACGACGTAAACGTAACTTACGCACAGCCCTATTCACGTACGATTTATGTAAACGCTGTAAATTTCGACGGTCGTTCCGATGTCCATACCTTAACATGACTTACCCCTGCCTTATGAGGGGTAAAGTTACGCCGGTCATACGCCTTACGTAAACAGCATATATTAATACGCCGGGCGCAAGTACGTTCGTGAATCGGCGTATCTAGGTCATTTGCATATTTATAATGGGAATGCCAAATGCGTCCTGCGTAACTATGCGCCCACGATACGCCGGCGTAGGCAAGTTACGTCGGACGGCTGAAGCCATGTTTTTGGACGTATCTCGCTTTGTGAATCGGCGCAAAGATGCGACGGCGCACATTTGAAATTACGACGGCGTATCTGGAGATACGCCTACGTAAATGCTTTATGAATCTGGCCCTGTGTGTCTCGTTTTCTGGGGGAAATCCAATGGGTCCTGTCTGCTGGATTGTGGGGTGTCGGAAGCTGTCGTGGGTTGGTGGAATGGAATATCGTAACGGCGTTAACCCCTGACCGTTACAAAAATAATTTTGTTTTTTCAGAATCACAGTAACTCCGATGTTGTATCCATTGATTGCACTATGAGCCTGGCGTCCAATCAGGAAGCAGCACTCACCCTCCATGGGAGATTGTGGAGCAGAACATTCCAAACGGTAAGGAATATCAGATGTGTGAAGAGGGTGTGGCCATCCATCATGTGATTACCAAGATCATACAGTCTATATATATATATACACACACACGTCTACACTTACTGTAAAGCCACCTATGAGCTAGAGTGGCGCGATTCTGACTAAAATGAGAATCACAATTTTTTTGTTAGAATAAAGATCACGATTCTTGCGGCGTAACATTTTTCACACTATACTATTAGGTAGATTCAGAGAGATTGCCGCAACTTTGCGGCGGCGTAGCTTAGCGTGTTTAGGCTACGCCGCCGTAAGTTAGCGAGGCAAGTACTTGATTCTCAAAGTACTTGCCTGCTAAGTTACGGCGGCGTAGCCTAATGCGGGCGGGCGTAAGGGCGCCTAATTCAAATTCGTCTGAGGGGGCGTGTTTTATGGTAATGAGGCTTGACCCGACGTGATTGACGTTTTTTATTAACTGCGCATGCGCTGAGCGCCTACATTTCCCAGTGTGCATTGCGGCTAAGTACGCCGCACGGGCCTATTGATTTCGATGTGGACGTAAACTACGTAAATCCCTATTCACGGACGACTTACGCAAACGACCTAAAATTTTCGAATTTCGAAGCGGGAACGGCGGCCATACTTTAACATTGGCTACGCCACCTAGGGGGCAGCTTTAACTTTAGGCGGCCTATCTCTTACGTAAACGGCGTAAATGTACTGCGTCGGCCCGGCGTACGTTCGTGAATCGGCGTATCTACTAATTTACATATTCTACGCCGACTGCAATGGAAGCGCCACCTAGCGGCCAGCCTCAATATTGCAACCTAAGATAGGACGGCGCAAGCCGTCGTATCTTAGATATGTTTAAGCGTATCTCTGTTTGAGAATACACTTAAACATAGGTCGGCGCAGATTCTGAGTTAGGTCGGCGTATCTACTGATACGCCGGCCTAACTCTACCTGAATCTAGCTATATATATTTGGGCTAACTTTACTAGTTTGTTTTAAAAAAATATATATTAAAAGCCAGCAGCTACAAATACTGCAGCTGCTGACTTTTAAAAAATGGACACTTACCTGTCCAGGGCGCCCGCCATGTCGGCAGCCGAAGCCGATCAATCGCTCGGCTCTCGGCTGCCCCCCACCGCCATCCTCGGTGAGGGAATCAGGAAATGAAGCCTTGCGGCTTCACTTCCTGGTTCCTTACTGCGCATGCGCGAGTCGCGCTGCGCATCCTCACTGGTCCCCGCTCTCTCCTGTGACCTGTGTGTTTCCCAGAAGACAGCGGGGGGGGGGGTTTCAAGGGGCGTGACTGCCGTGGGAGTCTATGACCTGAAGTGGATGCCTGTATTATACAGGTATCTGCATCCCCCTCAAGGATAAGGGGTGGGCAGGAGGGACGCCTGCCCTGGGCGCAATGGTGACAGGAGCTGTGACAGCGGCAGTGATTTGACAAGCGAGTGACTGCTGGGGGTAGGATCCCCTAAACTTGCACATCATGAATGGGGGGAGGGGCGCAGTTTGTCATCTTTGCATTGGATGACCTTGCCCCGACACTGCTTCTATATTATTTTCAAGTCCTGACAAACACCGAGCCAAATGGGCAAGAGTTAGGGTGTTCGTCTGAGCGCCTTAACAGCCAAAGTTCGGTCTGAACCTAAGTTTAGACCAAACCATTGGCTCATCATAGGTGCTTTGACTGGGGAAAGACAGAGATCCGTGTTCCTGCTTAGCAGAAACACAAAATCTCCATCTTCCCCCTCTAACAGAATGACGATCTGTCTGCCTCAGGAACAATCGGCGGGTCCCTTCGGCCATGGGTTCTACCAGACCCGCTGATTGGCTCCTGCTGTGTCCCGGAAATAAAAATCAGGTACAGGAAAGTGATTTTGCGCTGAAAGGCCGCCCTGCCGCAGTAAAGGTACGCGGGGCGGTCCAGAAGTGGGTTAACTAATCCCGACCGATGATTTACTCCTCTGGCCGTTGCTTCTTCCTTGCAGATTAAATTCCGCTCTGTGAACCTGGTGACTATCGCGGTATTGCAACGGAAATTCCAGAGTCCGTTTATATTCCGGGAGGAAGAGCCCACCCGCCAGGTGAGTCTATTTCTGCATTCGGCGCCATTCATTTGTATATTACAGCAACTGTGTATAAACTTAGAAAAAGAAGGGGATCCCAAAAATGGTAAATTGGGTTCATGATTTATTGGGGCATTTTTTTTTTTTTTTTTTGGCCTTCCTCTGGATCAACTGTACAGGATTGTGTATCGGGAGGTTTTCTATTTACCGTATATACTCGAGTATAAGCCGAGTTTTTCAGCACATTTTTTTTGTGCTGAAAATGCCCCCCTCGGCTTATACTCGAGTCACCTTTTTGCGCCTGATCTCCCGGACTTTGGGGACCCTGTACCGGCCAAACTTGGCCCACCTGTAGCCCCACTCTTTCTCTACAAGTGTGCAAAGTTTGTTGTCTGGGGGACCTAGGGCCGGGGAGCACCGATTTTTCAAAGCCGGGCACCCCTTCCATAGACTCCCATGTTAAATGGTCATATCTCCGGTGATTTTAGGTCCCCTGGACCCGGAACTTGGCACACATGTAGCCCCATTTTCTCCTCTACAAGTGTGCAAAGTTTGTTGTCTGGGGGCAGGGCCGCCATCAGAGGGGTACAGGCAGTACACCTGTAAGGGGCCCGGAGGTCCCTAGGGGCCCGGATGGCAACCCCCTTTAAAAAAAAAAAAAGGGGCCAATTTTTTTTTTAGAGGTCCCCAGGGGCCCGAAGGCCCCCAGGGCCCCGGATGGAAACCCCCCTTTTTTTTATTTATTTTTTATAAAAAAAAAAAATGTAATATATTTTTATTTTATTTTTTATTAAAGGGGCAATTTTTTTTAGGGGTACGGGGTGCCCCGGAGATCCCCAGGGCCCCAAATGACAACCCCCCTTTTTTAATATAAAAAAATATATATGTATATATTTATTATTATTATTATTATTATTATTATTATTATTATTATTAAAGGGCCCAGAGGTCCCCAGGGCCTTGGATAGCAACCCCCCTTTTTTTTATAAATGCTTATTTATTTTATATATTTTTTTTTTATTAAAGGGCCCAGAGGTTTCTTTTTATTATTATTATTATTATTATTATTATTATTATTAGTAAAGGACCCAGAGGTCCCGGATGGCAACCCCCCTTTTTTGTAATTTTGTTTTATAAAAATAAATAAAAATAATTTGTATATATATATATATATTTCTTTATTTTTTTATTAAAGGGCCCAGAGGTCCCCAGGGCCCCAGATGGCTACCCCCCTTCTTTATATATACTTTTCTTTATTTCTTCTTTCTTTTATAAAGGGCCCCCCGCCCGGTTCTCAATTTCAGGCGGCAGCACCCCCCCCCCGGTTCTCTGCTCCAGGGGGCCCATGCCTGAAGCTGTGTAAGGGGCACCCTAATTTCTGATGGCGGCCCTGTCTGGGGGACCTATGGCAGTGTGAACCTGGGCGAAAGGGGGTTGAATACAAATGCCCCCCCCCCACACTTTTCACATATTTGTTTGTAAAAAATGTTGAAAACAATTTATAATTTTCCTTTTACGTCACAATTTGTGTTGGTCTATCACATAAAATCCCAATAAAACACATTTACGTTTTTGGGTGTAACATGACAAAATGTTGGGAAATTCCAAGGGGTATGAATACTTTTTCAAGGCACTGTACATATACTATTATTATATTGTATATTTATAAATTATTATTTTTAACGAAGCTTTTACTACAAAAGTGTGTAGGCAAGATGCAATATTGCATAATACAGAACTCTGCTGCCACCCGCTGGTCAAATGTCAGTATTGTTTTTTTTTTTTTGTATTTTTTTATTATTATTATTATTATTTTATGCTGAGCATTTTTTTATTATATACAGTAGAATTATCCACAAATGTAAGTTTTTATTTTTCGTTGTTTAATCTACAGATTGTACTGGAAATTTCCAAGCAGGAAGAATGGGAAGTTCCTATATGGATTATCATCATCAGTACAATAGGTGGACTGTTGCTGTTGGCTCTCCTAGTGCTGGCCCTTTGGAAGGTAAAGTACAGTTCATGGCCCGGATTCAGATAGCCCTGCGTAATGTTGTGCGGGCGTATCTCCGATACGTTACGCCGCCGTAAATTAGGGCGCAAGTTCCGTATTTAGAAAGAACTTGCGCCCTAAGTTACGGTGGCGTAACGTATGTGCTCCGGCGTAAGCCCGCCTAATTCAAATGTGGATGATGTGGGCGTGTTTTATGTAAATTTAGTGTGACCCCATGTATTTGACGTTTTTTATGAACGGCGCATGCGCCGTTCGTAAAAGAATCCCAGTGCGCATGCTCGAAATTCCGCCGCAAATCGTCAATGCTTGAGACGTGAACGTAACTTACGTACAGCCCTATTCGCGAACGACTTACACAAACAACGTAAAAATTCCAAAATTCGATGCGGGAACGACGTCCATACTTAACATAGGATACGCCTCATATAGCAGGGGTAACTATAAGCCGAAAAAGCCTAACGTAAACGACGTAAAAACAATGCGCTGGGCGGACGTGCGTTTCTGAATCGGCGTATCTACCTAATTTGCATATCCCTCGCGTAAATCTACGGAAACGCCACCTAGCGGTCAGCGTAAATATGCAGCCTAAGATACGACGGTGTAAGAGACTTACGCCGGTCGGATCTTAGGGAAATCTATGCGTAACTGATTCTACGAATCAGGCGCATAGATACGACCGAGCGCACTCAGTGATACGACGGCATATCCAGAGATACGCCGTCGTAACTCCTATCTGAATCCGGGCCCATGGCCCAGATTCACGTAGGGAGCGCGTATTTGTGTGCGGGCGTAACGTATCCTATTTACGCTACGCCTCCGCAACTTTGACAGGCAAGTGCAGTATTCACAAAGCAAAGTTGCGGCGGCGTAGCGTAAATAGGCTGGCGTAAGCCCGCCCAATTCAAATATGGAAGATGTGGGCGTGTTTTATGTTAATGTATTGTAACCCCACGTAAATTACGCTTTTTAAGAACAGCGCCGTCCGTGAAAGTATCCCAGTGCGCATGCTCCAAATTAACACGCTTTCGACGTGAACGTAAATGACGCACAGCCCTATTCGCGAACGACTTACGCAAACGACGTAATCGACGGAAAATTAGACGCCAGCCCCACGTCCATACTTAACATTGGCTGCGCCTCATATAGCAGGGGTAACTTTACGCCGGAAAAAGCCTAACGTAAACTGTACTGCGACGGCTGGGCGTACGTTCGTGAATTGGCGTATCTAGCTGATTTACATATTTCTAGGCGTAAATCAGCGTACACGCCTCTAGCGGCCAGCGTAAATATGCAGTTAAGATACGACGGCGTAGGCGACTTACGCTGGTCGTATCTGAGAAAAATTCTGGCGTATCTGATTCTTTGAATGGCCTTTAGCTCCATCTAGTGGCCATATTGCAAGAAAACATTCAACTTGGAGAGAAAATAGCCTAATAATATTCGTTTTAGTATCCATTTTCGCATACACATGCAGTTTTCTCTCCATGTTGAATGTTTTTCATTAATACAGAAGTGAAAACATTAGTAAAATACTGCATTCAGCCTGGAGAAAAGAATAGCTTAATGACATTATTTTTTTTTAGACTTTTTTTGTGACTGTAAGCTCATAGAGGGCAGGGACTGATGACAATGTACAATATATGTAAAAATAAATGAAGGTATTTCCTCTCCAGGTTGAATGTTTTTTTCATTAATACAGAATAGAAGAATTTGTAATCTACCTTATTATGGCCACTAGATGGAGCTGGTGTTCATTATTTCCTGTGGTCATCAGCTCCATCTAGTGGCCATATTGTAAGATAACATTCAACCTGGAGATAAAATAACCTTAAACACATTATTTTTGTGAGATAGTGACTGTAAGCTCCGAGAGGACGGGGACTGATGCCAATGTAAAATATATGTAAAATGCTATAAAGGGCTGTGTAAATGGTTGGCACTATATAAATACCTGTAATAAATTGGGGTATTTTCTCTCCAGGTTAAATGTTTTTTTATTAATATAGAATAGAAGCATTAGTAAAATACTGCATTATGGCCACTAGATGGAGCTGGTATTCATTATTTCCTGTGGTCAGCAGCTTCATCTAGTGGCCATATTGCAAGAGGACATTCAACCTGGAGCCAAATACCATTCATTTTAGCATCCATTTTCACAGAACAAATACACATGCAGTTTTCTCTCCAGGTTGAATGTTTTTCGTTAATACAGAATAGAGACAATTAGTAAAATACTGCCTTATGGCCACTAGATGGAGCTGATGTTCATTATTTCATGTGGTCATCAGCTCCATCTTGTGGCCATATTGCAAGATAACATTCAACCTGGAGAAAAAATAGCCTAATAACATTGGCCTGGATTCAAGGAGCAATTGCGCCTGTGTAACCATAAGTTACACAGCGCAATTGCTTACTTGCCCCGGCGTAACGAATGCTCCTGATTCAGGAACCTCGTTACGCCGACTGCAGCCTAAGATATGCGCGGCATAAGGCTCTTATGCCCGCATATCTTAGGCTGCATTCTTGCGATGGCCGCTAGGTGGCGTTCCTGTTGTGCTCAGCGTATAGTATGCAAATTGCATACTAACTACGATTCACAACGTTGTGCGAGCCCTGCGTACGCAATTTACGTAGTTTCCGTACGGCGGTTTTCGCGTAAGGCTGCCCCAGCTATTAGCAGGGGCAGCCAATGTTACGTATACCCGTCGTTCCCGCGTCGCAAAATTAGAAATTTGCGTAGTTTGCGTAAGTGAATCATGAATGCCGCTGGACGCCATTCACGTTCACTTTGAAGCAAATGACGTCCTTGCGACGTCATTTGCCGCAATGCACGTCGGGAAAGTTTCCCGACGGAGCATGCGCTCTACGCTCGGCGTGGGAACGCGCCTAATTTAAATGATTCCCGCCCCCTACGGGATCATTTAAATTGCGCGTGCTTACGCCGGGCATTTTGCCGGCGCGCCCACGCAATTTACAGAGCTACTGTTTCGTGAATCAAGGGCAGCGCAGTAAATTTGCGGGGGCGCAGGGCAAAATCGTTGCCCTGCGCCTCCGTAAAAAATTCGCAAATCTACTTGAATCCGGGCCATTATTTTTTGTGAGATAGTAACTGTAAGCCCTGAGAGCACAGGGACTGATGCCAATGTAAAATATATGTAAAATGCTATAAAGGGCTTGTGTAAATGGTTGGCACTATATGAATACCTGTAATAAATAAAAAATAAATTAGGGTATTTTTTCTCCAGGTTGAATGTTTTGTCATTAATACAGAATAGAAGAATTAGTAAAATACTGCATTATGGCCACTAGATGGAGCTGATGTTCATTATTTCCTGTGGTCATCCGCTCCATCTTGTGGCCATATTGCAAGATAACATTCAACCTGGAGAAAAAATAGCCTAATAACATTATTTTTTTGTGAGATAGTAACTGTAAGCCCTGAGAGGACAGGGACTGATGCCAATGTAAAATATATGTAAAATGCTTTAAAGGGCTGTGTACACTATATGAATACCTGTAATAAATAAAAATAAATTAGGGTATTTTTTCTCCAGGTTGAATGTTTTGTCATTAATACAGAATAGAAGAATTAGTAAAATACTGCATTATGGCCACTAGATGGAGCTAATGTTCATTATTTACTGTGGTCATCAACTCTATCTGGTGGCCATATTACAAGAGGACATTCAACCTGGAGCCAAATGCCATTCATTTTAGCATCCATTTTAACAGAACAAATACACATGCTGTTTTCTCTCCAGATTGAATGTTTTTCATTAATACAGAATAGAGACAATTTGTAAAAAACTGCCTTATGGCCACTAGATGGAGCTGATGTTCATTATTTCCTGTGGTCATCAGCTCCATCTTGTGGCCATATTGCAAGAGGACATTCAACCTGGAGCCAAATACCATTTGTTTTAGCCTCCATTTTCGCAGAGCGAATATACATGCAGTTTTCTCTCCAGGTTAAATTTTTTTCATTAATACAGAATAGAGACAATTAGTAAAATACTGCATTATGGCCACTAGATGGAGCTGATGTTCATTATTTACTGTGGTCATTGGCTCGATCTAGTGGCCATATTGCAAGAAAACATTCAACCTGGAGAAAAAATAGCCTAATAACATTTTTTTTTGTGAGATAGTGACTATAAGCTCCTAGAGAACATAAATTGATGTCAATGTACAATATATGTAAAGTTCTGTGAAAATGGTTGGCGCTATAAAAAAAACTGTAATAAATACAAATAAATGAAGCTATTTTATCTCCAGGTTGAATGTGTTCTTCCAATATGTACTATGGAGCTAAAGACCATAGTACATATTGAACATCAGCTCCATGTTCTTTAGCTCCATCTAGTGGCCATATTGCAAGAGGACATTCAACCTGGAGATAAAATAGCCAAAATACCATTAATTTTAGCATCCATTTTCACAGAACAAATACACATGCCGTTTTTCTCCAGGTTGAATGTTTTTCATTAATACAAAAGAGAGACAATTAGTAAAATACTGCATTATGGCCACTAGATGGAGCTGATGTTCATTATTTACTGTGGTCAGAAGCTCCATCTAGTGGCCATGTTGCAAGATAGCATTCAACCTGGAGAAAAAATAGCCTAATAACATTATTTTTTGTGAGATAGTAACTGTAAGCCCTGAGAGGACGGGGACTGATGCCAATGTAAAATATATGTAAAATGCTATAAAGGGCTGTGTAAATGGTTGGCACTATATGAATACCTGTAATAAATAAAAATAAATTAGGGTATTTTTTCTCCAGGTTGACTGTTTTGTCATTAATACAGAATAGAAGAATTAGTAAAATACAGCATTATGGGCACTAGATGGAGCTGGTGTTCATTATTTCCTGTGGTCATCAGCTCCATCTAGTGGCCATATTGCAAGAGGACATTCAACCTGGAGCCAAATACCATTCATTTTAGCATCCATTTTCACAGAACAAATACACATGCTGTTTTCTCTCCAGGTTGAATGTTTTTCGTCAATACAGAATAGAGACAATTAGTAAAATACTGCCTTATGGCCACTAGATGGAGCTGATGTTCATTATTTCATGTGGTCATCAGCTCCATCTTGTGGCCATATTGCAAGATAAGATTCAACCTGGAGAAAAAATAGCCTAATAACATTGGCCTGGATTCAAGGAGCAATTGCGCCTGTGTAACCATAAGTTACACAGCGCAATTGCTTACTTGCCCCGGCGTAACGAATGCTCCTGATTCAGGAACCTCGTTACGCCGACTGCAGCCTAAGATATGCGCGGCATAAGACTCTTATGCCCGCATATCTTAGGCTGCATTCTTGCGATGGCCGCTAGGTGGCGTTCCTGTTGTGCTCAGCGTATAGTATGCAAATTGCATACTAACTACGATTCACAACGTTGTGCGAGCCCTGCGTACGCAATTTACGTAGTTTCCGTACGGCGGTTTTCGCGTAAGGCTGCCCCAGCTATTAGCAGGGGCAGCCAATGTTACGTATACCCATCGTTCCCGCGCCGCAAAATTAGAAATTTGCGTAGTTTGCGTAAGTGAATCATGAATGCCGCTGGACGCCATTCACGTTCACTTTGAAGCAAATGACGTCCTTGCGACGTCATTTGCCGCAATGCACGTCGGGAAAGTTTCCCGACGGAGCATGCGCTCTACGCTCGGCGTGGGAACGCGCCTAATTTAAATGATTCCCGCCCCCTACGGGATCATTTAAATTGCGTGTGCTTACGCCGGGCATTTTGCCGGCGCGCCCACGCAATTTACAGAGCTACTGTTTCGTGAATCAAGGGCAGCGCAGTAAATTTGCGGGGGCGCAGGGCAAAATCGTTGCCCTGCGCCTCCGTAAAAAATGCGCAAATCTACTTGAATCCGGGCCATTATTTTTTGTGAGATAGTAACTGTAAGCCCTGAGAGCACAGGGACTGATGCCAATGTAAAATATATGTAAAATGCTATAAAGGGCTTGTGTAAATGGTTGGCACTATATGAATACCTGTAATAAATAAAAAATAAATTAGGGTATTTTTTCTCCAGGTTGAATGTTTTGTCATTAATACAGAATAGAAGAATTAGTAAAATACTGCATTATGGCCACTAGATGGAGCTGATGTTCAATATGTACTTTAGCTCCATCTGGTGGCCATATTGCAAGAGAACATTCAACCTGGAGAGAAAATATCCTAATACCATTAGTTTTAGCCATGTATTTCATAGGACCCCTCGTTAGGGTTGACTCTCTTACCCTGGTTTTGTATAGTAACGGCTGATCTTTACCTGGTTTACAGTTGGGATTCTTCAAACGCAGTCACCACGAGAGGGAGGAAGAAGATGAAGCGCTAGAGTGAAGTCGAGGAAAGCTGAGCGGTCAGCCGCAGCCCGCGCACGTGACCTATATATTCACACCTATAGGGGGGCCAGAGGGAGAAGCTGGCTGGAGATCTGACGATAGAAGACAAATGGACAGATGCCTTCTTGCACAAGACTGAGCCGGTAGCTCTGACTTCACCAGCAGACGCTACCTCAAGGGAACAGAACGAACGAGCTCCCGCTTCCACCTTCGGCCTCTATTTATTTCTATTGATCGGGACGTTCGCTGAACTTTAAGCCATAAGAACTGAAAAAAAAGCTCTGACAGGTTCTGCTCAGGGATCAACCAACTTCGTCACCACCGATCGGTGGAGACCCATATCCGTGTCCCTGGACTCCTCCGTGTCTGAAATCATTCCTTTTGTGTTTTCTAGTTGTTTTATTTTTTTATTTTTATTGGTTTAATATTAGCATGCCACTGTAACCTGGCCTGAGGAAGAGGATGACGCAACGCGTTTGGTGGGGATCGGATAAAGTTGTTTCTGGATGTTTCTATTTTACGGTGGCCTGTGCAACTTCTTGGTTTGATGTTTTTTTTAGGGTTTTTTTTTTTTCCTTTGTACCCCCGGATATTTATAAAGAAGAAAAGAAAATCGGGGGAGGGGCTTTTAAAGAGGAGAGAATTTTTGGAATAAGAATACAAATAGCAAATTTTACAAAGGAAGAGGGAGAGGCTTGTAACTATGTATCAATTTTTATAGCGCCATACTCATCCTTAAAGCCCCCAAATTTTATATATTGCAGCTTACCAATCATTAGATGTGGTGGCCGCGTTTTATTTTATTTTCTTTAGGCTTTTTTCTCCTCTTTTTTTTCACCTGGTGATCTGGCCAATAACACACCTCATGTATTAGAGCGCCACCCCCACCCCACTCTGGATGAAGGCGCACGGGAGGCACCTTCTTGGACTGCAGTATTGTCATTCTGGGGAGAGGGGAGGGGGT
The DNA here is from genome assembly GCF_905171775.1 of Rana temporaria. Taxonomy (NCBI): domain Eukaryota; kingdom Metazoa; phylum Chordata; class Amphibia; order Anura; family Ranidae; genus Rana; species Rana temporaria. The sequence continues at coordinate 10,178,861 of NC_053491.1, forward strand.
TAAATGTACTGGCAGTTTTAAATACACTAACAAATTCGAGCCAAACTCCAGCTAATATTTTATAATCAGAAGTTTTGTTATTTTTGGGATAAAGGTTTTACATGAATAAAAAAAAAAAGCGGATTGTTTGTAATCACCCCCTGACAGTTGTAAATGGTTTGTCTCATCAATGTAAACTGATACATCTGCAGAATAGCTTGTGTTTTCGAAAAACAGACTTATTGGTCAGATCACCAGATAGAAATAGAAGAAAAAAAGCCTAAAAAAAAAGAAAACAAATGCAGCCACCACATCTAAGAATTGGTAAGCTGCAAGATAATAAATGTTTGCTTTTGGGTTTATTACCACTTTAAGTTTTAATAAGAACCGCATACCATTGTTCAATCTGAAAAAAAAGTCTTCATATAGAAGAGCTAGAGACACTAACACAGTCCACATCCGGGACCGTCCCCCCCCCCCCTTAACCTATTTTATGAAAGTAGCTGGATACAGGGCAGAAACAGGATAACGGCAAGGAGTATCAGGCAGCAAGCAAAACACTAGTAGGGGAGGACCTAAATACCCTCCCAGCAGCCAGCATCAGGTGGAAACTGATTACTGTAGAGGAGGACCTAAATACCCTCCCAGCAGCCAGCATCAGGTGGAAACTGATTACTGGGGAGGAGGACCTAAATACCCTCCCAGCAGCCAGCATTTGGTGGAAACTGATTACTGTGGAGGAGGACCTAAATACCCTCCCAGCAGCCAGCATCAGGTGGAAACTGATTACTGGGATCTGCTGGCTGCTCAGAGACACTCGCTGGTGGACTCGGGAACTACATCCTTCTGCTATGGGAAGCACAGTGCCACCAGCAGGCGATCCAGGTCCTGACAGATACGCCGGCAGCATTGGGCATAATGACCACTACGGGGGGTGGCTGGGATATTTGTAGTTAGTTCACCTTTTAATTTTTTATGGAAAGGTGAACTATTGTTCAATCTGAAAAAAGGTCTTTACTGGTGTATCATATAGAACAGCTAGACACTAACACGGTCCACATCCGGAACTGTTCACCCCTTAACGCATTTCACCAAAGTAGCTTGATTGCAAGGCAGCAGGATACAGGACAGAAACAGGACAATGGTGAGCAGTATCAGGCAGCAAGCAAAACACTAGTAGGGGAGGACCTAAATACCCTCCCAGCAGCCAGCATCAGGTGGAAATACTGGGAACTTCTGGCTGTTGGGAGACACTGGCTGGTGAACTCTGGAAATACATCCTTCCGCTATGGGAAGCACAGTGCCACCAGCAGGCGATCCAGGTTCTGACAGCTACACCGTCAGCATTGGGAATAACGACCACTACGTGCTCCAGAGACCAGAGGGGCGGGGGGTGGCTGGGATATTTGGAGTTAGTTGACCTTTTCATTTTACATGGAAAGGTGAACTATTGTTTAATCTAAAAAAAGGGTCTTTACTGATGTATCATATAGAACAGCAAGACACTAACATAGTCCACATCTGGGACCGCTCCCCCTTAATGCATTTCACCAAAGTAGCTTGATTGCAAGGCAGCAGGATACAGTGTACAGGGCAGAAACAAGATAACAGCAAGCAGTACCTGGCAGCAAGCAAAACACTGGGGAGAGAGGAACTAGTAGGGGAGGACCTAAATACCCTCCCAGCAGCCAGCATCAGGTGGAAACTGATTTCTGTAGAGGAGGACCTAAATACCCTCCCAGCAGCCAGCATCAGGTGGAAACTGATTACTGGGATCTGCTGGCTGCTGGGAGACACCCACTCGCTGGTGGACTCAGGAACTACATCCCTCTGCTATAGGAAGCACAGTGCCACTGGCAGGCGATCCAGGTCCTGACAGCTACACCGGCAGCATTGGGCATAATGACCACTAGGGGGGGGGGGGGTGGCTGGGATATTTGTAGTTAGTTCACCTTTTCATTTTTTATGGAAAGGTGAACTATTGATTGTTCAATCTGAAAAAAGGTCTTTACTGGTGTATCATATAGAAGAGCTAGACACTAACACGGTCCACATCCGGGACTGTTCCCCCCTTAACGCATTTCACCAAAGTAGCTTGATTGCAAGGCAGCAGGATACAGGGCAGAAACAGGACAATGGCGAGCAGTATCAGGCAGCAAGCAAAACACTAGTAGGGGAGGACCTAAATACCCTCCCAGCAGCCAGCATCAGGTGGAAACTGAATACTGGGATCTTCTGGCTGTTGGGAGACACTCGCTGGTGGACTCGGGAACTAAATCCTTCCGCTATGGGAAGCACAGTGCCACCAGCAGGCGATCCAGGTCCTGACAGCTACACCGGCAGCATTGGGCATAACGACCACTACGTGCTCCAGAGACCAGAGGGGGGGGGATGGCTGGGATATTTGGAGTTAGTTCACCTTTTCATTTTTCATGGAAAGGTGAACTATTGTTTAATCTAAAAAAAGGGTCTTTACTGATGTATCGTAGAACAGCAAGACACTAACACGGTCCACATCTAGGACCACTCCCCGTTAACGCATTTCACCAACGTAGCTTGATTGCAAGGCAGCAGGATGCAGTGTACAAGCCAGGTACAGGATAACAGTGAGCAGTATCTGGCAGCAAGCAAAACACTGGGGAGAGAGGAACTAGTAGGGGAGGACCTAAATACCCTCCCAGCAGCCAGCATCAGGTGGAAACTGATTACTGTAGAGGAGGACCTAAATACCCTCCCAGCAGCCAGCATCAGGTGGAAACTGATTACTGGGATCTGCTGGCTGCTGGGAGACACCCACTCGCTGGTGGACTCAGGAACTACATCCCTCTGCTATAGGAAGCTCAGTGCCACCGGCAGGCGATCCAGGTCCTGACAGCTACACCGGCAGCATTGGGCATAATGACCACTACGAGGGGGGGGAGGGTGGCTGGGATATTTGTAGTTAGTTCACCTTTTCATTTTTTATGGAAAGGTGAACTATTGATTGTTCAATCTGAAAAAAGGTCTTTACTGGTGTATCATATAGAACAGCTAGACACTAACACGGTCCACATCCGGGACTGTTCCCCCCCTTAACGCATTTCACCAAAGTAGCTTGATTGCAAGGCAGCAGGATACAGGGCAGAAACAGGACAATGGCGAGCAGTATCAGGCAGCAAGCAAAACACTAGTAGGGGAGGACCTAAATACCCTCCCAGCAGCCAGCATCAGGTGGAAACTGAATACTGTAGAGGATGACCTAAATACCCTCCCAGCAGCCAGCATCAGGTGGAAACTGAATACTGTAGAGGAGGACCTAAATTCCCTCCCAGCAGCCAGCATCAGGTGGAAACTGAATACTGTAGAGGAGGACCTAAATTCCCTCCCAGCAGCCAGCATCAGGTGGAAACTGAATACTGGGATCTTCTGGCTGTTGGGAGACACTCGCTGGTGAACTCGGGAACTACATCCTTCCGCTATGGGAAGCACAGTGCCACCAGCAGGCGATCCAGGTCCTGACAGCTACACCGGCAGCATTGGGCATAATGACCACTACAGGGGGGGGGGGGGTGGCTGGGATATTTGTAGTTAGTTCACCTTTTCATTTTTTATAGAAAGGTGAACTATTGTTTAATCTGAAAAAAGGTCTTTACTGGTGTATCATATAGAACAGCTAGACACTAACATGGTTCACATCCGGGACTGTTCCCCCCTTAACGCATTTCACCAAAGTAGCTTGATTGCAAGGCAGCAGGATACAGGGCAGAAACAGGACAATGGCGAGCAGTATCAGGCAGCAAGCAAAACGCTAGTAGGGGAGGACCTAAATACCCTCCCAGCAGCCAGCATCAGGTGGAAACTGAATACTGTAGAGGATGACCTAAATACCCTCCCAGCAGCCAGCATCAGGTGGAAACTAATTACTGTAGAGGAGGACCTAAATACCCTCCCAGCAGCCAGCATCATGTGGAAACTGAATACTGTAGAGGAGGACCTAAATACCCTCCCAGCAGCCAGCATCATGTGGAAACTGAATACTGGGATCTGCTGGCTGTTGGGAGACACTCGCTGGTGGACTTCGGGAACGAAATCCTTCCGCTATGGGAAGCACAGTGCCACCAGCAGGCGATCCAGGTCCTGACAGCTACACCGGCAGCATTGGGAATAACAACCACTACGTGCTCCAGAGACCAGGGGGGGGGGGTGGCTGGGATATTTGGCGTTAGTTCGGGTTTGACCTCAGCTCCATAAAATGAAGGTAACCACGCCTGATTTCCAATGACTATTATATATCTGTTTTGGTGACACTTTGAGGTATATTTATAAATAAAATTAAAAAAAAAAATTGCATAGCTGTTCATCCAATCGAAAACATGCATCTGTAGATCAAATGTGTGAAAGAAGAAAATACTGAATGGTGGCCACTAGATGGCGCCAAGTATCATGTTAAAAAAAAGATCTGCTCATCAGCACCATCTAGTGGCCATACTGCAGTATTTTCCCTATTCACACATCCGACCTGCAGAGAAAATAGCCCATGTAGTTTCGCAGGACGAACAGCTCTGCAGCTTTACACCACATGATGTTCCTCACCTGCCCTCCTGTTCTTTTGTATTTTGTGCTATTTAAGATTAAATGCTATTATTAAAGAAATGCTGATAATTGTTTTATGTTCTCAACCACTTCCTTACCGGGCGCTAATACCCCCCTTCCTGCCCAGGCCAATGTTCAGCTTTCAGCGCTCTCATACTTTGAACGACAATTACGCGGTCATACAACGCTGTACCCAAATGACATTTTTATCATTTTTCCCACAAATAGAGATTTCTTTATGTGGTATTTGATCACCGTTTTATATTTTGTTATAACATTTTGCAAACAGGTGATTTTTCTCCTTCATTGATGTACGCTGATGAGGCGGCACTGGTGGGCACTGATAGGCGGCTTTGATGGGCACGATAGGCTGCATTGATGGGCACTGATAGGCACCGATAGGCTGCATTATTAGGCACCGATAAAGCGGAACTGGTGGGCACTGATAGGTGGCACTGATGAGCACTGATAGGCTGCATTGATGGGCACCGATAGGCTGCACTGATGGGCACCGATAGGCTGCACTGATGGGCACTGATAGGCTGCATTGATGAGCACTGATAGGCTGCATTGATGGGCACTGATAGGCTGCACTGATGGGCACCGATAGGCTGCATTTATGGGCACCGATAAAGCGGCACTGATGGGCACCGATAGGCTGTGTTGATGGGCACTGATAGGCTGCACTGATGGGCACTGATAGGCAGCATTGATGGACACTGATAGGCGGCACTGGTGGACACTGATAGGCGGCACAGGTGGGCACTGAGAGGTGGCACTGATGGGTGTCACTGAAGGGCATTGATAGGTGGCACTGATAGGTGGCATTGGGCACTGAGAGGTAAAACTGAGAGGTGGTACCGAAGGGCATTGATAGGCGGCACTGGTGGGCACTGAGAAGTGGAACTAATAGATGGCACTGATAGGTGGCAGTGATGGGCACTGATCGGCACTGGTAGGCAGTACTGTTAGGTGGCAGTGATTGGCACCACTGGTGGGTATTGGTAGGTGGCACTCGTGGGCATTGATAGGTGGCACTGTTTTACACTGGTGGGCCCTGATTTGTGGCACTGTGGGCACCGGCAGGCGGTACTGGTTGGCATAGATAAGGCTGATGTGCCTCTTCCTCTTCGGTACCGATGTCCCTTGCACAGAAGTCGGCGATTGTTTTTTTTTTCTCCTCACCCTATCAGCTAACCGAGCTTCTGTTTACATCACGTGATCGGCTGTCATTGGCTGACAGCTGATCACGTGGTAAGGGGCCGGGATCGGTCTCAGTCTCAGTGACTCGGTGATCACAGCACGCGCCCTGCAGGGGGTGTACAAAGGGGAGGACGTCTATCGGCAAAGTAGGTCCGCGCTGTAGCCGTCATTCGCCTATAGCGAGGATCTGAAGGAGTTAAAGTGACGGTAAACTATTGAGGTTTTTTTTAAATGAAAATAAAAACATGTTCTACTTACCTGCTCTGAGCTCCTTCTCTCTTGCGTGTGCCCCAGTCTGTGTGCTATGGGGGGAGGGGGCAGATGTGTGGGTGTGCTCCCGAGCCAGGCTGTGCGTGTCCACAGACAGACACAGCCCGGCTTGGCCACGCACCCTGCACACAGGATTGGTGGATTGCTGGATGGAGAGTGGGCTCAGGTAAGTGTTTGCAGTGCTGGGACAAGGTTATCTAGCACCCAGGGCAAAGATGCCAAATGCCAAATCCCCAACCCATCACAAATCTCCCCCCCCCCCCCATCACACCTTCCAGCTAAATTCCTCCCCTCCCCAAATCACCCCTCCTATACCAAATCTTCTACCCCTCAAATTTCCCCTCTGAGCATAAATCCTCTCCCCCTCCAATCCCCCTTCCTAGAACTAATCCTCCAACCCAAACCGCCCCTCCTGGCACAAATCCCCTCCAAGTATCTCTACTAGCACAAATCCCCACCCCCAATCCCCCTTCCTAATATAAAGTCCCCTTCCTAGAACAAATCATTCAACCCAAACTTCCCCTTCTAGCACAAATCCCATCATCCCTACTAGAACAAACCCCCCCCCCCACTATTCCCAATCCCCCTTATTAATATAAAGCCCCCTTCCTAGAACAAATCATTCAACCCAAACTTCCCCTTCTAGCACAAATCCCATCATCCCTACTAGAACAAACCCCCCCCCCCCCACTATTCCCAATCCCCCTTCCTAATATAAAGCCCCCTTTCTAGAACAAATCATTCAACCCAAACTTCCCCTTCTAGCACAAATACCATCATCCCTACTAGAACAACCCCCCCCCCACTATCCCCAATCCCCCTTCCTAACACAAAGCCCCCCTTCCTAGAACAAATCATTCAACCCAAACTTCCCCTTCTAGCACAAATCCCATCATCCCTACTAGAACAACCCCCCCCCACTATCCCCAATCCCCCTTCCTAACACAAAGCCCCCTTCCTAGAACAAATCATTCAACCCAAACTTCCCCTTCTAGCACAAATCCCATCATCCCTACTAGAACAAACCCCCCCCCCCCCACTATTCCCAATCCCCCTTCCTAATATAAAGCCCCCTTTCTAGAACAAATCATTCAACCCAAACTTCCCCTTCTAGCACAAATACCATCATCCCTACTAGAACAAAGCCCCCCCCCCCATTTCTAATCCCCCTTCCTAACACAAAGCCCCCCTTCCTAGAGCAAATCATTCAACCCAAACTTCCCCTTCTAGCACAAATACCATCATCCCTACTAGAATAAAGCCCCCCCCCCCCCCCACTATCCCCAATCCCCCTTCCTAACACAAAGCCCCCTTCCTAGAGCAAATCATTCAACCCAAACTTCCCCTTCTAGCACAAATCCCATCATCCCTACTAGAACAACCCCCCCCCCCCACTATCCCCAATCCCCCTTCCTAACACAAACCCCCTTCCTAGAACAAATCATTCAACCCAAACTTTCCCTTCTAGCACAAACCCCATCATCCCTACTAGAACAAAGCCCCCCCCATCCCTAATCCCCCTTTCTAACACAAAGCCCCCTTCCTAGAACAAATCATTCAACCCAAACTTCAGTCGGACGTTGACCCTCCACTCCCTCCGCTAATCCCACGATGCGGAGGTTGCTCCTCCTGTTGCGGTTTTCGGCATCCTCTGCCCTGTATTCCAGGGCCCTGATCTTTGTATGGAGGTTGCGGAGGTCAGCGCCATGGTTCTCCACAGTATCCTCCACGTGTCCCAAACGCTGCTCAGCAGTGGACAATCTAGAACGGATCTTGTCCATGTCCTGTCTGATTAGACCCACGTCGATCTGCACCGCATCAACCTTGGTGGTCAGGGTGGTAATGGAGGCTTGGCAGATCACAATAGCCGCAAGAACATCAGACAGGCCAGGCTGGGAAGGAGGAGGCAGGTCCTCCTGCTCTGTCTAAGACGCCATGTTAGAACAGGCGCGCACGCGGGTCTCCACGCGGCTAGCACAGGCCGGCGGCACCTCAACAGGCACAGGGGGAAAGTGGAGCTTCTTACCCCGACCCTGTGACGATCGGGCTGAGCGACGGCTCATGTAGGTGCCCTCCGTCTAGCAGGAAAGGACAATCGTGAGCAGGGGAGAGGGAAAAACCCAGGATACCAGCGGAGCTTTGCGTACAGATGTCCACTCACAGCGCCATCTTGGCCACGCCCTTTTCGGGACGTACTTGATTGCAAAATCGATCTAGAATTGAAAAAAGCTTACTCTACAGCAGGGGGTGCTTGTAGGCCGGCTATCACCACGGCTGCAGTAGCTAAAGCCATCTCCACGTGGGCGGATAACGTTGAGAAGTCTATCCTGGAAGGAGCCGACCAGGAGAAGGTAATTTCCTCCCTGCAGGAAATTAAGTTGGCAGGCGACTTCATGGCAGGAGCCTCAGTCGACATGATCAGATCTTCAGCAAGGGCAATGCTAGCCTCAGTTATGGCAAGAAGGCATCAAAATCAAATTGGTGCAAAATTCCATATGATGGCTCAAATTTATTTGGCACAAAACTGGATTCAGCCACCTCCAAAGTTACAGGAGGAAATTCGGGGCTGATCCCCTCCGATAGGAGACCCAGGTCTCAGAAAGGTCCCGCTTACAGGCGTGATCTTCCTGACAAGTACAGAGATGTTAGATCCTACCGTCCCGGCAGGGAATTCAGGAGGGATTTGAAGTAGGGTTGTCCCGATACCGATACCAGTATCGGTATCGGGACCGATACCAGTATCGGTATCGGGACCGATACTGAGTATTTGTGGGAGTACTCGTACTCGCGCAAATACCCCCGATACTAAATAGAATACTTCCCCCCCCTGCCGCTCCGAAAGCCGCCGCATCGCACCGCCCCGCCGCATGGGTTAAACGCCGTGCGGGAACATCACAGCTTTCATTTGAATAGCTGTAGTGTTCCCGCGCGTATAGACACTCCCCCTTGCCCGGGATTGGATGGGTGATCGTGATCTGTCCAATCCAGAGCAAGGGGGAGTGTCTATACGCGCAGGCAAAACAGCTATTCAAATGAATGCTGTGATCTTCTCCATGCGGCGGCGGCGGCAAAGGTATGGGGGACATTGCTGGAGGGACATGGCGTTGCTGGAGGGACATTGCTGGAGGGACATGGCTGGAGGGACATGGCATTGCTGGAGGGACATGGCTGGAGGGACATGGCATTGCTGGAGGGACATTGCTGGAGGGACAACAGCATGCAATGCCAAGCAGCAGCAAGCAAAGCCAGAATATTAGAATGCGTAAAAAAAAAAAAAAAAAGGAATTAACTCCAGAGATAAAACGATAATCCAGACGATTTATAAAACTCTGGTAGGGCCACATCTGGAGTATTCCATCCAGTTTGGGTCACCAGACCTCAGGAAGGATGACTTGGAACTGGAAAGAGTCCAGAGAAGGACAACAAAATTAATAAGGGGACTGGAGGACCTCAATTACGAGGAATGGCTACAAGCGCTAAATGTATTCTCCCTGGAGAAGAGATGCTTGAGAGGCGATAGGATAGCGGTATACAAATATCTCAATAAAGACCCCAATGTTGGAATAAAACTATTCAGTCTCAGAGTGTAAGAGGTTACGAGGCCACACAATGAGACTGGAGGAGAAGCGGTTTAACCTTAAGCTGGGTAGGGGGTTCTTCAATGTCAAGGCAAGAAGGATGTGGAACGCTCTTCTGCAATTGGTGGTGTCATTGGTGGGGGTATTGATAATTTTAAAAGACTCTTGGATTTGCATCTTGGTGAACACAACATACAGTGAGATGGAAAATGATTATCAACATTGACACACATACACAAGATGGACTGGATGGACTAGTGTCTTTATTCAACCTTACCAACCATGAAATTAGGATGCTGGTGACATCATTGACCCATTATGACCACATCTGTTCATTGACATTGTCCAAATATGGCCGCGAGGATGAAGACATCAGCTACCATCCCGGCCCCTTTGTTATATGTGGCGGGAAATTCTACGGCCACAGCTGAACGGGCTGGCAGCCTGCGATCATTTGACAGCTTCTTGTTGGTTCGGACCAAACCTTAGCACATCACTAATCACAACAAATAGCTGGATTCAGAAAGAGTTAAGCCGGCGTATCAGTAGATACGCTGTCGTAACTCTGAATCTGCGCCGTCGTACATTTAAGTGTATTCTCAAATTGAGATACACTTAAATGTAGCTAAGATACGACTGTCTGCGCCGTCGTATCTTAGCTGTCTAGTTCCGCCGGCCGCTAGGGGCGTGAACGCTGATTTACGCCTAGAATGCGTAAATCAGCGAGATACGCCTATTCACGAACGTACGCTTGCCCGTCGCAGTAAAGATACGCCGTTTACGTAAGGCGTTTTCAGGCCTAAAGTTAGTCCAACAAAAAGCTGGCCTAGCCAATGTTAAGTATGTACATTGTTCCCCTGGCGAATTTTGAAAATTTTACGTCGTTTGCGTAAGTCGTCCGTGAATAGGGCTGGACGTAATTTACGTTCACGTCGAAACCAATAAGTCCTTGCGGCGTACTTTGGAGCAATGCACACTGGGATATGTCCACGGACGGCGCATGCGCCGTTCGTTAAAAACGTAAATCACGTCGGGTCATGGTTTATTTACATAAAACACGCCCACCTCGTCACAATTTGAATTAGGCGCGCTTACGCCGGCCCATTTACGCTACGCCGCCGTAACTTAGGAGGCAAGTGCTTTGTGAATACAGCACTTGCCTCTCTGACTTACGGCGGCGTAGGGTAAATACGATACGCTACGCAGGCTCAAAAATACGCCACCCTACGTGAATCCAGCTAATAGTCTTTAAAGTCAGGTTTTAGTTGGTTTTGAACAGCTTAGAAACACCTGATGTTGGTTTATATTGGAGGGTGGTAGGCTACCAGGATCCACTCTCAAACAAAAGCTAAATATTTCAATGCCCATGTTGTGAAAATTTTAATTTCATCTTCTCCACAGTGCTTATAGATACGGAGATAAAGGAGGGCTTGCTTTAAAGAGCTTTTACGGCTTGTCATTGTTATACATTTATATTTACATGTGTGCATGTTCTGGGCACAGGTTCACTTTAACGCAGATACACAAAATGTTATTGTTTCAGATGGGTCGGATAGGTGTTGTTTTTGCATCAAATTTTATGACTGAAGTTGGCTTGCTTTGCTTAATTTTAAAGGAGACGTTAACAATTAAAAAATATATATAATAATAATAATAATAATAATAAATGCACATCTTTTTGCAGTTAAAAAAAATGTGCTTATTTTTTATTTTTTCTTGGAGCTTGGAAAGCATTGCGCCCACGAGTGCCATGAAGGACTCCTGAAAACTTATCAGCATATCTGTCTGCTCGAACCTCGTACGGGCAGACAGATACACAGCGACGGGCAGAATGAACACTACCAGAGCACTCAACAGCACCATGGGAGTATATTGTAACTACAAGCCGACAGCCTCAAAGGCTGTCGAGACTTGTAGTTTCCCATTCACATCTTTTTCAAATAGTGACAGCGGGCGCCTGGAGAAGATGCCCCGCCCACTGTCACTGGGGAGGGAGAGGCAGCAGCTGGAACACGTTACACATTCCACCCTAAATACGGGAGGAACATGTAACATGTTCAAAAAGGTGAACTTATCCTTCAAAGCCCACAAAGGATATTTATAATAGTGGTCAGGGGTCCAGCAAGGCATTGTTAAGGTTCCAATGAAGCAGGATCCAGTTCAAATGATTGCAATTTTCCAAATATGACAAGTTGCTCGGCCATTGTCTGATGTGTTATCTGAGTGCATTTCTAAACCTCTGATATTACCCGGCCACACAGAATTTTGCTTACCCATCCTAATCATCATGCCCTGACAGCTATAGAAGGCTCATAGGTAGATTCAGGTACATTGGATTAAAGTTACGGCGGCGTAGCTTAGCGTGTTTAGGCTACGCCGCCGTAAATTAGCTAGGCTAGTAATGATTCTCAATATACTTGCCTGCTAATATACGGCGGCGTAGCCTAAAGCGGGCGGGCGTAAGGGCGCCTAATTCAAATGTGTTGGGGGGGCGTGTTTAATGACAATGAGGCTTGACCTCACGTTTTTTAAAACTGCTCATGCGTCGGGCGCCTACATTTCCCAGTGTGCATTGCGGCTACGTACGACGCACGGGCCTATTGATTTCGACGTGGACGTAAACAACGTAAATCCCGATTCGCGGACGACTTACGCAAACAACGTAAAAAATTAGAATCTCGCGGCGGGAACGGCGGCCATACTTTAACATTGTTATTCCACCTAATAGGTGGAATAACTTTAGGCCTGCTAATGCCTTACGGAAACGGCGTAAATCGACTGCGTCGGCCGGGCGTACGTTCGTGAATCGGCGTATCAACTCATTTACATATTCTACGCCGACCGCAATGGAAGCGCCACCTAGCGGCCATCCAAAAAATTGCAACCTAAGATAGGACGGCGCAAGCCGTCTTATCTTAGTTATGTTTAAGCGTATCTCTGTTTGAGCATACGCTTAAACATAAGTCGGTGTAGATTCTGAGTTAGGTCGACTTATCTACTGATAAGCCGGCCTAACTCTTACTGAATCTACCTATCAGTATTCAGGTTCAGATAAGCTCCATACATATGTGGCATTCTGGCATGTAGATAAACCTATAGGGGTCCATTGGAGCAGTCAGAAGATGAAGCCACAGGCAGGCAGGTGTCTCATGTTAATGATCTTCACACAGATCCAATGCTGTATAATAATCATGGAGGTCTTCTTGGGGCTATGCACATTGCTAGTGGGCCGATCCTGATACTATTTCAGGTATCTTCACCACCAAGTCAACTGCATCTTTCTGATTATAGAATATAACTTTGGACCATGAATGTAAGTAATAAAAAAAAGGGCCATGTTATTAAAAGTGTATGTTAAGGCATATTTTTCTTTTCAGTTTTGGATAGAGTAGGAAATATAGGACCCTTTGTCAAGTTTTTTTTTGCTGTCCGTGTCCCCCGTGACCACAGGTTTGGAAGCGGTCACTCCCGCCCAACCAACAGCTGTCAGGGCATTAGGTCAACAATGTTATGAGCATCTCTGTCCCTTTGTCTACGTACAACTGCGGGGCACAGATGCATGTGACATCACTGACCCAATATGGCCATTCGGCCATATTAGGTCAGTGTCATGTGGCAATAACAAGTCAATGGCGTCACGAGCATCCCCTCCCCGTTTGTGTATGTCCAGTTGTTGGGTGGGGAATGCCCTGGCCGCAGTTGATTGGGCGGCAATGGGCAAAAGCGACAGCTTCCTTCCGGGTCCAGTCCAAACCCAAGCACAGAGCCAACCCCTGTTCAACCTTTCCTTCCACTGAAGAGATTCACCCCTCTATTTGTCCCGGTGACCATTTTCACCAAAACAGAATATGAGGGTATCCCAAAAAAACAAAAGAAAAACATTCATCACCAGAGAAAATAAGTAATGGGGGGGGGGGGGGGGGGGTATTCTAAACAGAAACTCTAATCATTTCCTCTCGACTTCCCAGGACAGGAAATAAAGGGAAACGCTCCTCTGCACTATAATCGGCTAGACTTTTCTTCTTGCTGTTACCATAAGGCCACATTCACACCCAGGGCCCATGAAGGCAGCAGCAATTAGCTGCAGGAGCTGGCAGCCTCCCCTTGATTTCATTGGGTCTGCAAATGTCAGGAATTAGCTGCAAGAACTGGCAGCTTCCCCTTGCTTTCAATGGGTCTGCAAGTGGTCGCGATTAGCTGCAGGAGCCGGCAGCCTCCCCTTGCTTTCAATGGGACTGTAAGGAGCCACGGTTAGCTGTAGAGCCAGTAGCTTCCCCTTGCTCTCAATGGGTCTGCATGCTGCTGCGATTAGCTGCAGGAGCCAGCAGCCTTCCTTTGCTTCCAATGGGTCTGCAAATGGCCGAAATTAGCTGTGTGAGCCGGCAGCCTCCCCTTGCTTCCAATGGGTCTGCATGCTGCTGCAGAAGCCCCCCCTTGCTTTTTTAACGAGTCTGCAAGGAGCCATGGTTGGTTGCAGAAGCCAGCAGTCTCCCCTTGCTTTCAATAGGTCTGCAAGCTGCCATGATTAGCTGCAGGAGCCAGCAGCTTCCTCTTGCGCTCAATAGATCTCCAAGCAGCACCGATTAGCTGCAGTAGCTGGCAGCCTCCCCTTGCTTTCAATGAGTCTGCAAGGGGTTGCGATTACCTGCAGGAGCCCGCTGCCTCCCTTTGCTTTCAATGAGTCTGCGAGGAGCCACGATAAGCTGCAGGAGCCTGCAGCCTTCCCTTGCTTTCAATGGGTCTGCATGCCGCCGCGATTAGCTGCAGGAGCCAGAAGCCTTTTGTTTTTAACGAGTCTGCAAGGAGCCAAGATTAGCTGCAGAAGTCGGCAGCCTCCCCTTGCTTTTAATGGGCCTGCCACCCGTAGCTAATCAACAGACACCCCCCGCTGAGGTATTCACATATACTCAGTGTCCGGACCATTCCTATGTGTGATTGTAGCCTAATAGAAAAGCATTGCGTTATTCTTAAAAAGTTGGTTGGGTTTCCATCCAAAACTTGTACTACATTCACAAGACCTTTTCTTCCCATGCTGTGCACTCCAACAAGCATTTTACGTTGGCTACTTTGCTGGAACTGCATGTAGTAAGTAGCTTCTGCTAGGTCAGGGGTAGGCAACCTCAGCCCTCCGGCTGTTTTTGAAACTACTACAAGTCCCGTGGGACATTGCAAGACCCTGACAATCACAGGCATGACTCCTAGAGCAGTGATGGCGAACCTTGGCACCCCCAGATGTTTTGGAACTACATTTCCCATGATGCTCAGTTATAATGCAGAGTACATAAGCATCTTGGGACATGTAGTTCAAAAACATCTGGGGGTGCCAAGGTTCGCCATCACTGTCCTAGAGGTAGCAAGAAAGAATGATGTGGTCCAAGGCACCATAAGTCAGGGGTTGACAAATTTGCTTGGAATCTAGGAGCCAGAAAACGCACCCCGTCCCAACGAGCTCGCGCGCGCGCAGAAGCGAACACATACGTGAACAGCGACCGCATATGTAAACGGTGTTCAAACCACACATGTGAGGTATCGCTGCGATTGGTAGAGCGAGAGCAATAATTCTAGCCCTAGACCACCTCTGTAACTCAAAACATGCAACCTGTAGATTTTTTTAAACGTCGCCTATGGAGATTTTAAAGGGCAAAAGTTTGTCGCCATTCCACGAGCGGACGTAATTTTGAAGCATGGCATGTTGGGTATCAATTTACTCGGCGTAACATTATCTTTCATAATATAAAAAAAAATGGGGATAACTTTACTGTTGTCTTATTTTCTAATTAAAAAAAAAGTGTAATTTTTTCCCAAAAAAGTGCGCTTGTAAGACCGCTGCGCAAATACGGCGTGACAGAAAGTATTGCAACGATCCCCATTTTATTCTCTAGGGTGTTAGGATAAAAAATATATATAATGTTTGGGGGTTCTAATTAGAGGGAAGAAGATGGCAGTGAAAATAGTGAAAAATTACATTAGAATTGCTGTTTAACTTGTAATGCTTAACTTGTAATACCAACGGCCACCACCAGATGGCGCCAGCTCACACATCTGGTGGTAATAACTTGTAATACCAACGGCTCACCACCAGATGGCGCCAGCTCACAAACATTTTTTTTATCGCCCCCCCTTCCAAGCTACGTCGCCAGGACCCTATTTCTAGTCGCCATGGCGACCGGGATTTGTCGAGCCCTGCCATAAGTAATTGGGCTCCATCCCAAATTTGGACAGAGAAAAAGAGAGAGGGTTTTGTAGTTTCTCCACAGCTAGAGGGCCGAGGTTGCCTAGCCCCTGCGCTAGGCGGTCAATGCCTACTCACCCTGGAGCAGTGTAGCCAACATACCCATTACTGTATATGATACACCACTGGCAATAACAAAAGATATGTTCGCTGAAGCAAGCATACAATTGTTGGGCCTCTGATGTCAGCAATTAGCTTACGAATGCAGAAGTAGCGATCCACAAAAAAAAAAGAAAGCGCACATAAAATCTACTCGGAAAACATCATGGCACAATAATAATAATAAAAAGTAAACCCCGCCAAGTATTAAACAGACTGTCATTTTTTTAACCACTTCCATACAGGGCACTTACGTACCTTCCTGCCCAGGCCAATTTTCAGCTTTCAGCACTGTCGCACTTTGAATGACAATTGCGCGGTCATGCTACATTGTACCCAAACAAAATTGGCGTCCTTTTTTACCCACAAATAGAGCTTTCTTTTGGTGGTATTTGATCACCTCTGCGATTTTTTTTTTTTGCGCAACAACTAAAAGAAGACCGAAAATTTTGAAAAAAATTAAGTTTTTATTTTTTTCTGTAATTTTTTTGTAAATAAGTAAGTTTTCTCTTTCAATTATGGGCACTGATGGGCACAGATGAGATGGCACTGATGGACATCGACGAGGTAGTACTGACGGGCACAGATGAGGTGGCACTGATTGGCGGCGCTGGTATGCGGCACTGATGGGCACACATAGGCGGCACTCATGGGCACACATAGTTGGCACTGATGGGCACTCATGGGCGGCACTGATGGGCACTCATGGGCAGCACTGGGCACTCATAGGCGGCACAGATGGGCACTCATGGGCGGCACAGATGGGCACTGTGGGGTGGCACAGATGGGCACTGTGGGGTGGCACAGATGGGCACTGTGGGGTGGCACAGATGGGCACTGTGGGGCGGCACAGATGGGCACTGTGGGGCGGCACTGATTTACTTGTTGCCAGTCGTGGGCACTGATTGGCATCTTTTTTTTTTGCATCCTTTTTTTTTTTCCCCAGACTTTTTTTTTTTTTTTCAGACTTTTTTTTTTTTTTACTTTTTTTTTCTCAATTTTTGTTGTTTTGCCCTTCCCTGGTGGGCATCCCTGGTGGTCCATGTGGCGATCCGAGGGGGGGCTGCGCTGATAAACAATCAGCGCGAACCCCCCCTGTCAGGAGAGCCGCTGATCTGCTCTCCTCTACTCGCGTCTGTCAGACGCGAGTAAGGAAGAGCCATCGACGGCTCTTCCTGTTTACATCGTGATCAGCCGTGATTGGACACAGCTGATCACGTGGTAAAGAGTCTCCGTGAGAGACTCTTTACCGAGATCGGTGTTGCGGGGTGTCAGACTGACACCCCGCAACAACGATCGCCGCGATGCGCGCCCCCGGGGGCGCGCAGCGGCTAAGAATCCTAAGGACGTCATATGACGTCCGGTCAGGATTCTACAACCACTTTGCCGCTGTCAATCTGTCATTGGCGGGCGGCAAGTGGTTAATCATCCACAGTCAGCCAACATTCCTGGTACCTGAGGAAAACCCCCCAAAAATTCCAGAATTCCCATAGCGTGCAGCATTAAGTACGAAAAGACTAAAACCTGCGAATGTGAATAAATACCAATAAGAGAAGAAGCCATGTTGCATCATTCCATAGAGCAAGAATAAGGCACTCGGGTTGCCAGCGGCCTCCCATACTTCCAGGAGGACTCGGAGAATGGACTTCATTCCACATTAGGAGGAATTGCCAGTTTTTGTAGTGCAACTTTTTTAGCCGTTTACAAAAAAAAACAAAAGACAAGCTATCCAATGAAAGCAGGCCTCGACAAAATCGGGGCGCCAGGTCGCAATTGCGACAATAAATTGTGACCTGGCGCCTGGGGAAGCTTAGGGCTGCAGAAGGCCGCGGCCTCAATTACCGGCGGGCGCGGGGCGTGCCCGCCGGTAATTGAGGCCGCGGCTTTGCGGCCTTCACAGAAGGAAGCCGAGGCCAGCAGAAGGAATCTAGGAGAGGCCGTCTTGTGGTGGCCATTGGCATTACAGGTTACATTACAAGTAGCAAAAAAACAGCAGTTCTAATGTGTTTTTTCACTGCCATCTCCTTCCCTCTAATTAGAACCCCCAAACATTATATATATATTTTTTATTCTAACACCCTAGAAAATAAAATGGCGGTCGTTGCAATACTTCGTCACATCGCATTTGTGCAGCGGTCTTACAAGCGCACTTTTTTTGGGAAAAAAAAATACACATTTTCAATTAAAAAACAAGACAACCGTAAAGTTAGCCCAATTTTTTTTTATATTGTGAAAGATAATGTTACGCCGAGTAAATTGATACCCAACATGTCACGCTTCAGAATTGCGCCCGCTCGTGGAATGGCGACAAACTTTTACCCTTTAAAAATCTCCATAGGCGACGTTTAAAAAATTCTACGGGTTGCATGTTTTGAGTTACAGAGGAGGCCTGGGGCTAGAATTATTGCTCTCGCTCTACCAATCGCGGCGATACCTCGCATGTGTGGTTTGAATACCGTTTACATAGGCGGGCGCTACTCACGTATGCGTTCGCTTCTGCACACGAACTCGGTGGGACGGGGCGCGTTTTTTGGCTCCTAACTTTTTTAGCTGGCTCCTAGATTCCAAGCAAATTTGTCAAACCCTGCAATAAAGTATGGCTCTTGTACTGGAAGAGATCTGTATTATTCACTGCCCGTCGTACTGCATACATAGACACTGGCCCAGATTCAGGTAGCAATTGCGCCTGCGTAACCATAGGTTACGCAGCGCAATTGCTGACTTGCGCCGGCGTAACGAGTTCTCCTGATTCAGAGAACTCGTTACGCCGACTGCAGCCAAAAATCTGCGTGGCATAAGGCTCTTATGCCACGCAGATTTTAGGCTGCATTCTTGCGTTGACCGCTAGGGGGCGCTCCCATTGTGGTCAGCGTATAGTATGCAAATTGCATACTTACGCCGATTCACAATGTTGCGCGGGCCCTGCGTACGCAAGGTATGGAGTTTCCGTATGGCATCTTTAGCGTAAGGCTGCCCCTTCTAATAGTAGGGGCAGCCAATGCTAAAGTATAGCCGCCGTTCCCGCGACGTGAAATTTAAATTTCACGTCGTTTGCGTAAGTGATTCGTGAATGGCGCTGGACGCCATTCACGTTCACTTTGAAGCAAATGACGTCCTTGCGACGTCATTTGCCGCAATGCACGTCGGGAAAGTTTACCGTCGGAGCATGCGCTCTACGCTTGGCGCGTCTAATTTAAATGATTCCCGCCCCGGCGGGATCATTTACATTGCGCGCGCTTGCGCCGGGCAATTTTGCCGGCGCGCCCTCGCAATTTACGGAGCTACTGCTCCGTGAATCGAGGGCAGCGCAAAATATTTGCGTGGGCGCAGGGCAAAATCGTTGCCCTGCGCCTCCGCAAATATAGCGCAGATCTCTTTGAATCTGGGCCACTGTATACAGACACCTATACATATGTACAAGGACTACTGGCTAGGAAAGGACAGAATCTGCAGAGGTTTAACCACAACCCATAGAACTAGAATGGAAAAAAACAGGATCTGCAGGGTGTTTAGACACAAAATTATAATGGAGTTTTTTTTTTTTTTTTTTTGCCATTATAAACCTAGTATGAACAGAATAATTAAACTGGATTTCCACCAAACTTTCCCTTAACCACTTCCCGACCGCCGCATGTAGATATACGTCGGCAGAATGGCACGGACAGGCACATCAACGTACATGTACGTCCCTGCCTAGACGTGGGTCGGGGGTCCGATCGGGACCCCCCCCCCCCCGCTACATGCGGCGGTCGGGTTCCCTCGGGGAGCGATCCGGGACGACGGCGCGGCTTTTCGTTTATAGCCGCTTCATCGCGATCGCTCCCCGGAGCTGAAGAACGGGGAGAGCCGTATGTAAACACAGCTTCCCCGTGCTTCACTGTGGCGGCGCATCGATCGAGTGATCCCTTTTATAGGGAGACTCGATTGATGATGTCAGTCCTACAGCCACACCCCCCTACAGTTGTAAACATACACTAGGTGAACCCTAACTCCTACAGCGCCCCCTGTGGTTAACTCCCAAACTGCAACTGTCATTTTCACAATAAACAATGCAATTTAAATGCATTTTTTGCTGTGAAAATGACAATGGTCCCAAAAATGTGTCAAAATTGTCCGAAGTGTCCGCCATAATGTCGCAGTCACGGAAAAAATCGCTGATCGCCGCTATTAGTAGTAAAAAAAAAAAAAATAAATAAAAATGCAATAAAACTATCCCCTATTTTGTAAACGCTATAAATTTTGCGCAAACCAATCGATAAACGCTTATTGCGATTTTTTTTACCAAAAATAGGTAGAATACGTATCGGCCTAAACTGAGAATTTTTTTTTTTTTTTTTTTTATATTATATATTTTTGGGGGATATTTATTATAGCAAAAAGTAAAAAATATTGCATTTTTTTCAAAATTTGTCGCTCTATTTTTGTTTATAGCGCAAAAAATAAAAACCGCAGAGGTGATGAAATACCACCAAAAGAAAGCTCTATTTGTGGGGAAAAAAGGACGCCAATTTTGTTTGGGAGTCACGTCGCACGACCACGCAATTGTCTGTTAAAGCGACGCAGCGCCGAATCGCAAAAACCCCTTGGGTCATGTAGCAGCATATTGGTCCGGTCCTTAAGTGGTTAAAGTGGTTGTAAACCTCAGACATGAAATAGGAGCAAAGCCTATCCCTCTATAGCGTGTACTTGTCTCACTCCAGCGTATTGGCCGCCTACTGTGGCAGGTCGGCTCTCTATTGCACGAAACGACATACCTGTATGTCGTTTCGTGCAATAGACAGTGGTGGCCGCAATCGCACGCTGATTGGACACAGGGGATGCCAATCAGCGGGTCCGGAAGACTGGATGTCTGCCTGCCACCAGCGATCGTTCACCAGAAAAAAAGGAAAAATGGCGATCTGCTGACGTAAACAAGGCAGAACGCCGTTCTGACAGGGGAGAACATCTCAGGCATTTAATTACCGTATATACTCGAGTATAAGCCGACCCGAATATAAGCCGAGGCACCAATTTTACCACAAAAAAACCTGGGAAAACTTATTGACTCGAGTATAAGCCTAGGGTGTCCATCTGCATGCCTCACTGTGCCCATCTGCATGCCTCACTGGGCCGGATTCAGAAAGAGATACGGTGGCGTATCAGGAGATACGCCGTAGTATCTCTGAGTTCCGCCGGTCGTATCTATGCGGCTGATTCATAGAATCAGGTTACGCATAGATCTCCCTAAGATCCGACAGGTGTAAGTGTCTTACACCGTCGGATCTTAGGCTGCAATTCCAGGCTGGCCACTAGGTGGCACTTCCGTATTTTTACGCAAGGAATATGCAAATGTGGATTTACGCCGATTCAGAAACGAACGACCGCCTGTCGCTTTTTTTTTACGTCTGGCTTTTTCCGGCGTATAGTTACCACTGCTATATGAGGGGTAGCTAATGTTAAGTATGGCGCTCCGAGTTTTGAAATTTTACGTTGTTTGCGTAAGTCGTTCGCGAATGCGGCTGGACGTAATTTACATCCTTGCGACGTCATTTAGAGCAATGCACACTGGGATATTTTACGGACGGCGCATGCGCCATTCAAATAATACGTCAAAAGCGCGGGGTCAAGTTAGATTTAAATAATACACGCCCCCTACATCCACATTTGAATTACGCGGCCTTACGCCGCAACACATACGTTACGCCACCGTAACTAAGGGCGCAAGTTCTTTCTGAATAAAGAACTTGCGCCCAAAGTTAGAGCTGTATAACGTATCGGAGTTACGTTACAATGGCGTATCTGTCCGGCCCACGTATCTGAATCCGGCCCACTGTGTCCATCTGCATGCCTCACTGTGCCCATGACTAGACTGACATTTAACTTGGGAGTCTATGGCAGGGGTGCCTAGATTTGAAAAATCGGTGCTCCCCGGCCGTAGGTCCCCCAGACAACAAACTTTGCACACTTGTAGAGAAGAAATGTGGCTACATGTGTGCCAAGATCCGGGTACAGGGGACCTACGACCGGCCAGTACCGGGTCCCCAAAATCACCAGAGAAATTACAGTTTAACATGGGAGTCTATGGAAGGGGCGCCCGGCTTTTTTTTTTTTTTTTTTAAAGCCGGGCGCCCCTTCCATAGACTCCCATGTTAAACTGTAATTTCTCTGGTGAATTTGGGGACCCAGTACTGGCTGGTCGTAGGTCCCCTGTACCGGGAACTTGGCACACATGTAGCCACATTTCTTCTCTACAAGTGTCTACGGCCGTAGGTCCCCCGGACAACAAACTTTGCACACTTGTGAAGGAAGAGTGGGGCTACATGTGTGCCAAGCTTGGGGTTGAAGGGGAACTACGGCCGGCGCGGGGTCCCCAAAGTCCGGGAGATCAGGCGCAAAAAGGTGACTCGAGTATAAGCCGAGGGGGGCATTTTCAGCACAAAAAAAAAAATGTGCTGAAAAACTCGGCTTATACTCGAGTATAAAACGGTACTTGCTGTGGGGGCTGGAGGAGGGCAGGGTCGTCTGGTGTTGGCATAGACCAGAGGAAACCTTGAAAACACGTTTAACCACTTAAGACCCGGACCTTTAGGCAGCTAAAGGACCCGGACAGTTTTTGCGATTCGGCACTGCGTCGCTTTAACTGACAATTGCGCAGTCGTGCGACGTGGCTCCCAAACAAAATTGGCGTCCTTTTTTCCTCACAAATAGAGCTTTCTTTTGGTGGTATTTGATCACCTCTGCGGTTTTTATTTTTTGCGCTATAAACAAAAATAGAGCGACAATTTTGAAAAAAAATGCAATCATTTCTTTTAAAAATCGCAATAAGCATTTATCGATTGGTTAGCGCAAAATTTATAGCGTTTACAAAAAAAGGGATAGTTTTATTGCATTTCTAGTAATTTTTTTTTTTTTTACTACTAGCGATTTTTTCGTGACTGCGACATTATGGCAGACACTTCGGACAATTGTCATTTTCACAGCAAAAAATGCACTGTTTACTGTGAAAATGACAATTGCAGTTTGGGAGTTAACCACAAGGGGGCGCTGAAGGGGTTATGTGTGACCTCATATGTGTCTCTAACTGTAGGGGGGTGTGGCTGTAGGTGTGACGTCATTGATTGTGTTTCCCTATAAAAGGGAACACACGATCAATGACGGCGCCACAGAGAAGAACGGGGAAGCTGTGTTTGCACACAGCTCTCCCCGTTCTTCAGCTCCGGGGACCGTTCGCGGGACTCCAGTGGCGATCGGGTCCGCGAGTCCCGCGGCCACAGAGTTTCGGACCGGGTCGCGTGCACGTGCGACCACACGGCTGGGCTTAAAGAGCCACGTACAGGTACGTGGATGTGCCCAGCCGTGCCATTCTGCAGACGTATATCGGCGTGAAGGGGTGGTTAAGGTCTCAGGGAACCCGCTGGTAAGATTAGTGTATTAAGGGACATTGGGAGGAAAGTGCCCCTTACATTGGTGGCCAGAATGACACCCTTGCAGTCATGCTGCTGGCTCTGCCAAGTGGTGTTGGACCGGAAACTACCCAGATAGGAGGGGGGGGGGGGGGGTAGTTAGCCAAAGCTCAAAAAGGAACACCAATCTATCCATGGAACCCTGTCTGAAAATGGCTGGTGACTCATGCAAGTAGAGGAATGAGAAAGGACAGAAAAAAATCGCACTAGGCTTATCCCTCTATCACTCAAAATAAACCAATTAAAGGGCAAATTGATTCACAGATAAGATGCAACCAAATCAGTCTGAACACAAGACTAAATACCGTATTTATCGGGGTATAGCGCGCTCCCGCGTATAGCGCGCACCCCTAAAGTTGCCCCCATTCCTGTGGAAAAAAAAAAAGTTTTTTTTGCAATTACAGTTTTGGTGTCTTGCGCGGCGTCCATCGGCGAATCCGGCGTCCGTCTGCGGCTTCGGGTGTCCTCTTCGTCGGGTCCGGCGTCCTCCCCGCTCGTTTCCCGCGCCGAATTTTGAATACTGCGCCAGCATATACCGAGCGCAGTACACTCGGGCAGGCTCGGTACGTCCAGGATGTGAGCACGGAAGAAGCCGAGACTGGCCGACTATACACGAGTGAACTGCGCTCGGTATATGTCGGTGCAGTATTCAAAACTCGGCGCGGGTATCGGCGTATATCGCGCACCCACGATTTTGCCCTGATTTTCAGGGCAAAAAAGTGTGCGATATACGCCGATAAATACGGTAAGTGTGCTAATCTGATACCAAACGGTAATAGTGATAATCAAAAAAATAAAAAAGCAACGATTAATATCCTAACCACACATGAATAAATTGGTACTCATAACATATATGGGATTAGAAATAAATATTGAGCACAAACATCCTGTGAAAAAAAAAGGAAATAATCTTTCAAGAAAAATGTGTCCATATGTCCGGAAAAAAAAACACGCTTATGAAAAAAGGAGTTATCAATATCAACACCCAATTCTGTGATAGGAAAAAAACTGATGAAATATCAGTAATCCTGATAAACAAAAACACAGTATTCAGATAAATCCCTTTACCACAAGCACTCGCCTCTTACCAGAAATAGTGGATCTCAGATAGAGATCACATGCGCTCGTTTAACTGCTTGCCGACCAGCCGCCATCATCATCATACTGCAGCAGGTCGGCTCGTTCCTGTAAATCGCCATAGCTGTACGTAGGTCCCTTTAAGGCTCCATTCACACCTAGGCGTTTTAACGCCTGAAGCGCGACGCTACAAGACGCCGGAGGGTCGAAATTACATTAGTCTCTATGGAGACTGTTCACATCTCAACGACGATCGCCTGAAGCTCAAACAAGTCCCGGACCCTTTTTTGTCGCGCGTATCGGGCGGTTTGGGCGTATTTGAGCGTTTCCATTTCCCATAGAAAGTAATGGAAACGCTCGATTCAAACGACTTGCGCGACAACGGGCGTTTTGTCGCTTTAATCAATAGAACTTGTCGCCCATGCAGAAGATTAAAAAAAATCTACCAACATAGCAACAAGTGATGAAAAGATCATTTTTCCTATTGGCTAAAATAAAAAACGTTGAAGTACAAAAACGTCGGACGACGCTGTATGCAAATGCGCAAATAAGCACGAACCCGCGCGCGACAAAACGCCGGAAAAAAACGACAGACGCTCAGGTGTGAATGCAGCCTTACAGCTATAGCAGCCGGCTGCCACAGTGTCTGCCGATATGGTTCCTCCTATCAATATGGTTCCCCCCCTTGACTGCGCAGGCGCAATCCGAGCCGACGGAAATCACCGAACCTGATCAGCTGTTTTCAGGTGTACCCGTCCCTCAGTTGTTATTGCAACAGGTCCAGGGCGACGTGGACCTCGCTGTAAGTGGCCAGTCTGCCTCACGACGTTGCTTCGCTCGCTCAGCCTCCTGGCTCTTTTTTTTTTTTTTAACATGCTCAAAGTCCACGGGGATGGTAAGGCAGTGTTTCTCAAGGCGCCCCAACAGGACATGTTTTCAGGCTTGCCATTATTTCACACAGGTGATTTGATCAGTTTCACTGCCTTAGTAATTACCACAGCTGCTTCATCTTATGGAAGTCCTGAAAACATGTCCTGTTGGGGCACCTTGAGGACTGGAGTTGAGAAACACTGAGGTAAGGAATGAGCCCGGATGACGCCCAAGCATGCACCGTGTACACCTAAAGAACAGCTGATCAGGTTCAGAGATTTCCGTGTGCTTCGTCTGCGCCGTCGAGGCCGGACCCTATACGATAGGGGAACTAACTCGACAAGACACCGGCCTCCCGCGATCACTCCTGAGAGAGACAGAAAGGGGATCTGTCAATAGACAGATCCCCGTTCTGACAGGGGAGGAGAGAGACATCTGCTGTTCCTAGTAATTATGAACAGCGATCTCTCTCTCTCTCTCTACTCCCAGTCAGTCCCCTTCCCACACAGTTAGAAACACCTCCCAGGGAACACATTTAACCCCCCCATGATCACCACTAGTGTTTCCTTCCCTGCCAGTAACATTTACACAGTAATCAGAGCATTTTTATAGCACTGATCGCTGTATAAATGTCACTGGTCCCCAAAAAAAGTGTCCGATCTGTTCGCCGCAGTCCCGCTATTAATTGCAGAACGCCACCATTACCAATAAAAAAAAGCCATAGATCTATTCCATACTTTGTAGACGTGGTAACTTGCTCAAACCAATCAATATACGCTTATTACGTATTTTTCTACATATCGGCTTAAACTGAGGAAGATATTTGTTTTTTTTATAGCAAAAAGTAAAATATATATTATTTTTTTCAAAATTGTTTTTTTTTTTTTGTTTTAAAAAGAATAAATCTGCACCAATTATCTAAAAGTGATCAATTCAATTAAATTATTAAGCTGCTCCTCTAATAGTAAAAAAATGAATTCTTACTACGAAGTGATAAGTGAAAAAGGAGGGCGCTAGAAAGTGATTATAAAAAACCACTCATAAATATTAAATATACCGTATTTTCCGGCGTATAAGACGACTTTTTGGATGCAAAAAAATGCATCCAAAGTCGGGGGTCGTCTTATACGCCGGGTACGGTCTCCGTGCAGCTGCGATCGTCATAATTTCAAAGCTGCGCGCTGTCTTCTCAGCGCGTCCTCGCTGTCCTGTGATAGGCGGAACAGAAATCTTCCCAGCAGCGCCTCTGTTCTGTTTTCCGCCTATCACGGATGCCTTCTCATCCTCGGACGAGATGAGAAGGCATCCGTGATTGGCGGAACATAGAACAGAGGCGCTACTGGGAAAATTTGTGTTCTGCCAATCACAGGACACGCTGAGAAGACGGCGCGCGGCTTTGAAATCATGGACGCTCGCAGCAGACGGAGACTGTCACCGGCCTGCAAAACGTGAGTGATGGCACAGTGGGGGGGAAAGTGGGGGCATGTAATGTGATGGCACAGTGGGGGCATGCAATGTGATGGCACTGTGGGGGAAAGTAATGTGATGGCACTGTGGTGGCATTTAATGTGATGGCACTGTGGGGGCATGTAATGGCACAGTGGGGGCATGTAATGGCACAGTGGGGGCATGTAATGGCACAGTGGGGCTTGGAAAAAAAGGGGGTAGTCTTATACAGTGAGTATATCCCAAAACCAAAATTTTTCCTGGAAAATTAGGGGGTCGTCTTATACGCCGGAAAATACGGTACTAAAGTGAGAAAAATACAAATCATAAAATTCTCCCAAGTGGATAAACCAGTGATAAAAAAAAATCTTTAAAATAAATCACCAAAAAAGTATTGCACACATAACATAAGTCCATAAAGAAAGTGCTTGACTTGAAAAATATACAAAGCAAAAAAGATAAAAAAAATTGTCCCAATTGAAAAACAAAAACAAAAATGTGATTAATTTCCGACGGTTCAGACTCTTAAGGAAGAGCACTTGGGGTTCCTCGACAGCGTGCGTTTCACCAGTCAGAAGCTCAAGCCAGATTGCCGGATGTGACGTAGGGAGTACACGTGACCAGGCTGAGCGCCGCGACGTACGTTTCGTAAAATTAACGTCTTCAAGCACGCATGGGCACAAAAAAATTAAAAAACACAGAGGTGATCAAATAACACCAAAAGAAAGCTCTATTTGTGGGGGGGGAAAAAGGAATTCTATTTTGCTTGGGTACAATCTCGCACGACTGCGCAATTGTCAGTTAAAGCGACGCAGTGCCAAATCGCAAAAAAAGGCCCGGCCATTAAGGTGGCAAATCCTTCCGATCCTTAAGTGGTTAAATTCCAAATGGACTCGGCAGTCAGGCTGGAGGAGAGATCCGATTCACGGGTGGCGATGTTTGCGATTCCAAGGTACGCAATTCTTAGGAATCCGGTAGCAATACTCCCAATATGTGCGGAGAGAAGAGAAAAGCCTTGTAGTGTAAATATGTTTAAAACATTTATTTAAAAAATATGTAGTATACACTTACAAATAAGCAGCTTGAGGTCAGTATAAAACAAAAACATGGCGGCGGTCGGCCCCAGCCTGCTCTTGCGGGATGACATCACAGATAGCGGCTCCGCCCGACGCGTTTCCCCATTGACTGGCTTCAACTGGGAAAGGAGGCTCCTTTTTTCACAGGGTGTTTGTGCTCAATATTTATTTTTATTCACATATATAGTATTCGAGTACCAGCAGTTTATTCATGTGTGGTTAAGATAGTAACTATGGGTCAGACTCCCCAAAGAGATACAACGGCGTTTCTCCTGAAACGCCATCGTATCTCTGTTTCTATCTTTGCGACTGATTCATAGAATCAGTTACGCATAGATATCCATAAGATCCGACAGGTGTAATTGTTTTACACTGTCGGATCTTAGGATGCAGTACCGCGGCCGCCGCTGGGGGGAGTTTGCGTCGTAAACCAGCGTTGGGTATGCAAATTAGGAGTTACGGCGATTCCCGACGGATTTTCGCGTTCGCTACGTCGCTGCTAGTCTAGTTTAGTTAGTCGTCGTTTGACCTGCCCTAACCTTACTCAGCAAACGTATTGCTGTTTAACCACTTAAGCCCCGGACCAAAATGCTGCCTAAAGACCCAAGGGGTTTTTACAGTTCGGGACTGCGTCGCTTTAACAGACAATTGCGCGGTCGTGCGACGTGGCTCCCAAACAAAATTGGCGTCTTTTTTTCCCCACAAATAGAGCTTTCTTTTGGTGGTATTTGATCACCTCTGCGGTTTTTATTTTTTGCGCTATAAACAAAAATAGAGCGTCAATTTTGAAAAAAATGCAATATTTTTTACTTTTTGCTATAATAAATATCCCCCAAAAACATATATAAACATTTTTTTTTCCTCAGTTTAGGCCGATACGTATTCTTCTACCTATTTTTGGTAAAAAAATTCGCAATAATCGTTTATCGGTTGGTTTGCGCAAAATTTATAGCGTTTACAAAATAGGGGATAGTTTTTTTGCATTTTTATTTATTATTTTTTTTTTACTACTAATGGCGGCGATCAGCGATTTTTTTCCGTGACTGGGACATTATGGCGGACACTTCGGACAATTTTGACACATTTTTGGGACAATTGTCATTTTCACAGCAAAAAATGCATTTAAATTGCATTGTTTATTGTGAAAATGACAGTTGCAGTTTGGGAGTTAAACACAGGGGGCGCTGTAGGAGTTAGGGTTCACCTAGTGTGTGTTTACTAGTGTAGGGGGGTGTGGCTGTAGGACTGACGTCATCGATCGTGTCTCCCCTATAAAGGGGATGACGCGATCGATGCGCCGACACAGTGAAGCACGGGGAAGCCGTGTTTACATACGGTTCTCCCCGTTCTTCAGCTCCGGGGAGCGATCGCGAGGGGGCGGCTAGAAACAAATAGCCGCGCCCTCGTCCCGGATCGCTCCCCGAGCGGACCCGACCTCCGCATGTACCGGGGGGGGTCCCGATCGGACCCCCCACCCACGTCTAGCAGAGGACGTACAGGTACGTGATTGTGCCTGTCCGTGCCCTTCTGCCGACGTAAATGTACATGAGGAGGTCGGGAAGTGGTTAAAGTATGGCCGTCGTGCCCGCGTCGAAATTTAACGTAGTTTGCGTAACACGTCCGGGAATAGGGAAGTACGCTACGCGCGTCGCCATTCGAAAAAATGGCGTCACGGCGCGCAAAGCACAACGGGAATTGCGAAACTGAGCGCAGTATGTCCGGCGCGGGAGCGCGCCTAATTTAAATGGCACACGCCCATTTGAATTGGCCCGCCTTGCGCCGGCGTAGGTTTTCATTGCAAGTGCTCTGTGAATCAGGTACTTGCGATGAAAACTTGCGGCGCTGTAACGTATCTACGATACGTTACGCCGCCGCTCACCTCATTCTAGGGCTAGAATTATGGCCCTATTTTCTTTGATGATCACGATTACCGTTTGGTATCAGGTTAGCGCACCTATTTCTTAATTAAGTACACACTACAGAAGGATGTGCTTTATTAATTTTTCATATCAGAGGTTTACAATTACAAATACAATATCAGTCCCCCTGACGCATTCAATTTTTTTTCTAAAAATGAAAAAAAAAATCCAACATGCAGAATGAGACCACTTGGTAGTTACCAAAGCGGGGGGGGGGGGGGGGGCTGAGTTTTGACACCCCTGCTTTACTGCATATACAGACCGATTTTACTGTTGTGCATTTAGTACAGGGCTTGACAAATTTGCTTGGAACCTAGGAGCCAGCTAAAAAAAAGTTAGGAGCCAGGAACGCGCCCCGTCCCGCCAAGCTCGCGTGCAGAAGTGAACACGTGACCAGCGCCCGCATACAAAATCGGTGTTCAACCCACACATGCGAGGTATCACCGCGATTGGTAGAGCGAGAGAAATAATTCTAGCCCTAGACCTCCTTTTAAAACATCGCCCATGGAGATTTTAAAGGGTAAAAGTTTGTCGCCATTCCACGATCGGACGCAATTTTGAAGCGTGACACGTTGGGTATCAATTTACTCGGCGTAACATTATCTTTCACAATATAAAAAAAATTGGGCTAACTTTACTAGTGTCTTATTTTTTTATTAAAAAAAGATTATTTTTTCCCAAAAAAAGGGCGCTTGTAAGACCGCTGCGCAAATACGGTGTGTCAGAAAGTATTGCAACGACCGCCATTTTATTCTCTAGGGCAGTGGTCTCAAAGTACCGGCCCGCGGGCCATTTGTGGCCCGCGGACCAGTTATAAATGGCCCGCAGGCAGGGCAGAAGTGGGGGGAGCAAAGAGGAAAATCTGGTGGTGAACCGTTGGTATTACAAGTTATTACCACCAGATGTGAGCTGGCGCCATCTGGTGGTGGCCGTTGGTATTACAAGTTAAGCATTACAAGTTAAACAGCAATTCTAATGTCATTTTACACTATTTTCACTGCCATCTTCTTCCCTCTAATTCAGTGTTTCTCAATTCCAGTCCTCAGGCTCCCCCAACAGGTCAGGTTTTCAGGATTTCCATTATTTTGCACAGGTGATTTGATCAGTTTCACTGCCTTAGTAATCACCACAGCCTTTTCATCTGAGGGAAATCCTGAAAACCTGACCTGTTGGGGGGGCCTGAGGACTGGAATTGAGAAACACTGCTCTAATTAGAACCCCCAAACATTATATATATTTTTTATTCTAACACCCTAGAGAATAAAATGGCGATCGTTGCAATACTTTCTGTCACGCCGTATTTGCGCAGCGGTCTTACAAGCGCACTTTTTTGGGAAAAAAATATTTTTTTTTAATTAAAAAATAAGACAACAGTAAAGTTATCCCCATTTTTTTTTTTATACTGTGAAAGATAATGTTACGCCGAGTAAATTTATACCCAACATGTCACGCTTCAAAATTACGTCCGCTAGTGGAATGGCGACAAACTTTTACCCTTTAAAATCTTCATAGGCGACGTTTAAAAAATTCTGCAGGTTGCATGTTTTGAGTTACAGAGGAGGTCTAGGGCTAGAATTATTGCTCTCGCTCTACCAATCGCAGTGATACCTCACATGTGTGGTTTGAACACCGTTTACATATGCAGGCGCTGCTCACGTATGTGTTCGCTTCTGCGCGAAAGCTCGTCGGGACGGGGCGGGTTTTCTGGCTCCTAACTTTTTTAGCTGGCTCCTAGATTCCGAACAAATTTGTCAACCCCTGGCTCAAAACACTAATGATTAGGGTCGAGGAGGCGGGGGGAACAGAGACGCACTTTTACAAAACCTGTGATTGGTTTGCTTGATCACCGCGGCAGGAATAATATCCCGTCGCTTGTAGCACCTGCCAAATGCAACCCCAGTTCCACGTCAATAGGGCCGCTCTGCAAAGCGTCCCGCAAAAACGCACGGTTGTGGCGTGCTAGTGCGGCAATCAAGGAGGTTAAAGTGCTAAAGAGGCGATACAGCGCCTCTTCGCTGCTCGTTAAATGATGGAAGCTCGTGCGAGTGAACCCTTATTAGAACACCGGGGCTGATCACATGGCAGGCCTAACCCACCTACGTAGCACACAGGAAGGGTTTGGAAGGCTTGCGTTGGGTTCCAAAAGGAGTAACTGGCAGAAGTTTACAATCAAGAACCCTTACCATGCACAAAGCGGAGAATATGAAAGCGGAGATTTCATTTGAAGCAATAACTGCGACGAGTCAAGACGCACAGAGGCCACCAAGTCATACGCTGGAGGCTTATCTGAGCACATGATGGCAAAATTCTAAGGCAGCGATCACTGAATATTTAAAGTGATTGTAAAGGTTCGATTTTTTTTTTTGTACCTCCACTGTGTAGCTCGTTTTGCAGAGTGGCCCCGATCCTTCTCTTCTGGTGTCCCCCAGCTCCTTCCTGCATCAGATAACCCCCTAGGGCAGGGATATGCAATTAGCGGACCTCCAGCTGTTGCAGAACTACAAGTCCCATGAGGCATAGTAAGACTGACAGCCATAAGCATGACACCCAGAGGCATGATGGGACTTGTAGTTGTTCAACAGCTGGAGGTCCGCTAATTGCTTATTCCTCCCCTAGGAAAAGTGCTCTCCTTACCCATCATTCTGCATCCATAGCTGCAGAATGCAGGACTAGGCCCCGCGTCATTGGATTTGATTGACAGCAGCGGAATCCAATGGCTGCGCGGCTATCAATCAATCCAATCAAGAGCCGAGAACCTGGCAGGGGAGTCACCATGATCAGGAAGGTGGTTCTCCCAGGGCGAGGCTCGGCCATTGCACTCCGGCTGTGCTGACCCCTGCGATTTCCCCAAATGCGGGAAACTCGACTGCATGATTTGTGGTAGCCCCACTACCACAAATCATGCAGTCGAGTTTCCCGCATGCGGGGAGGACTGCGTTCGCGCTTTCCCCTGAAAAAAAAAAAAAAAAAAAAGAGCCGTGAATCCCCGGGAAGAGAGTCAGCGCATCCTCGCCATGGGACATTCTAGGGCAGAGGTGCCAAACTCAATTTCATTGTGGGCCACATCCGCATTAGGATTGCCCTCAAAAGGGCCGGTTGTATCTGTAAGATTAGATGTCCTGCGCATCCCCTCCCCTTTACATTAGATGTGAAGAGCCCCCCCACCATCAGAAGTCCCCCACTCTCCCTTACATCACAGGGCACCCTCCTTTCCTTATGCTGCTGCTGCTGGGAAGAAGCTGGATGCATTGCTTGAAAGCAGAAAGTAAGGGTCTTGAGTAGGGCGAGGGCCACATGAAATGGTCCGGAGGGCCGGATTCGGCCCGCGGGCCTTGTGTTTGACACCTACGTTCTAGGGCCTTTAGGTGAGTAAAATGGGGACTGGTGACCGCCAGAAGTTTTTTCACCCTAATGCATAGGATGCATTAAAAGGGTAAAAAAAATAAAAAAAAAACTGACACACCTTGCAGTGTCCTCCCCCCCCGTTTTACTTACCCGAGCCCCCGAATTTCCATGGGCACAATCCCGCATCGCTCGCTCCACGCCTTCTCTGCTCTTCATTTGATAGATAGCAGCACAGCCATTGGCTCCCGCTGCTGTCAATCAAATGACGCGGGGGGACGGGGCCGAGTGTACGACACAGGAGCGTGCCCGCAAGGTAACCCCCTTGGGAGAAAGCTTCCCAGAGGGGGTCATTTAACAGCGGGGAGGAGCCGCGAGAGATCCCGTGGTACCCCAGAAGACGATGATCGGGGCCACTCTGTGCAAAACGAACTGTACAGTGGAGGTAAGTATATGTTTTTTTTTTTTAATAACAAACACACACAACTTAAATGCATAGTATCAATTTAAAGCGGGGGTTCCGCGGGTTTAAGTTTTTTTTTTTTTTAAAAGGTTTTTGGTGCTCTTACCTTGTGTAGGTAATCGCTCATCTGTCCCAGTCTTTCAGCCCGCTGCAGTGGTAATCGCGAGAAAACGATATTTTAGAAAATCCTAAGATGGACGTTACCATCTTTACTGTGGGCACTGTGAAGCCCAGTTCTTCTTCCGGGATGCGACGAATGCGGCGAATGCTGACACGCTGGCGAAGTCACATGACCCGCCTGACGTCACGTGACTCGCGAGATATCGCGGGATTTCGATACAGCGCGTCTTCTGGGATCCCAGGAGACAAAGCGCCGACGGGGGATTTTGGAAAACCACGCCCACTCCCGCGGAGAATAGTGAGTGACAGCTCACAAAAGGGCCTTGTTTCAAGGTAAGGAGGCCGATTAAAAACAAACAAAAAAAAAACTAATACATAGTGTACTATGGCAGAAGTTATTAAGAAGCAGAACTTGTATATTAGGGTGAACCTCCGCTTTAAGGTGAAAAAACAGGAGGGTTTATAACCCCTTTTAAGTTCTTGCATGGACAGCGTAGGAGAATCCAATCATATCTGCATAATTATATTGAAGAAAAAGGAACAGGCTGCACACCATGACTGGAATCCAAAATCCTTTATTGGGACATCCAAGAGTGACACCGCAGGACCAGAGTGTGCCTGTAGATTTTGGATTACAGTCATGGGGCACACTCCGGTCCTGCGGTGTCACTCTTGGATGTCCCGGTAAAGGATTTTGGATTACAGTCATGGGGCCAGATTCACAAAGAGATACGACGGTGTATCTCCTGATACACCATCGTATCTCTGACTTACACTGGTCCTATCTATGCGCCTGATTCATAGAATCAGTTACGCATAGATATGGCTAAGATCCGACAGTGTAACACTTTCAATGTTCAATTTGAAAATGGCGCCGGGGGCGTTCCCGCTGATTTACGTTGAATAATATTTAAATCAGCGAGATACGCGAATTCACTAACGTACGCGGACCCGACGCAGTGTTCTTACGACGTTTCCGTAGCGGCTTTTCCGACGTTTACTTACCCCTGCTTCTATGAGGCGCAGCCAATGTTAAGTATAGCCGTCGTGCCCGCGTCGATTTTAAATTTTTTAACGTCGTTTGCGCAAGTCGTTCTCGAATACGGATGGACGTCGTTTACGTAAGCGTCGAAACCACCGACGTCCTAGTGACGTCAGTGGGAGCAATGCACGTCGGGAAATTCCGCGGACGGCGCATGCTCATTTAAATCGGGGCGGGAACGCGCCTGATTTAAATAGTACTCCCCCTAGCCGCGGAATTTGAATTCCGCTGGGGGATTTACGATCCGCCGCCGCAAGTTTGGAGGTAAGTGGTTTGTGAATTACCCACTTGCCTCTCAAACTTGCGGGAGCGGATCTTAATTCACGTAGATCGAGCGGATCTATAGATCCGCTGATCTACGTGAATCTGGCCCATGGTGTGCAGCCTGTTTCTTTTCTTACATATTGATTGTGGAGGCGAGCCGGGGCGGGCAGCCACATATTCCATTAGGCTTCCTCATCTCACCTGGAGCGCTAAGCATCCTTTGTTTCTATTGCATAATAATATCGCTGGAGGAAAAATATTACCCAATGCCCCATTACGGTCTTGGTAACCGAGCGTCAGAATGGAGAAGAAAGGGGATTAAAGTGGCTTTGAACGTTGCATGGTTGTTGGTGGCAGAAAATCCCTGTGTGTTTGTCTGTGTCCATGTGGGAGTAGTTTCATAATTATCAACCAGCTGTCGCACCTGCAGGACAGTAATGAGGAAAGCTGCTGGCTCTACATCCCTTTAGAAGAGGAGATTTCCTATAGGGAGTATCTAACCAAACATGACATTGTTGTTGCAGGGGGATGTTCAAAATCTGACTTGTATCTTAGTGCAGACTTCTGGAAAAGAAAATCAGTGAGCCAATCACACAAGCAGGAAATTATATTTCTGTGGGGCATTCTGTGTAAACAACACCTCCAGGTGGCCACACTGCATTGCATTTCACAAAAAATGACAGCGTTGCAGATTGAAAAGGAAAGGCAATTGTTAAAGTGGTTGTAAACCCTTTACAACCTCTTTATGCTACAGGTAAGCCTACATTAAAGCTTACCTGTAGTCACCCAGGATATCTCCTAAAGCTGCATGGTTTAGGGCAGGGATATGCAATTAGCGGACCTCCAGCTGTTCCAAAACTACAAATCCCATCATGCCTCTGCCTCTGGGTGTTATGCTTGTTGCTGTCAGAGACTTGCTATGCCTCATGGGACTTGTAGTTCTGCAACAGCTGGAGGTCCACTAATTGCTTATCCCTGGTTTAGGAGATATCCCCTGTATGTGCCGATGTTATCGACACATGCACACTAAAGCAAGCTGAAGCAATGGCACAGCTTCAGTCCGTGTGCCGTTACCCGCGGCTGCGGCACGTAGGAGGGCTTTAAAACAAGCCACCCCTGACCTCTCTAGCTGCATGTTAAGGTAAAGTTATGTATTCTCAAAGATCACCGCTAGTGATTAGCGTAAACATGCCGTGGCCGCAACTGTCACTACGCCTGCCAAACACAACCTATTCAAAACAATGGGACTGCCCTGCAAGCGGTTGCGGACCACAAGTGCAGGGATAAAAAGGTGGTCAAAAACAGGTGATAAAACACCTCCGCGCCGCTGTTCAAATGCTCTGTTAAAGTTATCCGCTCTTTAGAGATCAAAGCAAAAATGCAAATGGTCCAAAGCAAAAATGCAAATGGTCCAAAGCAAAAATGCAAATGGTCCAATGCAAAGTTGCAAATGGTCCCTAAAACATATTTTAGCAGCTAACTGTTCCATAGCCTACATTATAACATTTTGAATATTAATGGGTTTATGTTTTTGTGCAGCGATTATGACCTACCCGTGTTACATAACTATCCATCTCAGAAGCTCTCGGTAGAACGGCCCTTAGACAAGCATGAAGATCACCGAGCACGCATATCGGCACACATCATTCCACAGTATTCAGTTTGTGTCTGCTGAAGTCACTCACATCCGACGTGTCCCGCTCAGACCCTTCTTTGGCACATTGATAGTGGCTGAGAGCAGAGATCTATATCTACGACACTCACAGATCTTCAGGCCCGTCTTAGAACAGCGCAGGAGGAAGTGACATGTGCACAGCAAAATAACCCCCCCCCCCCCGAAAGGAAGAAGTCCTAGTGATGAAGGCGTGCCTGTATGCATATACAAGTTCTGCTAACAATAGCCGTTAATTTAAACAATGTCGTCATTCCAGTTTACTGGCCCTTAAGGGTGCAACTGAAGCTGCCATGTTTTGATTTAAAGTGGAATTCCAGTCATACCCCAAGCTTAAATCTACTCCCACATCCATTCCAAGAATATTCTATCCACCCTGTAAAAAGGAATGATGCTTAAATCTACCCCATTCTGAAGCTGCGCCGATGACACATGACCAGCTTTAATGCAGAGGCAGCGGCTGCACGATGACGTCACCCATAGGCTTACTATGTCGGCGCTGGGACCTGATCATGTGATCGGACTGGAATGGCCTCAGAATAGGCAAGCACAGACGTCTTTCCTTTATAGGGTACGGAAATCCCCATAGTAAGCCTATAGGTGACGTCATCGCGCAGACTCTGCAACTGTTGCTGCTCCCTCCTCTACACTGAAGCCAGGGCTGGGATCCGATCATGTGACCGGAGCAGAGCGGGCTCAAACTAGGCAAGTATAGACATCTTTCCTTTACAGGGTACAGATGTCCCCCATAGTAAGCCTAAGACCCGGGTCACACTGGGGCGACACGACAGCCGCCTGACGTGTCGCGTCCCATTCAAAGCAATGGAACCGTTCTAATAGGAGCGGCGCAAATCGCTCAGACTTAGAAAAAAGGTTCCTGTAGTATTTTGGGGGCGGCTCGGGGCGATCTGCATTGACTTCTATACAGAAGTAGTTTTGCGAATCGCCTCTGAAGTCATCCTCAGGACGACTTGCAGAGTCGCGCCGCCTATGTGTGAACCGACTCTATGGGTGACGTCATCGCACAGACTCTGCAACTGATTGTTGCTCTCTCCTCTACACTGAAGCCAGGGCTGGGATCCGATCATGTGATTGGAGCAGCGCAGCCTCAAACTAGGCAAGTATAGACATCTTTCCTTTACAGGGTACAGATGCGCCCCATAGTAAGCCTATGGGTGATGTCATTGCGCAGACTCTGCAACAGCTGTTGCTCCCTCCTCTACACTGAAGTCAGGGCTGGGATCCGATCAGGTGACCGGAGCAGAGCGGCCTCAAAATAGGCAAGTGTAGACATCTTTTCCTTTACAGCAGTGGTCATCAACCCTGTCCTCAGGGCCCACTAACAGGCCAGGTTTTGCCAGATAACTGACATCATTTTGCTGCTCAGTGATTGCAGTATTCTAGTCTGCATCTCCCCAAGGTAATACATAAAACCTGGCCTGTTAGTGGGCCCTGAGGACAGGGTTGATGACCACTGGTTTATAGGGTACAGACAACC
Source organism: Rana temporaria (assembly GCF_905171775.1). Classification (NCBI taxonomy): domain Eukaryota; kingdom Metazoa; phylum Chordata; class Amphibia; order Anura; family Ranidae; genus Rana; species Rana temporaria. The sequence goes on from NC_053491.1 coordinate 10,217,025, forward strand.
CCATAGTAAGCCTATGGGTGACGTCATCACGCAGACTCTGCAACTACTGTTGTTGCCCTCTCTTCTCTACACTGAAGCAATGGCTGGGATCTGAACATGTGATCGGAGCAGAGCGGCCTCAAAATAGGCAAGTATAGACATCTTTTCCTTTACAGGGTACAGATTCCCCCCCATAGTAAGCCTATGGGCGACGTCATTGCGCAGACTCTGCAACTGCTTTCTCTTTTACACTGAAGCCGGCGTTGGAACCCGATCGTGTGACCAGACTCAGAATGGGCAAGTATAGACATCTTTCCTTTACAGGGTACGGCTGCCTCATAGTAAGCCTATGGATGACGTCATCGCGCAGACTATGCATTGGTTGTTGTTGCTGCTCTCTCCTCTACACTGAAGCTGGAGATGTGACCGGAGCAGCTTCAGAATAGGCAAGTATAAGAACCTTTCCTTTTACAGTGTAGGCAAAAAAGTCGTAGAAAGTGGGGGGGGGGGGGGGGGGTGGGCGTAGATTTAGACTTAGTTGAGGAATGAATGGAATTTCACCTTAAAGCAATTCCATTACCAGATCAAAGGGGTGCTTAAAAGGAAAAAAATCTACAGAAGTATAACAAAAAGAAAACCCTTTTCTTAGTTTTGGATAGTGTGAAGAGACAGGAAGTGAAGGGAAATCTCCCTAATGGGACACAGATTGCAGAAAAAGAAAAACCTGACAGGTGTTATTATAACCCTCCCTTATTCTATCCAAAATTGTATAAAAGTTTAGCCTTTTGCTCTACTTCAACCATATGATAAGGAGTAGAACCCCTGTCAGGTTTCTAGTGCTGTACGTGTCCCCATTACGGAGATTCACTCGCTACATTTACCCTAACCACCGAAACAGGAATAGAGGGGAAATCTTCCAACGAGGACACTAGTTCACTTTGAAAGGAATTCCCTCACTTCCTGTTTGGGTTATGGGACAGGAAGTAAAGGGAAATCTCCTTAACGGGACACTCGGTTTGCGAGTGTCAACTGGCAAGACGAGCAGAATTCAAGCTAAATGGGCCTGCAGTACCTCATTTGGCCTGAGGTACGGGGGCACAGGAGCCGAGAAAAGCCAAACATTGGCCTGCAGTACCTAATTTGGCCTGAGGTACGTGGGCGCAGGAGGCGAGAAAAGCCAAACATTGGCCTGCAGTACCTCATTTGGCCTGAGGTACAGGGGCGTAGGAAACAAGCCAGAGAGTCCTCTGACTTTTTTTGCGCTCTGGCGCCCCCCCTCACCTCCGCATTCGGTATTGCATCCCATTGAAGTCAATGCGGAACAAATTATTTTCGTTGCCCATTAACTCAATGGGAAAAACTCGCTTTGATATGCGAGTACTTTGGATTATGAGCATTCTCCTGGAAAGGATTATGCTCGTAATCCTAGGTTTAACTGTAAAAGTTTAGCCTTTTGCTCTACTTCAACCATATTATGAAAACGTGTAAATAAAAAGGCGACAACACATTCAGGCCTCTTACATGGGCATAGAGTTGTGGGTAAGGGTAGGGAACACCTTTCAATATATTTTTTTGCCGGTTGTGTCCCATTGACAAGATTTACCCTTGCTTCGTGTTCTGACGACAATTGCACATTTTTTAATTTTTCATGAATGCAGAGCATTCTGATTGGACGAGGTGGTAAGCGGAGACATCACGATCGCCACCTCATCCAATCACAAATGCTTGGCATTTGAGTGAATGCAAAGTGACCTTCTGTAACAAAGCAGGTAACCTCCTGTGATCACCAAGCAGCTGATCGGCACGGGACACAGAAGAGAAAGGTGTAGTAGTGAAGAGTGAGTTTAGTGATCAATGTACTAGCGCTGCCTACTACTACAGCGATTTCCAGATTTCGCAGGGATCCCATAGGAATGGCATACTAGTTCTACTAGCCCAAGCTGGAACAATGTAACAACTGCCATACCTAAACTTTAAATAGGACACATAATTAGAGATAACCAAATCTGAAGTGGAAGTAGGAACTATTGCTGCACCAACTCCAGTCCTCAAGATCCACCAAATTTTCACACATTATGACTTCTAATTAAAAATAACAATAAAAGCATAGAATTAAAGTACAACTAAAAGACAAAACTCTTCCCCCATTTTGGATAAAGGAAGGGTTATAATAACCCCTTTCAGTTTTTCTGCCATCTGTCCCATTGGGGAGATTTCACTTCACTTCTTTTCCCATAGCTAAACAGGAAAGGAAATCCCTGCGAATTAAAAGGGAAATCACCAGAACTAGCATCCCCATTGGAAGATTACATTTCTTTTCTTGGGGCGTTTCATCAGATTAGGCGACCTGTCAGAATTTGTAACGGAAGTGACAATCCGTTGTCGCCATCTTGCTACACACCCCTTCACAGTAAGGATACTGGAGGTGTACCAAGATGGCGGCGACTGAACTTCTGTTACAAAATTCTGATGGGTCGCAGAATCTGAAGAAACACTGGCAACCCAAGATTTGGATTTTTGTTTTACTTTCAATGTTCTATGTAAAAACAGGCCACAGAGGGCGAATCTCCCCCCCTACCGTGTTTCCCTGAAAATAAGCCTGGGTCTTATATTAATTATGCCAACAAAAGACACAGTGGGGCTTATTTTCGGGGTAGGTCTTACCATGTAATGTGCTGTCTTCTCTCCCCCTCCCTGCCTGTCGGGAATCCCCAGTGTGAATCGAGTTAAAATGCTTGTAAAATCCTACAATCCACTCTATTACAGTATTATATAATGTACAATGTGTGTGTTTCTGTAATATAATTGTGCCAAACCTTTGTTATAGCGCCATTCTGCGCTTCTGTGACCCGCCGGAGCTCTCTTCCCCGCAATTATATTACAGAAACACACACATTGTACATTATATACTCCTGTAATAGAGTGGATTTTACAAGCATTTTTAACTAGGGCTTATTTTCAGGGTAGGTCTTATATTGCAGCTCTCCTGTAAAATAATGTTAGGTCTTATTTTCAGGGTAGGTCTTACTTTTGGGGAAACAGGGTAAAATCTGACAGGGGTTCAACGCTTCCAGTCCATCCAACAATAAAGTTTTGCCTTTTAGTTAGGCTCCATTCACAGCTAGGCGTTAGCGAATTCGGAAAGAATCTTGATCCTAAAACGCTGGGCAAAATATATATTTATTACAAATTCGACAATGCTTTAACTTTCAATGGTACCTAAACGTGGGTGCAATTTTGGCCGTGATAAATCGCACTGTGGCAAACCACAATGCGTGAAGTGGTTGCCCCAAAAGAAACTCCTGCTCCTTTGAGTGCCAAGCTTCTCTAAACAAAATGGCACCTGAACAAGCGTTGTGAGATTTGATTTTGCACAGCGTTTTGGGGAATCGCAGGCAGAATCACGTCAATGGTGCCTGCAAATGCCCAGGTGTGAATGGATCCGTAACCATGGTATGGTTTGCTACTCTTAAGCCTCGTACACACGATCGGATTTTCCGACAACAAATGTGTGCGCGAAGGAAGGGCTATCTCGGATATTCCGACCGTTTGTACGCTCCACCTGACAATTGTTGTCAGAATTTCCGACAACAAACGTTTTATAGCAATGCTTTCAAATTTTTCCGACAACAAAATGTGTCTCGTCGGTTATCTGATCGTATTTATACAAGTCCGTCTGCCAAAATCCAAAGTACAAACACGCATGCTCGGAAGCAATGCTAACCATAACAAAACATTAGCAGAAGTTGCCCAAAGGGTGGCGCTAAAGAGCTGAAAAAACACGTCGTTTTGTGTATGTTGGCTGAAAAAATTCTGCAGAACAAGTTCACAGCCAACGCCCTTCGCAACAAAAATTCCACGGATTTGTCCAATGGAAATCCGATCGTGCGTACGAGGCTTTACGCTTACCATGACAAAGGACTGCTGTTGGACCCACACGGTTAAACAAATCACTGTAGATCAGGGGCCTCTCAAACTGGCATCCCTCCAGCTGTTGCAAAAACTACAAGTCCCATCATGCCTCCGCGAGTCATGCTTGCAACTGCCAGCCTTGCAAAGCCTCACGGGACCAGTAGTTTCGCAACAGCTGGTGGGCCTCCAGTTTGAGACCCTTGACTTAAGAACTTTCATGACCTCCCCCCCAACCCCACTCCACACCACACCACCATAAAGGAATTCTGATTTCTTCAAGCTGGAACATATATAATCTAATAATAATATGAAAATTATGCCAAAAAAAAAATATTCAACTTAAAAATTGCAAAAAGCTTCATTTAAAAAAAAAAAAAAAAAAATTAAATTGACAGTTGGATTGTAAACCCCACCCCCACGGGATCACCGCACAAATTCAGCACCTTATTTCACGTACAGCAGCTTCCTGCCGTAGCGTAGATTGTTCCATATGAATCTGCATTAGAGTCCTGCGTACAGCACAGGAAGACAGTACATTGGAGGAAAAGGGGACTTCATGTTGGGTTGGCCCCCCCCCCCCAAATTGCTCTGCTGCTGACATTTTAGTAATGGACTACATCCATCCCTAGGAGAGAACAACATGCACATAAAAAACGTGGCCCTCCTCCACGCGAAACACCTAATGAAACTCCACAAACTCCTCGAGTGTTCTTGGAATCTGATTCCGGTATTTAATTTTATGCAATCGCACGGCTCGAGCGGCCAGGCACTTCAGGCTGAGCTTCATCTGCGTCTTTAGTAGGATCTCGGCCACGCCTGTAGTGCTCCTGTCCAGGGGGGTCTTCTTCTCCTTATTGGTCATGTCCGTGTGAGCACCGGCCTCCGCCAAGCCGATAATGATCGAATGCAACGTGAGAAAGTCGCTGATGGGACGGTTGTACTGTACGATCAGATGCAGCGGGGTGTTCCCCGCGTTGTCCGTGGCGTTGACGTTGGCGCCGCAGTCGATGAGCAGCTTGGCCACGGCGGCGCTGGGGAAGCTGCAAACGTCGTTGGTGTGAAAATCGTCCACGGGCGTGCTGCAGTCCACGGCTAGGTGGAGGAGGCTGTTTCCTTCCCGGGTGCGGGGGTCGAGGTGCGCCAGCCGGTAGATCTGCTTGTTGATGCGGGATTGCTCCTCTTCGCCGCGCTGAGTCTTGGTGGAGATGCAGACGAGGTAGAGGAAAGTGCAAAGGTTGCATTCGTGGTTTTCCAGTGCGGAGTGGGCGTCGGGCTCTTGCGGGTTCTGGATCCGAGTTATCCCGCGTTCGATCTCCAGGACGCTGCAACTCAGCACGCTCTCCACGTCGTGCGCCTTCACCGCCTCGTTCAGGTGGATCATCTGAGAAAAGACCTGAGCGAACCTCAGCAAGTCCTTATGCGTGTTGCGGTTTCCTTTCTGACGCAGCTGTAGCGCGTGCAGCCAGAGCTTGATGCAATGCCCGAATTCCATGTTATCGGCATACACGGCACCGCGGTAGATGATCGGGTGAGACACGTCGATGTTATCCGAGCCGAGTATCCGCTCGCGTACAATAAGCCCTTCCATGTGCAACGCGTCGGTGTCGTGGCGTATGCCGTCCAACTCCCGCGGGGTGCGACATTCAGTTCTCATGCCGTAGGCCGGAATGGGAGGAAGCACCTGCTTGTGGAGGATGTTGTCGGGATCTCGGAAACGTTCCAGCATGGCCAGGTACAGGTACTGATAAGTCTTAGTGATATTATAGTTCTCGCGGTCGTTGGCAAAGGAGGCCCCCAGCAGCTCCAGGGCCTCCACTCGGCTTCGGAGATCACAATCAGAATGGGCAAGCAGCAGCTCCACCACTTCGGCCTTACAGCTTTCCGCCGCCACCTTTAAAGGCGTCATCCCGTGTCCGTTGACCACCATGGCCGCCTTGCACTTCACCAGCTCCCGCACGATGTCCAAGTGGCCGGCTTCGGCGGCAAAGTGCAAAGCCGTGGCCCCGCAATGAGCCCTGGCGTTGGGGTCGGCGTTCTGCTCCAGAAGGTAGCGGACTACGTCCGTGTGGCCCTTGTAAGCAGCGATCATTAGGCACGTGTTGTCGTATTTGTTGGCAATACTAATGTTTGCGTGGTTTTCCACCAGGAACCGGACAATGTCTAGTCTTCCGTCAAAACAGGCGGCCCGGAGCGGGGTGGAGTTCGTTACCGTCGTATGGTTGACATTCGCTCCGTGGCCGACTAAGAGCTTCACAACTTCGTAGTGCCCTGCCCCCGCCGCACACCAGAGGGCCGTCGCTCCATCGATGACGTAACTGCGGAAGGATAAGAGAACAATATATAAGTAGTGGAAGGATAAAAAAAAAAAAAATGCAATGAAAGAAAACTGGGAGAAAGATGAAAGATTTCAGCCAAAGTTCACAGGCGATGCCAGAGCAGCTTTCGCATTTTAACCACTTCCCACCCAGACCAATTCTGACACTTCTCTCCTACAAGTAAAAAAATCATCGGGCTAGATTCAGGTAGGGGGACGTAAGTTTGTGCGGGCGTAGCATATGTTATTTACGCTACGCCGCCGCAATTTAGAGAGGCAAGTGCAGTATTCACAAAGCACTTGCTCCGTAAGTTGCGGCGGCGTAGCGCAAATCTGCCAGCGTAAGCGCGTCAAACTCAAATTATCAAGAGGTGGGCGTGTTTTATGTAAATAAAACATGACCCCACGTAAATGACGTTTCTCACGAACGGCGCATGCGCCGGCCGTGAACGTATCCCAGTGCGCCGGCCGTGAACGTATCCCAGTGCGCATGCTCCTAATCACGTCGCAAATAGTCAATGCTTTCGACGTGAACATAATTTACGCAAAGCCCTATTCGCGAACCACTTACGCAAACGACGTAAAATTTTCAAAATTCAACGCGGGAACGACGTCCATACTTAACATTGGCTATGCCTCACATAGCAGGAGTAACGTTACGCCGGAAAAAGCCTTACGCAAACGACGTAAAAAAATCAGCCGGGGGCACGTACGTTTCTGAATCGGCGTATCCAGCTCATTTGCATATTCTAAGCTGAAATCGTTGGAAGCGCCACCTAGCGGCCAGCGTAAATATGCACCCTAAGATACGACGACGTAGGAGACTTACGCCGCTCATATCTTATAATTTAAGCGTATCTGGTTTCCAGAATACGCTTAAATTTACGACGGCGTAGATTCAGAGATACGACGGCGTATCTACTGATACGCCGGCGTAACTGTCTCTGAATCTAGCCCATCATTTTTTTTGCTAGAAAATTACATAGAACCCGCAAACAAACATTCCGATCGTAGCAAATTTTTATCTCGCACAGTATTTGCGCAGCAATTTTTCGAAAAAAAAATTCTGTGAAAGATGAAGTTACACCGAGTAAATAGATACCCAACATGTCACACTTCAAAATTGCTTTCCCCGACTTGTTCATTCCCCGACTTAGTTGGGGATAGGCCGTACACTTTGGTGGGGGTGGGTCAGCCACGTCCTGTGAACTTTTGACCTCTGGGAACCCCCCTTCTGACCTTTGGGGGAGGTCCCTGTTCCAATTCCCGAGTCCTAGCCATATTCTTCAATTGGAAACCCTTACCTAACTCGTGGAATGGCGCCAAACTTCAGTACTTAAAAATCCTCATGGGCGACGTTTTAATTTTTTTTTTACCGGTTACATGTTTTGAGTTACAGAGGAGTTATTTCTCTCGCTCTAACGCTCACAGCGATACCTCACATGTGTGGTCTGAACACTGTTTTCATATGTGGGCGGGACTAACATATGCGTTCGCTCCTGCGTGCAAGCACACGGGGACAGGGGCACTTTAAAAAAAAAAAAAAAAAAATTATATTTTTAATATTTCACTTCGAAACTTTAAAGCGGAGGTTCACACAAAAAGTGAACCTCCGCTTTTTGGATCCCTCGCCCCTCCAGTGTCACATTTGGCACCTTTCAGGGGGGTGCAGATACTTGTCTGAGACAGGTATTTGCACCACTTCTGGGTTCTGACTCTTGCAGGAGTCCAGCCTCTTCACGTCAACCGCCCCCCCCGCTGTCTTCTGGGAAACACTGTTGCCAGGAGAGAGTGGGGACCAGTGATGGCGCGCCGCGATCCTCACGCGTGCGCAGTAGGGAATCGGGCAGTGAAGCCGCAAGGCTTCACTTCCTGATTCCCTCACCGAAGATGGCGGCGGAAGCAGCCGAGGACCGAGAGATTGCTCAGCATCGTCTGCTGACGGCAGCTGCAGTATTTGTAGCTGCTGGCTTTAAAAAATAAAATAAAAATTTTGATCACTTATTTCTATTACAGGGAATGTAAACATCCCTTGTGATAGGAATATGACATGACTGGTCCCCTTTACAGTGAGATCTGGGGGGGGGGGGGGGGGGTCAATAAGACCCCACATCTCACCACTAGGCTGGGAAGCCCAAAAAAAAAAAAAAAAAAAATACGATCTCAGCTTCTCAGCCGAGGCGGCGTTTTTTTTTTTTTAAGCAGAGGCCGGGGCGTAACATCATAACATCGCACCCGGCCTCCGAACGATCATAGAGACTCCAGCGACCATCTGGTCAGCCGGAAATCTCTATGGTAGGCATCCGGGGCCGGCGGATCTGTTCTCCGACTTACCGATCGCAGTGGTAAGTCGGTAGAAGCACCGGAGGATGCAGCACCCCCAGACACCCCCCCCCCCCCATTTTTCTTACTTGAGCCCATCCGATCCAGTGATTTGCACGAGCGCAGCGGCTCCCACCGCTGTCTCGCTCCTCATTGGACAGACTGATAGCAGTGGTAGTGATTGGCTCCCACTGCTGTCAATCAAAATTCAGAAACAGTGGGGAGTGGGGCCGAGTCCCCCCACTCTGTCTCAATGAAATCAGCAGTAGGGAGCCAAGCTTGTATGGGTGCCTCCAGGGGGTGCGGCTTCCCCTGGGGGCACCCGATGAAGAGGAGGGGCCTGGAGCACCTGTGGGGGACCCCAAAAGAGGAGGATCGGGGCTGCTCTGTGCAAAACCATTACACAGAGTAGGTTAGTAGAACATGTTTATTATGAGACAGATGGAAGGGATCTGGCAGTTAACCAGCTGCTGTTTTGGGGCCCGATTAGTATAATAAGTGTTTTATTTATTCTAAATCTTTTTTCACTCTCCAATATAAATAAACAACCTAAATAAAATCCTACCGTATAATACACAGCACCTCACAAAAGTAAGTACACCCCTCACATTTCTGTAAATCTTTTCATGTGACGACACTGAAGAAATGACACTTTGTATGTACAATGTTGTGTAGTGAGTGTACAGCTTGTATAACTGTGTAAATTTGCCGTCCCCTCAAAATAACTCAACACACAGCCATTAAGGTCTAAACCGCTGGCAACAAAAGTGAGGACACCCCTAAAGCGAAAATGTCCAAATTGGGACCAAAGTGTCAATATTTTGTGTGGCCGCCATTATTTTCCAGCACGGCCTTACCCCTCTTGGGCATGGAGGTCACCAGAGCTTCACAGGTTGTCACCGGAGTCCTCTTCCCCTCCTCCATGATGACATCACAGAGCTGGTGGATGTTGGAGACCTTGCGCTCCTCCCCCTTCCGTTTGAGGATGTCCCACAGATGATCAATAGGGTTTAGGTCTGGACACATGCTTGGCCAGTCCATCACCTTTACCCTCAGCTTCTTTAGCAAGGCAGTGGTGGTTTTGGAGGTGTGTTTGGGGTGATTATCATGTTGGAATACTGCCCTGCGGTCCAGTCTCTGAAGGGAGGGGATCATGCTCTGCTTTAGTATGTCACAGTACATGTCGGCATTCATGGTTCCCTCAATGATCTGTAGCCCCCCAGTGCCGGCAGCACCAGACCATGACACTCCCACCACCATGCCTGACTGTAGACAAGACACACGTGTCTTTGTCCTCCTCACCTGGTCCCTCCCCCCCCCCCCCACACGCCTGACACCATCTGACACCAAATACCTTTATCTTGTCTCATCAGACCACAGGACATGGTTCCAGTAATCCATGTCCTTAGTCTGCTTGCCTTCAGCAAACTGTTTGTGGCTCTTTCTTGTGCATCATCTTTAGAAGAGGCTTCCTTCTGGGATGACAGCCATGCAGACCAATTTGATGCAGTGTGCGGCGTATGGTCTGAGCACTGACCGGCTGACCCCTCCCCCACCCCTTCAACCTCTGCAGCAATGCTGGCAGCACTCCTACGTCTATTTCCCAAAGACAACCTCTGGATATGACGCTGAGCACGTGACCTCAACTTCTTTGGTGGACCGAGGCGGGGGGAGGGGAACCCGTCCTGTTATACCGCTGGATGGTCTTGGCCACCGTGCTGCAGATCAGTCTCAGGGTCTCGGCAATCTTCTTATAGCCTAGGCCAGTGATGGAGAACCTCGGCACCCCAGATGTTTTGGAACTACATTTTCCCATGATGCTCTTGCACTTTGCAGTGTAGTAGAGCATCATGGGAAATGTAGTTCTAAAACATCTGGGGTGCCGAGGTTCCCCATCACTGGCCTAGGCCATCTTTATGTAGAGCAGGGGTCTCCAAACTGCGGCCCGAGGACCAGATATGGCCCTTTGCTAGCCTTTATTCCGCCCTTAAGGCACGATTCCTCCCACCGACACCAACAATGGGGCATTATATCTGCCACCATTACCAATGATGGGATACTCCTCCTCCTACTGACCAACAACCCTAGGGCCATACTAATTCTCACTGATGCTGGGCCCATGACATCCATTGCCCTTGCTGGCCACAATCCGGCCCTCCTAAAGTCTGAAAGACAATAAACAGGCCCTTTGTAAGAAAAGTTTGGACACCCCTGATGTAGAGCAACAATTCTTTTCTTCAGATACTGATTCAAGCTGTACACTCACTACTTTGTATGTACAAAAATGTAAGGGGTGTACTTACTTCAGCCTGCTATTGGCTATAGAATCCGGGTCACTTGTCCCCCCCAGTATATACACCCCCCATATCCTGGTCACTTGCCCCCGCCCCAGTATATACACCCCCATATCCAGGTCACTTGTCCCCCCCCTCAGTATATACACCCCCATATCCAGGTCACTTGTCCCCCCCCTCAGTATATACACCCCCATATCCGGTCAATTGTACCCCCACCCAGTATATACACCCCCATATCCAGGTCACTTGCCCCCCCCCCACAGTATATACACTCATATCCTGGTCACTTGTGCCCCCCCCCCAGTATATACACCCCCATATCCTGGTCACTTGTGCCCCCCCCCAGTATATACACCCCCATATCCTGGTCACTTGTGCCCCCCCCCCAGTATATACACCCCCATATCCTGGTCACTTGTCCCCCCCAGTATATACACCCCCCATATCCGGGTCACTTGTCCCCCCCCCAGTATATACACCCCCATATGCGGGTCACTTGTCCCCCCCCAGTTTATACACCCCCATATCCGGGTCACTTGTTCCCCCCCCAGTATATACACCCCCATATCCGGGTCACTTGTCCCCCCCCCAGTATATACACCCCCATATCCGGGTCACTTGTCCCCCCCCCCAGTATATACACCCCCATATCCAGGTCACTTGTCCCCCCCCTCAGTATATACACCCCCATATCAGGGTCACTTGTCCCCCCAGTATATACACCCCCATATCCGGGTCACTTGTCCCCCCCCCCAGTATATACACCCCCATATCCGGGTCACTTGTCCCCCCCAGTATATACACCCCCATATCCAGGTCACTTGTCCCCCCCCTCAGTATATACACCCCCATATCCAAGTCACTTGTCCCCCCACAGTATATACACCCCCATATCCGGGTCACTTGTCCCCCCCCCAGTATATACACCCCCATATCAGGGTCACTTGTCCCGCCAGTATATACACCCCCATATCCGGGTCACTTGTCCCCCCCAGTATATACACCCCCATATCCGGGTCACTTGTCCCCCCCAGTATATACACCCCCACATCCGGGTCACTTGTCCCCCCAGTATATACACCCCCACATCCGGGTCACTTGTCCCCCCAGTATATACACTCCCATATCCGGGTCACTTGTCCCCCCCAGTATATACACCCCCATATCCGGGTCACTTGTCCCCCCCAGTCTATACACCCTCATATCCGGGTCACTTGTCCCCCCCAGTATATACACCCCCATATCAGGGTCACTTGTCCCCCCAGTATATACACCCCCATATCCTGGTCACTTGTCCCCCCCAGTATATACACCCCCATATCAGGGTCACTTGTCCCCCCCAGTATATACACCCCCATATCAGGGTCACTTGTCCCCCCAGTATATACACCCCCATATCCGGGTCACTTGTCCCCCTCAGTATATACACCCCCATATCCGGGTCACTGGTCCCCCCAGTATATACATCCCCATATCCGGGTCACTTGTCCCCCCCAGTATATACACCCCCATATCCTGGTCACTTGTCCCCCTCAGTATATACACCCCCATATCCGGGTCACTTGTCCCCCCAGTATATACACCCCCATATCCGGGTCACTTGTTCCCCCCCAGTATATACACCCCCATATCCGGGTCACTTGTCCCCCCAGTATATACACCCCCATATCCATGTCACTTGTCCCCCCAGTATATACACCCACATATCCAGGTCACTTGTCCTCCCAGTATATACACCCCCATATCCGGGTCACTTGTCCCCCCCCAGTATATACACCCCCATATCCGGGTCACTTGTCCCCCCCCAGTATATACACCCCCATATCCGGGTCACTTGTCCCCCCCCAGTATATACACCCTCATATCCGGGTCACTTGTCCCCCTCAGTATATACACCCCCATATCCGGGTCACTTGTCCTCCCAGTATATACACCCCCACATCCGGGTCACTTGTCCCCCCAGTATATACACCCCCCATATCCGGGTCACTTGTCCCCCCAGTATATACACCCCCATATCCGGGTCACTTGTCCCCCTCAGTATATACACCCCCATATCCGGGTCACTTGTCCTCCCAGTATATACACCCCCATATCCGGGTCACTTGTCCCCCCCCAGTATATACACCCTCATATCCGGGTCACTTGTCCCCCTCAGTATATACACCCCCATATCCGGGTCACTTGTCCCCCTCAGTATATACACCCTCATATCTGGGTCACTTGTCCCCCCCAGTATATACACCCCCATATCCGGGTCACTGGTCCCCCCAGTATATACACCCCCATATCCGGATCACTTGTCCCCCCCAGTATATACACCCTCATATCCGGGTCACTTGTCCCCCTCAGTATATACACCCCCATATCCGGGTCACTTGTCCCCCTCAGTATATACACCCCCATATCTGGGTCACTTGTCCCCCCCAGTATATACACCCCCATATCCGGGTCACTGGTCCCCCCAGTATATACACCCCCATATCCGGGTCACTTGTCCCCCCCAGTATATACACCCCCATATCCGGGTCACTTGTCCCCCCTCAGTATATACACCCTCATATCCATGTCACTTGTCCCCCCCAGTATATACACCCCCATATCCGGGTCACTTGTCCCCCCCCCAGTATATACACCCCCATATCCGGGTCACTTGTCCCCCCTCAGTATATACACCCCCATATCCGGGTCACTTGTCCCCCTCAGTATATACACCCCCATATCCGGGTCACTTGTCCCCCCCCCAGTATATACACCCCCATATCCGGGTCACTTGTCCCCCCAGTATATAAACCCCCATATCCGGGTCACTTGTCCCCCCAGTATATACACCCCCATATCCGGGTCACTTGTCCCCCCCCCAGTATATACACCCCCATATCCGGGTCACTTGTCCCCCCCCCAGTATATACACCCCCATATCCGGGTCACTTCCCCCCCCCCCAGTATATACACCCCCATATCCAGGTCACTCGTCCCCCCCCAGTATATACACCCCCATATCCGGGTCACTTGTCCCCCCAGTATATACCCCCCCATATCCGGGTCCCCCTCTCACCCGTCGAAGCGCACGGTGCCGGTCTGCTGGGTGTCCACCCGGTAATGCTCCAGCAGTAGTCGGACCACCTTGCTGTGGCCGTTGCGGGCGGCGATGATGAGCGGCGTGGATCTCTGCCCGCCATGCTGGGTGACGGAGCCGAGGAGGGATCGGATCTCGGACTCGGTCCGGTTGAGGAGGAGGGCGGCCAGGGTCAGCACCCGGCCCTCCGCGGCCGCCTTATACACGTACGCTGACAGCCCCTCCAGGGCCATTCCCGGGGCCGCGGCTGCAGGAGGTCCGCACAGACCCACTTCCGGTCCGTTCTCACTTCCTGTCAGCTCTCCCGGAAACAGCGGCCGAGGCGCCGAAGTTCCGGGTTGTGACAAGCAGGGAGGAGGGGTGTGTTTACATAACATTGGGCGGGCACTATCGGCGGAACCACCCCCTCTGTACCCGCCCCCTGTCACGTTCCCCCGCCCCCTGTCACGTTCCCCCGCCCCCTGTCACGTTCCCCCGCCCCCTGTCCTCATTTTCTCGGCTCAAAACTTAGCGCTCCCGGCGTGGCCCGCCCACTTCACATGGAGTCACGTGACTCCCTCCTGTGATTGGTTGCTGCGGGTTTTTGGTTCCGCCTCTGATTGGCTGCGGCGGTTCTCCTATTCTCTCTTCCATTCCAGTGACAGAAGCCGGGCGGAGAACACGGAGCGGGATGCAGAGCGCAGTGCGGAGGCGGCACCTTCCCCCGGGATCACCGGCCAGGTACCGGACCATGGGGGAGGAGGGATCACCGGCCAGGTACCGGACCATGGGGGGAGGAGGAGGGATCACCGGCCAGGTACCGGACCATGGGGGGAGGAGGAGGAATCACCGGCCAGGTACAGGACCATGGGGGGAGGGGGATCACCGGCCAGGTACAGGATCATGGGGGGAGGTAGGAGGGATCACCGGCCAGGTACAGGATCATGGGGGGCAGAGGGGATCACCGGCCAGGTACAGGATCATAGGGGGAGGAGGGATCACCGGCCAGGTACAGGACCATGGGGGGAGGAGGGATCACCGGCCAGGTACAGGACCATGGGGGGAGGGGATCACCGGCCAGGTACAGGATCATAGGGGGAGGAGGGATCACCGGCCAGGTACCGGACCATGGGGGAGGAGGGATCACCGGCCAGGTACAGGAGCATGGGGGGAGGAGGGATCACCGGCCAGGTACAGGACCATGGGGGGAGGGGATCACCGGCCAGGTACAGGACCATGGGGGGAGGAGGGATCACCGGCCAGGTACAGGACCATGGGGGGAGGAGGGATCACCGGCCAGGTACCGGACCATGGGGGGAGGAGGGATCACCGGCCAGGTACAGGACCATGGGAGGAGGGATCACCGGCCAGGAACAGGACCATGGGGGAGGAGGGATCACCGGCCAGGTACAGGACCATGGGGGGAGGAGGGATCACCGGCCAGGTACAGGACCATGGGGGGAGGAGGGATCACCGGCCAGGTACCAGACCATGGGGGGAGGAGGGATCACCGGCCAGGTACCAGACCATGGGGGGAGGAGGGATCACCGGCCAGGTACAGGACCATGGGGGGAGGAGGGATCACCGGCCAGGTACAGGATCATGGGGGGGAGGAGGGATCACCGGCCAGGTACAGGACCATGGGGGGAGGAGGGATCACCGGCCAGGTACAGGACCATGGGGGGAGGGGATCACCGGCCAGGTACAGGACCATGGGGGGAGGAGGGATCACCGGCCAGGTACAGGACCATGGGGGGAGGAGGGATCACCGGCCAGGTACCGGACCATGGGGGGAGGAGGGATCACCGGCCAGGTACAGGACCATGGGGGGAGGAGGGATCACCGGCCAGGTACAGGACCATGGGGGGAGGAGGGATCACCGGCCAGGTACAGGACCATGGGGGGAGGAGGGATCACCGGCCAGGTACAGGACCATGGGGGGGAGGAGGGATCACCGGCCAGGTACAGGACCATGGAGGAGGAGGGATCACCGGCCAGGTACAGGATCATGGGGGGAGGAGGGATCACCGGCCAGGTACAGGACCATGGGGGGAGGAGGGATCACCGGCCAGGTACAGGACCATGGGGGGAGGAGGGATCACCGGCCAGGTACAGGACCATGGGGGGAGGAGGGATCACTGGCCAGGTACAGGACCATGGGGGGAGGAGGGATCACCGGCCAGGTACAGGACCATGGGGGGAGGAGGGATCACCGGCCAGGTACAGGACCATGGGGGGAGGAGGGATCACTGGCCAGGTACAGGATCATGGGGGAGGAGGGATCACCGGCCAGGTACAGGACCATGAGGGGGGGAAGGGATCACCGGCCAGGTACAGGATCATGGGGGGAAGAGGGATCACCGGCCAGGTACAGGACCATGGGGGGAGGAGGGATCACCGGCCAGGTACAGGACCATGGGGAGGAGGAGGGATCACCGGCCAGGTACCGGACCATGGGGGGAGGAGGGATCACCGGCCAGGTACCAGACCATGGGGGGAGGAGGGATCACCGGCCAGGTACAGGATCATGGGGGGGAGGAGGGATCACCGGCCAGGTACAGGACCATGGGGGGAGGGGATCACCGGCCAGGTACAGGACCATGGGGGGGAGGAGGGATCACCGGCCAGGTACAGGATCATGGGGGGAGGAGGGATCACCGGCCAGGTACCGAACCATGGGGGGAGGAGGGATCACCGGCCAGGTACAGGACCATGGGGGGAGGGGATCACCGGCCAGGTACAGGACCATGGGGGGAGGAGGGATCACCGGCCAGGTACAGGACCATGGGGGGAGGAGGGATCACCGGCCAGGTACAGGACCATGGGGGGAGGAGGGATCACCGGCCAGGTACAGGACCATGGGGGGAGGAGGGATCACCGGCCAGGTACAGGACCATGGGGGGAGGAGGGATCACCGGCCAGGTACAGGACCATGGGGGGAGGAGGGATCACCGGCCAGGTACAGGACCATGGGGGGAGGAGGGATCACTGGCCAGGTACAGGATCATGGGGGGAGGAGGGATCACCGGCCAGGTACAGGACCATGAGGGGGGGAAGGGATCACCGGCCAGGTACAGGATCATGGGGGGAAGAGGGATCACCGGCCAGGTACAGGACCATGGGGGGAGGAGGGATCACCGGCCAGGTACAGGACCATGGGGAGGAGGAGGGATCACCGGCCAGGTACCGGACCATGGGGGGAGGAGGGATCACCGGCCAGGTACCAGACCATGGGGGGAGGAGGGATCACCGGCCAGGTACAGGATCATGGGGGGGAGGAGGGATCACCGGCCAGGTACAGGACCATGGGGGGAGGGGATCACCGGCCAGGTACAGGACCATGGGGGGGAGGAGGGATCACCGGCCAGGTACAGGATCATGGGGGGAGGAGGGATCACCGGCCAGGTACCGAACCATGGGGGGAGGAGGGATCACCGGCCAGGTACAGGACCATGGGTGGAGGGGATCACCGGCCAGGTACAGGACCATGGGGGGAGGAGGGATCACCGGCCAGGTACAGGACCATGGGGGGAGGAGGGATCACCGGCCAGGTACAGGACCATGGGGGGAGGAGGGATCACCGGCCAGGTACCGGACCATGGGGGGAGGAGGGATCACCGGCCAGGTACAGGACCATGGGGGGAGGAGGGATCACCGGCCAGGTACAGGACCATGGGGGGGAGGAGGGATCACCGGCCAGGTACAGGACCATGGAGGAGGAGGGATCACCGGCCAGGTACAGGATCATGGGGGGAGGAGGGATCACCGGCCAGGTACAGGACCATGGGGGGAGGAGGGATCACCGGCCAGGTACAGGACCATGGGGGGAGGAGGGATCACTGGCCAGGTACAGGACCATGGGGGGAGGAGGGATCACCGGCCAGGTACAGGACCATGGGGGGAGGAGGGATCACTGGCCAGGTACAGGACCATGGGGGGAGGAGGGATCACCGGCCAGGTACAGGACCATGGGGGGAGGAGGGATCACCGGCCAGGTACAGGACCATGGGGGGAGGAGGGATCACTGGCCAGGTACAGGACCATGGGGGGAAGAGGGATCACCGGCCAGGTAAAGGACCATGAGGGGGGGGAGGGATCACCGGCCAGGTACCGGACCATGGGGGAGGAGGGATCACCGGCCAGGTACCAGACCATGGGGGGAGGAGGGATCACCGGCCAGGTACCGGACCATGGGGGGAGGAGGGATCACCGGCCAGGTACAGGACCATGGGAGGAGGAGGGATCACCGGCCAGGTACAGGACCATGGGGGGAGGGGATCACCGGCCAGGTACAGGACCATGGGGGGAGGAGGGATCACCGGCCAGGTACAGGACCATGGGGGGAGGAGGGATCACCGGCCAGGTACCGGACCATGGGGGGAGGAGGGATCACCGGCCAGGTACAGGACCATGGGGGGAGGAGGGATCACCGGCCAGGTACAGGACCATGGGGGGAGGAGGGATCACCGGCCAGGTACAGGACCATGGGGGGGAGGAGGGATCACCGGCCAGGTACAGGACCATGGAGGAGGAGGGATCACCGGCCAGGTACAGGACCATGGAGGAGGAGGGATCACCGGCCAGGTACAGGACCATGAGGGGGGGAAGGGATCACCGGCCAGGTACAGGATCATGGGGGGGAGGAGGGATCACCGGCCAGGTACAGGACCATGGGGGGAGGAGGGATCACCGGCCAGGTACAGGACCATGGGGGGAGGAGGGATCACTGGCCAGGTACAGGACCATGGGGGGAGGAGGGATCACCGGCCAGGTACAGGACCATGGGGGGAGGAGGGATCACCGGCCAGGTACAGGACCATGGGGGGAGGAGGGATCACTGGCCAGGTACAGGACCATGGGGGGAAGAGGGATCACCGGCCAGGTACAGGACCATGAGGGGGGGAAGGGATCACCGGCCAGGTACAGGATCATGGGGGGAAGAGGGATCACCGGCCAGGTACAGGACCATGGGGGGAGGAGGGATCACCGGCCAGGTACAGGACCATGGGGGGAGGAGGGATCACCGGCCAGGTACAGGACCATGGGGGGAGGAGGGATCACCGGCCAGGTACAGGACCATGGGGGGAGGAGGGATCACCGGCCAGGTACAGGACCATGGGGGAGGAGGGATCACCGGCCAGGTACAGGACCATGGGGGGAGGAGGGATCACCGGCCAGGTACAGGATCATGGGGGGAGGAGGGATCACCGGCCAGGTACCGAACCATGGGGGGAGGAGGGATCACCGGCCAGGTACAGGACCATGGGGGGAGGAGGGATCACCGGCCAGGTACAGGACCATGGGGGAAGGAGGGATCACCGACCAGGTACAGGACCATGGGGGAAGGAGGGATCACCGGCCAGGTACAGGACCATGGGGGAAGGAGGGATCACCGGCCAGGTACAGGACCATGGGGGGAGGAGGGATCACCGGCCAGGTACAGGACCATGGGGGGAGGGGGGATCACCGGCCATGTACAGGACCATGGGGGGAGGAGGGATCACCGGCCAGGTACCGGACCATGGGGGAGGAGGAGGGATCACCGGCCAGGTACAGGACCATGGGGGGAGGAGGAGGGATCACCGGCCAGGTACCGGACCATGGGGGGAAGAGGGATCACCGGCCAGGTACCGGACCATGGGGGGGAAGAGGGATCACCGGCCAGGTACAGGACCATGGGGGGAGGAGGAGGGATCACCGGCCAGGTACAGGACCATGGGGGGAGGAGGAGGGATCACCGGCCAGGTACCGGACCATGGGGGGAGGAGGAGGGATCACCGGCCAGGTACCGGACCATGGGGGGAAGAGGGATCACCGGCCAGGTACAGGACCATGGGGGGGAAGAGGGATCACCGGCCAGGTACAGGACCATGGGGGGAGGAGGGATCACCGGCCAGGTACAGGACCATGGGGGGAGGGGATCACCGGCCAGGTACAGGACCATGGGGGGAGGGGATCACCGGCCAGGTACAGGACCATGGGGGGAGGAGGGATCACCGGCCAGGTACAGGACCATGGGGGAAGAGGGATCACCGGCCAGGTACAGGACCATGGGGGGAGGAGGGATCACCGGCCAGGTACAGGACCATGGGGGGAGGAGGGATCACCGGCCAGGTACAGGACCATGGGGGGAGGGGGGATCACCGGCCAGGTACAGGACCATGGGGGGAGGAGGGATCACCGGCCAGGTACAGGACCATGGGGGGAGGAGGGATCACCGGCCAGGTACAGGACAATGGGGGAGGGGGATCACCGGCCAGGTACAGGACAATGGGGGGAGGGGGATCACTGGCCAGGTACAGGACAATGGGGGGAGGGGGATCACTGGCCAGGTGCCTCACTCATGGAAAGAGTTGAGTCGGTTCGGGGCGTAGTTATCTCACTCATGGGAAGAGTCGTTCCGGGGGCGGAGTTATCTCACTCATGGGAAGAGTCGTTCCGGGGGCGGAGTTATCTCACTCATGGGAAGAGTCGTTCCGGGGGCGGAGTTATCTCACTCATGGGAAGAGTCGTTCCGGGGGCGGAGTTATCTCACTCATGGGAAGAGTCGTTCCGGGGGCGGAGTTATCTCACTCATGGGAAGAGTCGTTCCGGGGGCGGAGTTATCTCACTCATGGGAAAAGTCGTTCCGGGGGCGGAGTTATTTCACTCATGGGAAGAGTCGTTCCGGGGGGCGGAGTTGCCTCACTCATGGGAAGAGTCGGTCCGGGGGGGCGGAGTTGCCTCCCTCATGGGAAGAGTCGGTCCGGGGGGGGCGGAGTTGCCTCCCTCATGGGAAGAGTCGGTCCGGGGGGGGCGGAGTTGCCTCCCTCATGGGAAGAGTCGGTCCGGGGGGCGGAGTTGCCTCCCTCATGGGAAGAGTCGGTCCGGGGGCGGAGTTATTTCACTCATGGGAAGAGTCGTTCCGGGGGGCGGAGTTGCCTCCGTCATGGGAAGAGTCGGTCCGGGGGGGGCGGAGTTGCCTCCCTCATGGGAAGAGTCGGTCCGGGGGGCGGAGTTGCCTCCCTCATGGGAAGAGTCGGTCCGGGGGGCGGAGTTGCCTCCCTCATGGGAAGAGTCGGTCCGGGGGGCGGAGTTGCCTCCCTCATGGGAAGAGTCGGTCCGGGGGGCGGAGTTGCCTCCCTCATGGGAAGAGTCAGTCCGGGGGGCGGAGTTGCCTCCCTCATGGGAAGAGTCGGTCCGGGGGCGGAGTTGCCTCCCTCATGGGCCATCATCGGGTTGGTGAATTGTTTCTCCTGGATTCATCATACCCGAGCCGTGGGGGGTGGAGTTCTGGGCACACACAGGTGGTTTAGGTGACACCAGTTGCTTCACTTTCCCATTTCTGTGCTTGTGATCGTTTTTTTATCGATTGTTTATCGGTTTTGTTAGATTCGGCGCCGTGCAGCAAGACGATGGCTCCAGGAACTCCCGCTTCCACCTGGACCTCTGGTTCTATTTCACGCTGCAGAACTGGCTCCTGGATTTCGGACGGCCGATCGTAATGGTGAGTTACATCGTTCCTATTCAGGGACACTTTATTAGAGCCCCCCCCCCCCCCCCCAAAAAAAATATAAGCCTTGTGTTTGTCAATTTAACCACTTCACCCCTGGAAGGATTATTTACCCCCTTCCTGACCAGAGCAATAAGTGTTTATTGATTGGTTTGCGCAAAAGTTATAGCGTCTACAAAATAGGGGGTAGTTTTATTTTTATTTTTTGTTTGTTTTTTACTAGTAATGGCGGCGATCTGTGACTATTATAATTTTTTTATTTTTTTGTGACTGGGACATTATAGCGGACACTTTTGACACATTTTTGGGACCATTGTCATTTATACAGCGATCAGTGCTATAAAAATGCACTGATTACTGTGTAAATGACACTGACAGTGAAGGGGGTAACACTAGGGGGCGAGGAAGGGGTTAATTATGTTCCCTGGGTGTGTTCTAACTGAAGGGGGGAGGGGACTGACTTGCTGTTCATACATTGTAGGAACACACGATCAGTCATTTCTCCCCCTGAAAGAACCGGGAGCTGTGTGTTTACACCAGGGGGTGGGCAAACTTTTTGACTCGAGGGCCGCAATGGGTTCATATATTGGAGCGGCCGAACCAAGAGTTGATCGACGGTGTGTATGTGTGAATTAATATAAATTAAATCAAACGCAGCCACTGTGCCATGCCATCAAACGCAGCCACTTTGCCATCAAACGCAGCCACTGTGCAATGCCATCAAACGCAGCCACTTTGCCATAAAACGCAGCCACTGTGCCATGCCATCAAACGCAGCCACTGTGCCATGCCATCAAACGCAGCCACTGTGCCATGCCATCAAACACAGCCACTGTGCCATGCCATCAAACACAGCCACTTTGCCATCAATTGTCGCCACTGTGCCATGCCATCAAACGCAGCCACTGTGCCATGCCATCAAACGCAGCCACTGTGCCATGCCTTTAAACGCAGCCACTGTGCAATGCCATCAAACACTGTGCCCCGCAATTGTCGCCACTGTGCCCCGCAATTGTCGCCACTGTGCCCAATAAAATGCTGCCAGTGTGACCTGTAAAATGCTCTCCCCCCCCCCCCCCCCCTGGCACTTACCTTTCTGGGGTCAGCCGTGCGTCTACCATCTCTCGATGTCCCTCGTCCAGCCCTCGATGACGCTTCAGCCAATCAGGTTACCGATTACCAGAATCAGATTACCTGATTGGCTGAGACGCCTGTCAGTCTTATCCAAGGAACGCACCGCCGATACCTCCCGAGGATAAGCATTCAGGAAGCCGACTACAGCCTCGGGGCTGTACTCGGAAAAAGCCTATCAGAGCCGCTGACGGTGAAAATATATAGATTCATACAATGCATATATTGCTATATGCTATATATTTTAGTGGCTGTGCGAGAGCCAGAGGGTGGCGGCGCTCCGGCGCCCTCTATGGACGAACCCCTCCTGACACAGACACATGGCGGCGGCGGTGAAAAAAAAAAAAAACTCGGTCAGTTTTTCGCCCTGCTCCGCGGGCCGGATTAAAAGGTCCGCCGGGCCGTAGTTTGCCCATTCCTGGTTTACACACACAGCTCCCGGTTCTCGCTCTGTCACGATCGATCGCGGGTGCCCGGCGGTGATCGCGCCCGCCAGGCACTGGCATCACCCCTAGTGGCCACAGAATATATCGTGGCCACATTATATTACGTGATTTTGCGCAGCCGAGTTAACCTGCCGCAGTAAAACTGCGCTGGGCGGTCGGCAAGAGGTTAATTTTTTATTTTATTTTTTCAGGACTGCGACATTGCGGCGGACAAATCTGACACTTTTGACACTATTTTGGGACCAGTGACATTTGTACAGCGATCAGAGCTAAAAATAGCCATTGTGTAGCGGATGGTTGCTACTAGTTACTATCATCCACCTTATCACCCGGCTGCCAGACCTCCATCTATCACTCTCAGTAGACAATGAACAGTCATTTTGCTTTGTTTCGTTTTTGTTTATTGGGGGATATAACTCGGTTGGGGAAAGAGGGATATGGGATGCCCACAGATAGGGCTGGGGAAAAAAATCGAAAAAAAATGTTTTATTCTTTTTTTTCTTCAGAGGAACCGACGCTCCGCAGACTAGGCCGAAGCCTCACCTAAAAAATCCTGCCCACAGCTCGCCACGATCCTGGGAAAAGGCCGCAAGGCCGAAGCCGCGGCTTTTTCCCAGGATCACGGCGAGCTGCGGCAGGATTAGTTTTTAAGCGAGGCCGTGGCTTCGGCCTAGTCCGCGGCCTTTTCTCAGGATCGCGGCGGACTAGGCCTAAGCTGCGGCCTCGCCTAAAAACTCCTGCCGGCACGGTGTCCATCAGGAAAGAAAACTCGATTTGAATCTTTGAACCTGGGAAAGGGCCGCGGACTTGGCCGAAGCCGCGGCCTTGCCTAAAAATCCTGCCCGCAGCTCGCCACGATCCTGGGAAAAGGGCGCGAGGCCGGACGCCGCAGACTAGGCCGAAGCCGCAGCCTTTTCCCAGGATCGCGGCGAGCTGCGGGCAGGATTTTTTTTAAGCGAGGCTTCGGCCTAGTCGCTCGCCACGATCCTGGGAAAAGGCCGCGAGGCCGGACGCCGCAGACTAGGCCGATGCCGCGGCCTTTTCCCAGGATCGCGGCGAGCTGCGGGCAAGTTTTTTATTTATTTTTTTTAAGCGAGGCCGCGGCTTCGGCCTAGTCCGCGGCCTTTTCCCAGGATCGCGGCGGACTAAGCCGAAGCCGCGGCCTCACCTAAAAAAATCCTAGCAAATAGACGGAAAAAACTCTGGACTGCTGCACTCCAAAATGACTAAAACAAATTGGGTCTTTATTTTCAAATGCACATGCATTCACCGCAAGCAAAAAGGTACAGTATAGGCCGACGCGTTTCACGCTGTACTTCAGCGCTTAGTCATGCCTAAAAAATCCTGCCCGCAGCTCGCCACGATCCTGGGAAAAGCCGCGAGACCGCAGACTAGGCCGAAGCCGCGGCCTTTTCCCAGACTAGGCCGAAGCCGTGGACTCACCTAAAAACTCCTGCCAGCGCGGTGTTCATCAGGAAAACAAAATGGCCTGGTCATGAAAAGGGGGAGGGGGTAAATCTTTCGAAGGTCTTTTTTTTTTTTTTTTTAAGCAAAAACATTTTCAGAATAAGGTAAGTAGGCGTTTTTTCAGTATTTTATTTTGTTTTACGCTCTGAAAGAAGCTCTATAAAGAGTCTGAAGAGGCAGAAAAGACGAAGCGAGAGAGAAGAGCGATGGAGGAGCGTAACCCAATGCTGATCTGTGAGCAGATGACATGTTCAGCGCCGAGTCCTCTCTGGTGGAACACGAGTTGGATATGTGATCTCGCCGTGTACTTCGCCCCTCTGGGACTACTTAGCCTTGCCAGCTGGCGGTGCGACGGTTTAAGTGGCCGGTGACACCATCGCCCTGGAAATAAGGAGATTCCGAGGCTGGAAGGAAAGTTTATCTTCTTATAAGGTGATGAAGTCGGGAACCTTGAGCTGTAGAAAGGTTTGCGCTGGTGTCACATTATCCTGACGGGTAACATGAGGCTCTGGGCATCGGGTTATTTGGTATGTTTTACCTTTTAAAAGTATCATTGAACCCAAATCATCAGAAGACGGGCAATACATGGGAGGGCACATTGTGTTCATACCGGTGGCGGCTGGTGCTCAAATTTTTTGGGGGGGCACAAACGAAAAAAAGAAAAAAATTGCAGCCTCGCTGTGCCCATCAAATGCAGCCACTGTGCCATGCCATCAAACGCAGCCACTGTGGCATCAATTGTCACCACTGTGCCATTCCATCAAATGCAGTCACTATGCCATCAATTCGCACCACTGTGCCATGCCATCAAACGCAGCCACTGTGGCATCAATTGTCACCACTATGCCATGCCATCAAGTGCAGTCGCTATGCCATCAAACGCAGCCACTGTGCCCTTTAATTGTCACCACTGTGCCCATTGTTGCCACTGTGCATGTTACTGTGCCCTTTGTCGCCTCTGTGCCCTTTGTCGCCCTTGTGCCCATTGTCCCCGCTGAGCCCTGTAAAATGCACTTACCTTTCTCCTTCCACGTCCCTCAAAGTCTTCTCCCGCCTTGGTGACGCCTCAGCCAATCAGGTTACCGATAACCAGAATCGGTGAACCTGATTGGCTGAGACGGCCGTCAGTCTTATCCAAGGAACGCACCCCCCGTACGTTCTGAGGATAAGCATCCGGGAGACGAGGGCTGTGCTCTGATAGGCACTTCCGCACAGCCAACCAGCTGCCGTTATTCAGGTGGTCGGCGCTCAAGGTCCGGCTATCCTAATAGACCAGCGGCAGCGGCAACAATAACATACATTCATGCAATGCAACTGGTTCATACTCACTCCTAGAACAGTGGTCTCCAAACACTGGCCTTGGGGCACCATTCATCCCACTGATACCAATGATGGGGCACCATTCATCCCACTGACACCAATAAAGGGGCACCATTTATCCCACTGATACCAAGGAAGGAATAGTGTCCCATCGTTGGTGTCAGTGATGGGAATAGTGTTCCATCTAGAGGTGCAACGGATCGTTCCTCGGATCAGAGTCATGGATCGGATCAGTGGGACCCCCCACTGTAGTATCCACACCCCCCCCCCCCCCCCACTGTAGTATCCACCCCCCCACTGTAGTATCCACATCTCCCCCACTGTATATAGGAAGTTTGTCTGCTTAGTCTTACCTAGGTCTCTGCCGGGTGTACCAAGATGGCTGCCGCTCCGGAGCTAGGCCGAAGCTGCGGCCTTTCCTATGCTATGGCCGGCAGCGGAGCTCCGCGGATCACGTGGTGTGCCGATCTGAACATGTTGACCCGTTCGGATCACGGATCAATGATGATCCGTTGCACCACTAGTCCCATCATTGGTGTCAATGGGAGGAATAGTGTCCCATCATTGGTGTCAATGGGAGGAATAGTGTCCCATCATTGGTGTCAGTGGGAGGAATAGTGTCCCATCATTGGTGTCAGTGGGAGGAATAGTGTCCCATCATTGGTGTCAGTGGGAGGAATAGTGTCCCATCATTGGTGTCAGTGGGAGGAATAGTGTCCCATCATTTGTGTCAGTGGGAGGAATAGTGTCCCATCATTTGTGTCAGTGGGAGGAATAGTGTCCCATCATTTGTGTCGGTGGGAGGAATAGTGTCCCATCATTTGTGTCGGTGGGAGGAATAGTGTCCCATCATTTGTGTCAGTGGGAGGAATAGTGTCCCATCATTTGTGTCGGTGGGAGGAATAGTGTCCCATCATTGGTGTCGGTGGAAGGAATAGTGTCCCATCATTGGTGTCAGTGGAAGGAATAGTGTCCCATCATTGGTGTCAGTGGAAGGAATAGTGCCCCATCATTGGTGTCAGTGGGAGGAATAGTGTCCCATCATTGGTATCAGTGGGGAGAATAGTGTCCCATCAGTGGGAGGAATAGTGTCCCATCA